>NC_066883.1:28827193-29138443 GCF_022985175.1 Labeo rohita | reverse complement strand
CTGTAACTCGGTTCAGTAAGTGTTGGCGTGCGCTGCTGGTCCAACAACAGTGTCTGGGGAATGTGATACTTGTGAAGTCCAAAGCGTCTGCCAGAATCCTCTGACAAAGCACTCTTTTTGAGAGAGGTGTCAGATCTTTTATATATGCCTGAATATTAGGGCACTTTTGACAACTTGAAGTCTGAAAAGTAAACTTGACTGTGTGAAACATTACTTAGATCTCATCATGGCCTTGATCAAGTGGATATACAGTAATGTTGGTTCTTGATACTGTGTTTGATGGGAATGACATTCAGCACTGAAGTAGTTGGATAAGCCCTTGACTTGCTAGTACAGCAAGTGACTCTGTTAACTTAACTTAACTTAAAACACCAATGAATTGTTCATGATGCTATGACTTAAAAATTGATTTGGTAATCACAACTACTCTGAGATCATTAAGTACTAATATTAAAATTAATGACATTTCTGATTCTTTAAATTATTCTTCTGTTGGCAGAGATGTGTTTCTAAATTTACCATAACCAAATTCACCTTTTTTTTTTTATCATAACCAATTATTTTATTTTTGTATTATACCATTTTAATACCATATATAATAATGTATATTTGAAAACTATTTTGAAGGAATCTACTTTTTTAGAACACATTTTGTAATCATTTTATATTTATAAATATTTGTACAATAAAATTATTTGAAGTATAAAATACTTTTACCAAATTTTTATCATAATGATTTATTTTATTTTTTTTTTTTTTTATTTTATTTTATTTGCAAATTGTGAATACCAGACTATTTGAAAATAATTTTTAGCTAGAATCTGTTTTTTTTTTTTTGAAACACATTTATAAATGTTTATAGAATAAAAAATTTATTAATTATAAATATTTTGGTTTTCAAGAATTAATAGGACACGATTTAATTTAAGCTATTATAATTTGTCCTGCTTTCATTTATTTTTATTTATTTGTTTATTTTTTTGGAAAAGTTTGATTAAAATTTGATGTGGTAATGACAACTATTCTAAGATTATTATCTACTAATATTAGAATTAATGACATTTCTGATTCTTTAAATTATCCTTCTGTTGGCAGAGATGTGCTTCCTTGTCATGTTTTTTTTATCATAACCAAATTTATGAAATTAAATAACCAGATTTTATTTTATTTTATTTTATTTTATTTTTGAAAGGTTATTTGTTATTTGCAAATTGTAAATCTAGTTTTTTTTTCAAACCACATTTTGTAATAATTTTATATTTATAAATATAATTTGTATATTTATATAAATATATATATATATATATATATATATATATATCAAATATAAATGTTTTTGTTTTCAATAGAATTAATAGGGCACTAATTATTTTAAGCTATTATAATTTGTCCTGCTTTAATTTATTTTTATTTATTTATTTATTTTTTTTTGGAAAAGTTTTCAGTTGTTCATTGGTAATAAATTTGCTAGCTGTAAATACCAGAACTTTAGGTTTTTTAAAAAGTATAATTTACTTATTTAAAAAAAAAAATAACATAAAAAATAAATAATAAATAATACAATTAATAATAATAATAATAATAACAATGTAAAAATGTGTATAAAATATAAATGTTTTTATATTAATTAATATACTTTTAAATTATATAATTAATTAATATAATTAATGCAACACAATAGAATTTAAGATATAATAATTTATCCTGTAAAATAGGATGCTGTATAGTGACATTTCCAATTTCCAATTTCAATTATTCTTCTGTTGATAGAGATGTGCTGCCCTGTCACATTTTTTCATAACCAAATTTTTATCATAAATAATAAATAAATAAATCTGTTATTATAAACGCATAATTTATTAAATAATTTTTTACCACATTTTGTAATGATTTTTATATTAAATATTTATACAATAACAATATATGACATATCAAATATAAATGTAAATATAAATTAAAATAAATTAAAATAGGATGCTGTATATTATACACATGCATAACACTGAAATTAAAGAAAAAAATGTCATTTTTCTAATTAAAATTAGATTTGTTACTCATTGTGTAAAAAAAACAATGAAATGTCTGTTTCTTCTGTTATTTTTAATTTTCTTCATATTCAAATAGATTTTTTTTTATCCTTTTTTTATTTTATTTTCTCTGTTTCTCTAAAATGCGTGATATGATCATAATGACATTGTTTGAAAATTATGATAGATTATTTGAAAATATGAATTGTAAAGCAGAAATCTTTAGTTTTTGTTATTGTATTGTATTAAATAAAATATCTGATAATTAATTAGTAAGTAGACACTTTTTAAGCTACCTTTATATACAGTATACACACACACACACACAAAATCCACAAAAGTGGAAAATGTATTTATTTATTTTTTTTTAAGTGCCACACAGCATGAAATGTTTTTGCCAATTAAAAAAGTAAAGCTGCTAATATGATTCATCGTATGTTTTAGCTTGAGGCTCTGTGTTAGATCTCAACTCACAGTCCCCTGTTTTGAGGGGCGCGTTACATTTGTTTGATACTGCGTGGTTTTTCACTTTGAGATATGCGCTTTGATGCAAATGTATTCGAGTGTTGAAAGTGATTAGCATGTCAGCAGGAGGCAGTAGTCTCAATTTACCTGTCACATTTTCTCATTTGAATTCCGTATGCATGGCAAATAAGCCCCAAGTTTAGTGCTCGTAGCAGACTAAATACGGCGGAGGGTATGGCTTCCTTGCTGCCTGTTTTTGTTAAAGTTAGCTTCTGCTAAAGGTTAATGCAATCCGTTCCGTGAATTTTTATGATGTTTATTGGCCTGGTACAGCCTGGGTGTATCAATTTCGCTGAGATACAGAGGCATGAAAACGTGAAAGAGTGACTCAGACTTTAATGTGGCTGAAGGAAAGCAAATAAAGCTAGTGCAGCTGCGGGGGGTTTATTTCAGCAACTGTTCACAGATCAGAAAGGTGACTAAAGATGCCATTACTGTTTATGGCTCATTATTCCAATACGTAGGGAGCAGCGGGATAAAACGTCGGATGACTAATTTCATTTGTAATGCTCTGGATGCTCATTGCTAAACCACAATTCAATTAACCCCCAATTCTGGATTATTGAAGCACTATGCGTCTGTTTTTAATGAAAAATCTGTTAAATCAATTCAGAATTGTAAAAGAGTGTAGAAAGCCCCTTCTTCCTTTTATCAGCATCCTATTCAATTATGTTGTATTACTATTAGGTCTGCAGTCTTTCCTTTTATGGGAAATAATCATAAAATTATTTTGGTACATAGATATACACATGATATAGATATACACATTTGGGCAATACTATGTATTGTTAATAAATAATAAATACATAATAATAATACAATTAAATAATAAATTATTTAATAATTTGATTTAGTAGTTCATTATTTTATTAATACATTAATTATGAATAAATATTATATATGCATTGTATTAATACATGAATTTAACTTCATATATATAATTTTTTCAGACATACAAGATATGTGGATATACAGCTATGTGGACCTAGATTTTTTATATTTAATTGTCCTTAAAATAAAATGAATGATAATAATCTAATTAAATAAAAACATATTTAATAATAATAATACTTTTATTTTTATTTAATGATTTAATGATATTTAATACATCATTAAATAATTTAATATAAATATGTGTATATATATATAATTTCGTAGACATACAGATATAATGACCTAGATTTTTTATATCTATATTTTTCGTATTTTTTTTTATATTTAAATGTTCTTAATATAAAATAAAAAAATAATAAAAATAATAAAATATTTCATAATAAAACTTTTATTTTATTCAGTGATTTAGTGATATTTAATAATTTTATTTAATGATTTAGTATTATCATTACAAAATAATTGATCTTTTTATTAATAAATAAAGTAAGAATGAATTTGAATATGATATATGAATTTTATTATTAAATGAATTTAACATATATATAATTTCACTGACATATAAACAGACATGTGGACCTAGATTTTTTTATATTTAGTTGTCCTTAAAATAAAATAAATAATAATAATATAATTAAATAATAAAATACTTTATCATAATAATACTGTTATTTTTATTTAATAATTGAATGATATTTAATAATTTTATTTAATGATTTAATATTATTATTATTATTATTACTAATATTCTATTAGTTTATCAATGAATTACGAATTAATATGATATGAATTTTATTAATAATATATATATATATATATATATATATATATATATATATATATGTATATATATATATATAATATTTGTAAATATATATTTTATCTGGAGAAAAATATAAATAAAATAAATAAGTACATTTAATAAAATGGTGTGGAAAAATTCACTCAGAAACTGATAGTAAATTTCACAATCAAATTTTCTACTTTTCAAAGTAGAAAAAAAGATATAGAAACAACAAATAAGAATTAATGTGAAGCTTTGTAGTAAAATGGAATTAATATTTTTTTTGTTAAATGTACTCCAATAATTTTTGCTTTATTCACAACTTTTCATTTTTTATTCACAAATTTTTACAGTGTATAAACAATTACTCCGTCAAGAAGAACATAATAGAAGATGGAAAGCAAAAAGAAAATTGAACTGCTTTTTGGTGCACGTCTTCTTTGTAACGTTTGGATACACCAACATTTTATTCTATTCATTATTATTTGTTATAAATAAATTATTATTATTTTGTCAAAGCATGTTTGAAACACAAATGATGGTGTTTACAGGACTGGCCATTGAAAGACTCTGTAAGGCACATTTGCTTGGTGGGAAAGTGGCTGTGCTGTGCTTTTGATGAATGGAGAAAGCTGTGCTCTGGTATAGTTACAGCCACAATCAACAGCAGGAAGTGAAATATGGAAGCTTCCTGGTGCTCCACCTTCATTTTGTTTGTTGTCTGTTCCAAAAGCTTTTTTTTCCTACAATCCTACAAGTAGTGTCCAGGCAACCAGTCCTGATACATGTCATCTATTGACCTGAGAATAAAGCAGGACAGACGCTATTAGATTTGGTCCCAGACAAATGCAGTTCAAAGGAATGACTGTGAATTCAATGTTCTCTTGCTGATGAGCGTTCCATAAGCATTCCATACGAAACATGTTTTCTCTTGAGTCTTCCTGTATCCTCAGCCCGTCTGCTTTAAACACCGAGGTGAGAGAATCTTGAAGGAAGAAGGATGCAAGACGCACATGTTGTCTTGGCACCACTTACAAGCCAGTTTGGAATAACGAGGGGCTTTAACAAGCTGTTCTGCTGATTCTTAAATCTACATGCTATTTTACCTCTTGCTCTTTGTTTTCCACGCTTCATCTTTTTTGGTTGTTGTTGTTTTTATATATCAGCACATGCCAAATTTTCTCAAGAAAAAAAAATGCTGTAAAATATAGGCTACATGAAAGTCAGATGGCAATTTGTATACAAACGCTTAAATTACACTCAATTAGGTTTTTTGTTATTGTAGTTACAATTTCATAATTATATTTTTACTTTAATTCGGTTTTTTTTTTTGACATAAACATTTAAAAACATTATTCATGCTTATTTCGAGACGTAACTGTTATTGAAGGGGATGAGATGATCAGTTCTGCCGCTTCTCCTGAACTGAGGCGCCTCAGCGATCTGTCACTCCACATTAAACAGCGCCAAAACGGCATTTATTGTTTGAGTATTGTAATAAAATGAACTGAATTTTAAATCGGAGACTTTGCTTTATATCAAAAGTAACAAAGCACAAAGCTAATTGGATGGGAGCTGCGCTAAAATGTTCCGTTCATTAGGCAAAAACAGGCTAGTCTAATCGATTCATTTAAAGAGCAGGTCATATGAGTTTTCAAAAAAATATATTTTTTGCAGTTTGTAACGTAGCTATCCTTCAGTGTTTTTATATTTTCGAATCTCCTGCCTGTTACCAATACAGTATATGTCACACGGTAACACATTAGCATAATTCCAGTTGCCCGCGAAATACAAACACTCTGAGCTGCCCACAAACACTTCCGCTAGAAAGATGATGATGTGAAGAATCAGTGGTTGAAATTAATTTTTCTCACAATACCACAGCAATACAATTCGAACCCTTTGTTGTGTGCTCATCATTTTACCAAGGACTGTTTCTCTAATCTTGGCAAGCGAAGTTTTCCAGAGGTACCCCGCCAAAATAACTTGTATTTTACCCCGTGGAACGCCATTTTTAACATGGTAACGTTACCCCCTCTAAACGCGATTGGGCTAGTTTTGGGCTACTTTTGAGGAGCAATTGGGCAGGTTTTGTTGTGAAAACCTGGCAACACTGCTCAGAACTGCTTCAAACGAATCATTTCGAAATCATTGCAAAATGATTCTAAAATTAAATGTATATTCTAAGAAAATTACAATGTTTTCTGACCTTAGATGCATTTAAGCTTGTTGTAGTGGACTCCAACACAATATTAAGATACTTTAAAATACCATATGACCTGCTCTTTCACAAAACAATAATGGTGGATATGTTAGCTGAATGCTAACTTGACTAACTGATGAAAAAATAGAGTTTGTAAACCAAACTGCATTGGACTCGCCAACATTAGAGAAGCAGTCCTTGGTAAAATGACGAGCGCACAACAAAAGGTTTGAATTGTATTGCTGTGGTATTGTGGAAAAACATTAATTTCAACCACTGATTCTTCACATTGTAATCTATCGGCAATGAAAACAAACCAAACTTGCTTTTACAGCGTAGAACACAGTGTCTTCTTGACATTATGTAAACACACTAACTAGTAGAAGTGTTTGTGGGTGGGTCAGAGTATTCGTATTTCACAGGCAGGCAGAGATTATGCTAATGTGTTACCTAGTGAGGTATCTCGATAATAGGCAGAAGATTCGTTAAAGGAGAAGTCCACTTCCAGAACAACAATTCACAAATAATTTACTCATCCACTTGTCATCCAAAATGTTCATATCTTTCTGTCTTCAGTTGTGAAGAAATTATGGTTTTTGAGGAAAACATTGCAGGATTTTTCTCCATGTAATGGACTTCATTGGTGCCCTGATTTTGAACTTCCAAAATGTAGTTTAAATGCCGCTTCGAAGGGCTCTAAACGATCCCAGCTGAGGAAGAAGGATCTTATCTAGTGAAACGATCTGACATTTTTTTCGGAAAATATATTTTTTAATACTTTTTAAGCACAAAAGCTTGTGTAGCAAAGACTAAGAAAGTGCAAGTAAGTTTGTAAACGCTGTTTACGAACAAAAAGGTACAACAATGTCCTCTCAAGTTGTAGGAGAAAATAAGATGGAGTTTTTTGACATACTCAGTACACAGACGATTAACTTACACATGAATCGTAGTAGTGTTGGAAAGTTCGGATCATTTTACTGACTCTGACTTTTGAGTCTCGTTTAGCAAAATGAACGAATCTTTTTTTGATTCATTTAGTTCATTTTAGCAAAATACAATTAAAATGTTACGTGTTACTTCCCTAACACATCTACTGCTTACACAAACATTGATCACACTACAAACAAGACAAAACTATAATGCTATAAGAAACAGAAAAGATTAATTCATTGTTTACCTGGGTCTTTAGTCTATGATTAGCTCACCTCACCTCTTATCTGACAAGTTTTTGGGTTTGAGTTGTTCGTTCATCACGTGACAGACACATAAGATGAACGAACGACTTAAAAAAACTCGAAGACATGAAACAGGTGAACTAATTCCAGTACAGAACCTAATAGAATGTTGCGGATGCGCGACTGAACGAATCACTCGCTGAGATGACTCCTTCTTCCTGAGTCACATTAAAGATTCGTTCAAAATGAAAGAATCATTCAAGAACGACCCATTACTAATTCATAGCATTGTGAACGTGCATCCCAGAGCCTGTGCTACAGGAGCTTTTGTGCTTAAAAAGTATAAATTCTTTTTTTCTTTTTTTTTTCGAAAAAAATGACAGATCATTTCGCTAGGTAAGACCCTTCTTCCTCGGCTGGGATCATTTAGAGCCCTTTGAAGCTGCATTTAAACTGCATTTTGGGGCACCAGTGAAGTCCATTATATGGAGAAGAATCCTGAAATGCTTTTCTCAAAAACCATAATTTCTTTACAAGTGAAGACAGAAAGACATGAACATCTTGGATGACAAGGGGGTGAGTAAATTATTTGTAAATTGTTGTTCTGGAAGTGAACTTCTCCTTTAAGGTGGTTCAGAGTTGACTCTTTCTCTTGAAATCTTTATCATGCACTTTTTTGATTAACAACTTTGCAGATTGTTTACACTGAGGGATAGCTATGTTACAAACTGCAAAAAATATATTTTTCAAAAACCCATATGACTTGCTCTTTCAGTGAAAACAGACTGGATTAATTGATTTGTTTATGAATCTGTATCGTTTTGTAACAAATGAGAAGCCATTAAAATCGAGAAATCGTTTTTATTTATCAAATATCCTGTTCTTCATAACTATACATTAAACATTAAATATCTCCTGACTGGCCTTGATTCCCATCACAACTCTTAGCAGTTTCACATTCAGTGTGGATAGACATCAGTGTTATTTTTAAAGAGCCTCCTGAGGCAGCGTTTAGACAAGCTAAATTGTTATCAGCACACTTCTGGTGAGAAGCCAAGTTAATTTGGTTGAAAGTAAAGGGGCGTTTCTTTAATTTCCAGGTCCTTTCCCCCTTCTAAACACCTGGGTGAATGGGGTACGCTTAATTGCAGTGCAGGATCCTAAAGAGATAACTGTTGTGTGTTTGTGCCGAGGGAGCAGTGGGGATATATCTGCCCTGACAGACGAGTAAGTGAGCAGCATGTTCAAACAGCCTGAGCTTAGAGCCAAGCTCGATGTGTAATGCATTCGGAGTACTTCTGCTCCAACAGGTCCTGGCAAACGCGGCCTCCTTAGACGTGTCTCTGAACAATGGGAAGAAGGCCAAACGGCTGGGAAAAGGATGTGCATATTCTTCTGGGATTTGTGTAACTCATTATGATAATGCGGTGTGCTTTTAGCATCAGAAAAGTTTGGGTTCTTTAGTGAATATTGCATATTAGCATTCAGAACGAGATGACGACGCTGACACACACAAAGCTTTTTGTGTTCAAAAAGCTCATTAGTATTGTGCTCCCCCATTAATTGTCTCTTTTCCTAACCAGATTTGTGTACGCCGCCATCCTGTGTACTTATCCCTGGGTCTTTAATGCTTTTACCACCACGTCCCTGAGTGCTCTTTGCAGTCCGTGTGCCGTCCCTGGCTTTTTAAGTCCTTGTGTGCTGTTTGCCTGCTGGGTTATCACAGTAGCCAGTTGTCAGGGATAGGCAGACGCTCACAGGCCGTCTTTTGTTTCGCTCTTCTTGTCTGCCTGTGTGCGCTGCCAGCGGATGGTCCTCTCTCAGTGAGGACTGCTGTGAAGAGTCAGAGAAAGGCAACGGCGGTGGCTGTGAGCAGATGTGTGGAGAGTTATCTGAGCCCAGCAGACACCATGAACATCCTTCTGTGGTTTTTCTTCGCTGCGTTCCTCGGTGGACGGCGGAGATCTCGCTGAGAGAGCTTTATGACAGGGCAAAAGGAGCGTATTGGAAGTCTTTCACTTCTTTAGCATGCAGAGTTCCCACAGTCTTTGACCAAATAATTATTTTTTTTTTTTTTTATTTTATAGAGGTTGCACTCCCAAAGTTCAGTTTATATACTTTAAAAAAAATCCCTTATATTTCCAGGCATCTCTGATAGTGGAAACACTGAGCATATAATTTAATTGAGAATTTTTTAAATGTTAAATATCTTAACCCATTAGTACAGAGATTATTCTGTTCTATTCTATATGTTGAAGAATGAAAATGTCTTTTTGGCACTGGCATTAAAATGACACTTCTAGTGTTCATTAGTACTGAATACAGATATTCTGTTCTGTTCTATTCTATTTATGTCGAAGAATTAAAATAGATTTTTGGGACTAACATAAAAAATGCAGAACTTCTTGACCCACTAAAAGTGTCCATTAGTACTGAGTACATCTATTCTATTAATTTATTACCCATTTGGTTTTATTTTTTAAGATTAACTGTTTTTTCCAAGACATTGTTAGATGCCAGTGTTTCCTGTCCTAGCTATGTAGAGATTTGATTTCAAAAACAGTATCATAGCTATTTTTTTTCTTTTTATTGACTTTTCTTATAATCCCACAACAACTAGTCATACATTAACAATAGAGTACCTGAACAGGTACACAAGCACCCACCCTTCCATACATACATGTTCAATTTACAATTTACACTTGCATGAATTAAATACTAAAAAAAAAATAAAAGAAAAAGGAAAACAATTAAATAATAAAACATAAATAATTAGTCACAGACAGTATTTACAAAGCCCAAGTAGAAGCCAGTACAGTGCCAAGTAAAGTCTACATTTCCATTTACATGATATTCATGTATGGTTCCCAAAGCTGATCAAAGTCTCTCCGCTTGCCCTTTGCAATATAAGTTAGTGTCTCCAGTCCGATACAGTTCAATATCTCCCTTTTCCACATTTTCAAGGATGGAGCATCCATAGTCTTCCAGCACAATGCAATAACTCTCCTAGCTTGAAGGAGACCGAAATCTAGGAGCTTAGTCTGCTTCAAAGTAGAATCCAGTGGATATATTCCAAGTATACAAAGTTTAGCATTCAGAGGAATTTTATCATTAAGCATGTCTGACATACATTCAATAACTTCTTTCCAAAAATATTGTATTTTTTGACATCCCCAAAGGCAATGATATAACGTGCCTTTCTCATCCAGACATTTAGAGCACATATCTGGGATGTTAACAGACATACAATGGAGTTTGACAGGAGTTATGTAGGTTCTCATTAACCATTTATATTGAAGTAATTTAAACCTTGTACTTATTGTTTGCTTTTGTGCTTTTAGACATGCATCCTTCCATTCTACATCTATTCTATTCATTTGATTTTATTCTCTTCATGTTGAAGAATGAAGATTTATTTTTGGCACTGGCAAAAAAACAACAATTGTTTGACCCACTTCTAATGTCCATTAGTACTGAATACGGATATTCAATTCTATTGCATTGTATTCTATTTTATTCTAATCTATTTATGTTGAAGAATGAAAATTTCTTTTTGGCACTGGCCTAAAAAAATACACAACTCCTTGACTCACTTGTAGCGTCCATTAGTACTGAATACAGATATTCTGTTCTGTTCTATTCTATTCTATTCTATTCTATTCTATTCTATTCTATTCTATTCTATTCTATTCTGTTTTATCCATGTCAAAGAATGACATTTTATTTTTGGCACTGGCATAAAAAATACACAACTTCTTGTCGCACTTATAGTGTCCATTAGCACTTAGTACAGATATTCTATTCTATTCTATTCTATTCTATTCTATTCTATTCTATTCTGTTCTATTCTACTCTATTAATTATATTCATTTCGAAAAATTGAAAATTATTTTTGGCACTGGCAAAAAAACAACAACAACTATTTGACCCACTTCTAGTGTCCATTAGTACTGAATACAGATATTCTATTCTATTGTATTGTATTCTGTTTTATTCCATTCTATTCATGTTAAAGAATGAAAATTTCTTTTTGGCACTGGCCTAAAAAATACACAACTTCTTGACCCCCTTCTAGTGTCCATTAGTACTGAATACATATGTTCTATTCTATTCTATTCTATTCTATTCTGTTTTATCCATGTCAAAGAATGACATTTTATTTTTGGCACTGGCATAAAAAATACACAACTTCTTGACCCACTTCTAGTGTCCATTAGAACTTAATACAGATATTCTATTCTATTCTATTCTATTCTATTCTATTCTATTCTATTCTATTCTATTATATTCTATTCATGTCAAAGAATGAAAATTTCTTTTTGGCACTGGCATAAAATATACAACTTCTTACTGAGTACAAAGGTTCTATTCTATTCTATTCTATTCTATTCTATTGTTTATAATCCACTCAATTTAGAAGACATGGACATTTTTGGCACTGGCATAAAAAGTTTTCAGTGAGGTTTTCCTAGCTACAATAATTTCATCCAAAACCCAACAAATGGAGCAGGGCTAGTCCAGACAGACGTTCTGGTCTCTTAGAGGGAAAGCTAAGGGATTTGCTGATCTGAACATCCTCAACCACAATTATCACCCACATGCTGCGTCAATTAGTTCAAGCAGATAATTTGGTGAAACATTGAACCCCACATTTGCAGACACTTGTGTCTTCAGGGACCAGAGCTCAGCAGCTCCATTACAGCCGAGAGAGTCCATCTCCTGATCCCTTCTCGTCCTCTGACTGCTTTTTTAGTCACCTTCTCTCATTCATTATCCCCTCCTATCCGTCCCGTCAGTGCCCGGTGCTCCAGCGGTCATGTGTAATCTCTGTCAGTGAGGCAGGTGACATGTCGAAGCCCTTACTATTGTTTTCCTTCAATCAGGTCCTGCATTAGGTTTAACGTGACCTGTTTTGACCAGGTTACTGTGACTTTGAGATAAAAAAAGGGTGGAAATATGTGGCTATAAAGGTACTCTATGGCTATTAATTTTCCCAGCATGCAATAAACAGACCTATTTGAAAGACTTAAAAGGTTACAGACTTGCTCAGACTTTAAAGCCATTCATTTCATTAATCTACTAGTTAATATGCAAATAATCACTTAGTGGGCTTATTTGTTCCAAAGCAGCTTACAAGTAAAGAAAAACAGAAACAATTTGTCAAATAGAATCTAACAATAATTATTTATGTGTTATTATGTATTTTTATAATTTGTAATATTCTTTCATTTCTTTTAATTTATATTTATTATTATTATTATTTATAATTTATTTTTTTATTTTATAGTAAAGCTGTAATATTTTGATATATAATAAATTGAATTTTAGTATTGAGTACATAGATTCTATTCTATTCTATTCTATTCTATTCTATTCTATTCTATTCTATTCTATCACTTTAAATGAATGGCAATTTGGCACTAGGATAAAAAACTTCTTGCCCACTTCTAGTGTCCATTAGCACTGAGTACAGAGATTCTATTCTATTCTATTCTACTCTGTTCTGTTCTATTCTATTCTATTCTATTTACTTTAAATGAATGACAATTTGGCACTGGCATAAAAACAACTTCTTGCCTACTTCTAGTGTCCTTCAGCACTGAGTACAGAGATTATATTCTGTTCTATTCTATTCTGTTCTATTCACTTGGATGAATGAAAATTTGGCACTGGCATAAAAATATATTTCTTGCCCACTTTAGTGCCCAGAGATACATAGTAAATACAGAGATTCTTTTCTATTCTGTTCCATTCTATTCTATTCTATTCTATTCTATTCTATTCTGTTCTATTCTATTCTATCACTTTGAAGAATGAAAATTTGGCACTAGCATAAAAAACGTCAAGTCCGCTTCTAGTGTCCAATAATACTGAGTACATCTGTTCTGTTCTATTCTATTCTATTCTATTCTATTCTATTCTATTCTATTCTATTCTATTCTACTATACTCTTTTCTGCTCATCACTTTAAATGAATGACAATTTGGCACTAGCATAAAAACACAACTTCTTGGCTGCCCACTTCTAGTGTCCATTAACATTGTTCTATTCTATTCTATTCTGTTCTGTTCTATTCTATTCTATTCTATTCTATTCTAGTCTATTTATCACTTTAAATGAATGACAATTTGGCACTAGCATAAAAGCACAACTTTTTGCCCAATTCTAGTGTCCATTAGCATTATTCTATTCTGTTCTATTCTGTTCTATTCTAATATTATTTTTTATAAATACATAATATATAATATCATGACAATGGGATGAAATGTTTTTTTAAGTATAATCTTAGTTCTAATCTGTCTGTAAGGCCCAAAAAAAAAATTTTGTTTAAAGTTGTTACATTTACATTATGCATTTATGCGTTTATCTGAAGCGACTTACAAAAGATGTGATGAGCAATTTTATTTCATTTATTTAAATCTTTTTTTAAAGATATGAGCAAAGATTTTGTAATTTCCCTCATTTAAAACAGTATGTTTGATTGTCAAAACTTTAGTAAAAGTTCATGTATGGGGTTGTTTTTCAGGGCAACTGCATTTATTTGAAGTTTTTTAGTTTGTGTTTTTGCATCCTAATGAGCTTTTCATGACAACACACTGAATCAGTCAGACCGAGTGTTTGTGAGATCATTTTCTGTCTGATTGTGTGGAGCCATATAATTATCTTCAGCATAATTGGGGTTCTCAGAGCACTATCAGCATGCTGCGGTGCCCTTTTTTGTCTCAAAACGAAATAAGTTGACCCTCATTATTCTCTTTAAAGAATGTGAAGGTTTGCTGTTTTGTTAGTGGAGCTGATAGCCGCCTTTGAAAGCGCAAGTCCAATGTCTCATTTTTTTTGTTACATCTGCCAGTCTGTGCTCTGTGTTCTATTTCGACATGGTTGCAAAAAAAAACAAAAAAAATTTGCTAAAGGTACAGTGCAAATACATTTCTACATTTACTGACAGGATTTTCATTTTTGTTTGAACTATTTTTTTAAACAAGTTGTATTTTCATTTACTCTTCAGTTGTGTAACATCCACCTTTGCAGTGCATAAATGGGAATTGTAACATTGCATTAATACATAGCAGGGTCGATTTCTTTGGGGAAATAAACCCACGGGTCTAATTCTTTTCCAGTCCAGGTTCAAGCAGAATTTAAATAGGAAATAGGAAAGTCTCAAAAGAGCATTTTCCATTTCTTGAAATCGAAATGGGTTTTAGATGGAACCAATCTTTCTTCTGGCCTGTAGCACATGTAAGAAACCTGCTTCTCGAAAAGAAGAATAGGAGCTGTAATGCATAGAATTGAGTATATAATTTGAAGTAAATTGCAGCATGTATAATTTTCCATACTTTAGGAGGCACTCAACTATCACTGTACTAATGCTCTGTGCATTAGTAAGATATTAATTTCAAAAAGGAGCCTTGTGCTTTGTGCACAACATCCTTTTGAGGATTCATTCTGCACGGTGTGTTCAGGTAACTAGCGCGAGGGGAACCTTGACAAGTTTGCTAGATTAGGTCTGACAAGATTTGTTGATGCAAATAATTACGCTGTTGATCAAATAAGCCACTAATAGAGCCATCGATCATACGTTCTCAGGAAATTTGTCATTTCCAGACAGTTCGGCTGTCATCCATCCATTTCTTAAATGGAAGAGCTCTCTTTTGATGAATTGTGTTTGTTACTGTATAATTTCACAGATATTTTCAGATCCACTCAAGCTGATTTGCGCTGCTGTAATTCTGTTATGAAACATACACATTATTGTCAGGTATGGTTAACCCAAATGTTTGGCTTACTAGCTTACTTGTTGTTGATTAGCACAGACAGTTAATTAATTATGTAATTAATTATGTTAATTATAATTAATAACATGTAATTTGAGAATGTCAGTATATATGTTTGTATTTGTTTATGTCTGGACATTACATATAAAAAATACAGTATTATTATTATTATTATTATTACTACAATAATCTAGATTTCTTATATAAGATAATTTCATATATTTTTGATACACACACACACACACACACATATATATATGCGATATATTAATATATATCTATGTTGAGAAATATCAGAAATTATTTGAAATTTCTGATTTTTTTTACATATATTCATGTGTGTATATACACACAAATTGTAGTCACAGTAATCTAGATTTTTAAACATGTATGTTATATATATATATACATACAATTAATATATAAATATTATAGTATATATGTGTATATATATATATATATATATATTATAATATTAATATGTATATATGTGTATGTATTATAATTATTTGAAATTTCAGATTTTATTTGACATATATATTTGTGTGTGTATATATGGCAAGAAATATCTGACATTATTTGTAATTTCAGATATTTTATGACATACACACACACACACACACACACACACACACACACACACACACAAATATATATATATATATATTATGATGAAATTATTTTCAATTCTAAATTATTTCAATAATTGATAGATTATTGTAATAAGACGAAGAAGTCAATTTTATGTGTAATTTCCAGACATAAACAAATACAAACAAATCTAATTTGAGAACGTAATATTATTATTAATATTAATTAAGGTTTGGCTGAATATCAGCACCAATATTAAGCATGTTTATGGTTATTGGTATTGGTCATTTTCAAAACTGATTTGCCAATAAAATAATTTAAAAAGAATTTAAAGAAAGTTTTTGTCAGAGCCCTTGTTATTCTTAATTTTCACATTTATTTTCACTTTTACACCAGACATATATATTGGTTCAAAATATCGGTTATCATCTACTTGACCTGTAATAATTGGTAACGGCATTGTGACTGAAAAACAAATTGGTCGACCCCTAATATTAATTAAATGTTATAATCAGTCATATTAATATTGATGTTTATTTTGACTTTTATAACATAAAGCATCTTACACTTTAATATAATGTTTTGCCTTTTATAAAACCACTTATGTCATTTTGTATTGTATTTTAATTGTATTATTTATAATATTAGCAATATAAACGTGCATGGATCTTGACAGAAGCTTGTCACTGCTAGGGTTGTGTGAGAGTGTCTTGTGGACAATAGATAAGTGCATGTCTGTATCAGTGCACCTGAGCACACCTTGACTGGCTGTGAATTTTTCATAAGTCTTTCAGTTGTTCTCTGGTGGGGACACAACAACTCACTGTGAAGGAGAGGAGAGCATATGTGGAGAGAGCTTCCATTACCTGCATCTCTAAATGAAATTACTTTTTCATTAATCTAGCGTTTTGTCCTTGATTGATGTGGGATGGCATTGCAAAGGATAACTGAATTTGAATAGAATTTCATGCTGGCATCACAACGTGATCCTAAAAAATGTATTAGTATTATTATTTATAGTCAGAGAACTAACTTTGGAAATGAAAATGGAATTACTTATGCATAAATTCAGTGCAAATCTACATAGTCAAACCTAAAGCCATTGCAAACTATTGCATTAGGATTGCAAAACCTTATGAACTACCTCACTACCTCTCTGTGTAAACTACCAAAATGCAAATTTATGAAAACACTGATGACATGCGCATGCATATTATTGCGTTCAGTCTATAGGATGTCACTTTAGTATTTCTTTACATTGCTACTGGCCTTGAATGCATAATACAACATTTTTTTCCTTTTCACAGCTGAAATCCATGTGAACGGGTTCATTTTGACAACATTGTCTTCTGTACCTTTTTGGTTTTAGCATCTATGCAAAGTAAATTTATTTGACTGAATACCTGGTTTACTTATACCCTAAATGTTCTGTTTTTAGGCAGCCCACTAGCTTTTAAAACAGAGCATATGTGTGTGAGCGTGTTTGGCACATTCAAATGTGTGACGGCAGGTGTTTTGTGTGCCTGCGTGATGAGTGATGTGTGCACGCCTGACAGGTTGAACAGGTAGGGGGCCATTACTAAGTCAAGGTAATTACTCAGTCAAGGTCACAGAGGACAGAGCACTGGGATGATGGACAGGAGGCCTGAGGTGTGCGTGGTGTCCTGGGGGGAAACATTAGCTGAGGGGACATGTGTCAAACTGCTTTTTACAGAAAGGTACAGAACCAAAATAAACACAGATTAACTTATTTTGACGTTCATCCTAAAAAATCTCCAACCTAGGCCGAAAAAACATCAAATAAAACATAAAATTCAATTCAGTTTCCAGCTGAAATAAACACTAGAGGCTTATATGGGAGTTAAATACAAAAATACGCGATTACATACGGTAGGCAGAATATCAGTTAAACGATTAGTTCACTTTCAGAATAAAAATTCACCCCCATGCCATCCAAGATGTTCATGTCTTTCTTTCTTCAGTCGCAAATGAATAAAAGTTTTTGTGGAAAACATTCCAGAAGTTTTCTCCATATAGTGGACCTCAATGGTGGCCAATGCTTTGAATGTCCAAATTGCAGTTTCAGTGCAGCTTCGAAGGGCTCTACATGATCCCAGCCTTGGAATCATGTAAAACGATCAGCCATTTTCTAAAAAAAAGTAACAATTTTTGTTGGGTCATTCTAGGTCAACTCAACCAGAGGTTGAAATTTTTGATTTTGCTAATTTTTTTTTCTGAGAGAAGATAAACATGCAAAGTGATATATAGCCAAAATATTAAATGTCATTGATGAATATTTACTGAATAATCCACTATTTTGAAGAGGGAGGTCAAAATAGCAATTTGTCAGTAAAATTGGTTGACTTTAGCAATCTTTGTTGCATTATGTGCCAGTGGTGGCCATTAAAAAATGAGGAAACAGCACTTTTTTCAAAAGTTTTTCTCAAAAGTTTGTATGCCTGTCACTCAGGAAGTATTAAAGATATTTTAATGCCCTTTTAGATATTGGGTCTTAACAAATTTTCTTTTTGGAATCTTTATTTTTAATGCCCTGTGAGATTTGGTTCCAGAGATATTGGATTTTCAATATAGCTCCAGGAGTAAATAGTTAAAATGTAAATTTTTCATTGGTCAAAAACCAAATGTGGGTCAGTACCAAAATATGGTACATCTTTTCTTTTAAAGAGGAATGTCTGAAGAACAAATAATGTTGAAACTAGAGATGTATCTCGTTTCTTTCTGTCAAGACGACTGCATTGAACATACTGGTCTGAGTGCCATAATTTTTTTTTTTTTTTCAAAGTTCGTGTGCCTATAACTCAAGAAGTATTAAAGATATTGCAGTATGATTTTAAATTCTAGTTTTCTTGTGCAATCTTCTTTTTCAAGGCCCTACATCATTTAGTCCCAGAGATATGGGGATTTCAATAAGACTCCATCTCCAGATTGTTGAATGTAACCCATTTTCAGTGGTTGAAAACCAAGTGTTGGTCACTTTGTATACAGCTTATACTTATTTTATGTAAAAACAATGTCTGAAGAAGAAATAATGTTGAAATTAGAATTGTATCTAGTTTCCCTCTATTAAAACAATTGCATAGAACATACTGGTTTGAGTGCTAAAATGCACTGAAAGGGTCAAGTTGAGGGTCAAGATTCTATATTTGAATCATCTCTAGTTATTTGTTCTTCAGACATTTCTCTTTAAAAGAAAATAAGTATCATATTTTTGCAAACTGACCCACATTTGATTTTTGACCACTGAAAATGTGTAAATTTCAACTATTTACTCCTGGAGCCATATTGAAATTCCAGTATCTCTGGAACCATATTTCATAGGGCATTAAAAATAAAGACACTAAAAGGAAAGTTTGTTAAGACCCAATGTCTAAAGGGACATAAAAATATATTTAATGTTTCTTGAGTTACAGGCATGCAAACATTGGAGAAAAACTTGAAAAGTGCTGTTTCCCCATTTTTGAATGGTCACCATTGGCACACAATGCAACAAAGCTTGCTAAAGTCAATAGATTCTACTAATAGTAATTACTAATAATACAAATCTCGGTGTAAAAAGAACTTTATGATGCTGCCATCTTTCTGAAGTCATATTTACCCCCTGTAACTTGACTGAATCTCAGGTGAAAATTGCCATTTTGACCTCCCTCTACAAAAGAGTGGATTACTCAGTAAATATTTATCCATTACGTTTAATATTTTGGCTTTCATCACTATACATGTCTATCTTTCCTCAGAAAAAAATAGAAGTAAAATCAAAAATTTGAGCCGGGGAAGTTTTTGAAATTTGGTTGATTTGACAAGGAACATAGTTCATAGATCGGGAAGGAGGTGGGAACCGGCAAACATTTAAACACTTTAATAATAAAATAACCAAACACAAAAGTAAAGCGGCAGCCCCTCACGGACGACTGCTGCACACAAAACACAAAATAAAGTCCAGGCCTGGTCCTCTCTCGTCTTCGACTTGAGACCGACTGATGAGTGGTGCAGGTTTCGCTCATTATCATTATACTCCACCAGCCTTGTTCCCTTCCCGCGGCTCTCTGCCCCACCCCGCTCGTTACATACCCCCATTGCCTCCTCGCAGGCCCGGGGGTACCCTCAAGACTGCGCTCTACTCTGTCAGGGTGGCCGCGGCGTAACGGGGAGTAAGGACGGATGAGGCGAGAGAAAAGGAGACGGAAGGATGAGCAGAGACAGAGACGAAAGAGTGGAGAGAGGAAAAGAAAAAACTCTTGGTCTGGTTCCCGGACACACTGCCGCTCGGTCCTCAACCAGCTGAGCATCTTTGACTCACGGTGCCATGCAATGGTACTGGACATCCTTTGGTGGACGGCTCAACACTCCTCCGCCTCCTGGTAGATGGCGATGGCTCCTCCGGCTTGAGGGCAGCCGGCAGCGAGTCCCCCATTCTCTGCTCCTCCCCAACATGGAGGACGGCAGCAGGCTCCGGCCTCCTGGCAAACGGCGCCGACTCCTCCGCTCCCTCTCGGATGGCAGCCACCCCTCTTCGAACCCGGAGCACGACAGCAAGCCTTCTGTCCCACCTATTGTACCATCGCTCCAGCACCACCGCCTCGGACAGCCACAGTTGTTCGCTCCTTTGTGCTGCCCGACCTCCTCAGCACCACGATCCCGCTCAGCAGCGAGGGCTCTTCTGACAGCATGTCCCTCCTTCCTCCCGGGTTTTGGCACCAATGTAACATAGTTCGTAGAACGGGAAGAAGGAGGCGGGAACCGACGAACATTTAAGGACTTTAATAATAAAATAACCAAACACAAAATAAAGTTCAGGCCTGGTCCTCTCTCATCTTCCACTGTCGTTGCCCCTCCTTTTATCCTTCCGGAGCTCCTCTGTGGGACTCAAGACTGGTGAGTGGCGCAGGTGGCGCTCATTATCATTATACTCCACCAGCCTTATTCCGTTCCCACGGCTCTCGGCCCCGCCCCACTCGTTACAGTCGGTACTTCCACATATGTCACGTGTGACCTTTCCAACGTGATTACGTAATGCGTGAGGTCAAGCTAGTGCAAGACAAGCATTTGTGGTTAAAAGTATATACTTTTTTTTTTTATATATAAAATGACCAATCATTTTGCTAGATAAGACCCTTATTCCTCAGCTGGGATTGTGTAGAGCCCTTTGAAGCTGCATTGAAACTGCAGTTTGGACCTTCAACACACTGATCCCCTTTGAAGTCCACTATATGGAGAAAAATCCTGGACAAAAACCTTAATTTTCATGCTGTTCTTTGCACAGTACTATTTTATGATTACAAAAAACTCTTACCACAATGCATGATGTTTGCATGACATAATCAACTCCATATATGGCTTTTTTTGACATAGTAAACTTGCTCAGTAACTCATCCGGTTAAGTGTCGCATTTGCGATGCAGAGCTCCTTTGAAACCTGACACAATAAAAGAGCTCAATGATTTGTAGAAACTTGAATGGCATGGTAGCTTCAAGAAATGTTGAACGTTTGCTAACACTATTGCTTGAGGGTCGGATTTAGTGTAGGTGGCAAACACGATAGAGCTATTTTGGATAAAACTGAACTCTGTTTTAGTGGCACTCACTAAGCATTTCACTTTGAAAGTGTTGCAAAACAGTCAAGAAGCAACATAATAATAGCATAATAATGCAGGAATAATGGCACAGCTTGGGTTAAAATATATATTTATATTTTTAATCAAGATATTTATTTAAATAAGATATTCAAGGTACTTTTGCTTAGTTTAAAAGTGCAGTTTTACCTCCCAGGATGTTTAGTTTTTTTTTTTCTGAGAAACAAAACCGTGATTCTGAAATGTTTCTGTGTTTTCCTAAGGGACTTTAGACAAACAAACTGTACAGCAGAACTCAAGGGAAGGTACCTGTCAAGTTGCAATACGCTATTTCATTATTTATTGCTAATAAATGTCCGCTGTAGTACTTGGTGGGCCTAAATTGACTAATGGAGTAAAGAGGTTTTATTTCATAGGTCCAGTAAATGTGATTTAAATGAGCTTTCTATTAACTACAGTGAGGATCTGCTGAATATGCTTTAACGTACGTAATGCCTGTAATTATTAAATCAAGTGAAATGTTGATGAATACTGATGATCACAGTTAATACAGTAATATAAATGCTTATTGTTTTACAGCATAATTTTAAAATGTATTAATATTATTGTTAATATAATTGTTTTAAAAAAGTTCATGCAGCCATGCTAATTATTATTATTTGGATATTATTTATTATTTTTTTTAATGAACAATATTCTTTCCCATCCATTTCCATTTAATTAAGTTCCTGCGAGACAAGCTCCCAAATTAAAAAATAAACAAGTAATAAAACAAGTTTTGAGCTGTATTCTGAAACCATACAATAGCTTTAAATGAGGAAAATACTCTAATTTAAGTTACTCTTTCTTTACATTGTAGCTCTCAAATGAATTTTCAGCCTTTAGATTAACAGGAAATGCACAGTGAGTGTTTCGTTTAAACGTTGAGCTCTTTTACTGAAGCAAACACACAATGTATATGAATCCTTTACAGGTTTGACATTATGAACCGTCAAATTCATCCCTCAAAGAACAGCATATAATGCGTTCCTGCTTTAGATTTGCCTCACCTTGTGTTAGCTCACAGCTGCTCAGTGGGCTATAAGTGCTAAAGCTGTTCCTGGTATAATGAGCTTAAGGAGATAATTATTTCTTTCAGTCGACTGACAGGGAGCATGACAGACATTTAAATGAGATGCAGCCGAGCAGGATGGAGAGATGAAAGCGCAGAAGAATGCCAGGAAGCGGCGTCTGTCCTCGCCCGCTGAGAACCAGCAGTACATGGATGTTCGGAGGTTGAGTGAGCATCTCTCATGGGGTGGTCTCAGTTGGGAGAGAGAGGTCGTTATTGCCTCCCCCTTTGTATTTAAGGCTATACGATCACTCTGAAGTAAATTGGAAGTTGAAAACTCACACTTACGCCATTACAAACCCAATCTTGTTTCTTTTCATGGCCTGTTACTCACACGAAGCCATTTGGACCACTAATGCAATAATATTATGGTGCTTTTATGTCCTTTTTGAAGCTTAAAAGCCCCAGTCTCATTAAATTGTGATTGTATTGACCAATAGTCTTCAGAATTTGCAGAAGAAAAAAGGTCAAGTTCAGAACAGCATGAGGGCAAGTAAATGTTATGGGTTTTCATTTTTGAGTGAACTGCCCCTTTAAGAAGGACATCTAACCTGCAGAGTCAGTCACTTTTACAGCCACGGTTTGGCTTTTTTCCCATTTTAGTCATGAAGGATTGGTTGTTGGACTCAGTGGACTGTATAGTTCTTTCCACTCACAGCTTTTCACTGATAGTCTCTACTTCTGAGTGAACAAAAAAAGACAGTTCACCCCAACATTAAATTATTTAGTCATGTTATTAAAAAACTCATATCATATTCTTTTCTGTAACATAAAAGGTGCTTTATTCACAAAGTTGGCTTCAGCTTTGCCACATGGGCTATGTTTATGGTTAGACGCTTGCTAGTGATAGCTTGTTAGATTACAGTGAAAAAATTTCACTTACCATATAAACAGAGTAAAGAGAGATAACTAAGAGGACGATGAATCTTTTAAAATGTGGTAAGTACTGCCATGTGATCGTGAATCATAAAAGGGAAAGTAAAAAGGTAGGGAGTATTCAAAAGTGATTTGAGTGCCGTGCATATTAATAGCGGCTTCCTGATGCCTGCAGATTATATACAGTGTAATTACCCAACAATAATTGCGAGAGAAAGTACTAAAATATATTTTTATTTGTTCCAGAGTTCCGTAGTACATGTCATTTCCTTTCCAAATACACTATTTGGATTCTTTTACCTAATACTGCTTGTTTTACTATTAATTAGGGCTTAAAGCATCCAGCGTTGCAACTCTTTTGTAGTTGTTAGAATGGCCAAGGATCAGCAATCTCCACATAAAACTGCTCGGGCAGACCAAATCGTAAGTCGTAGAGACTTGAAACTTGGAGGAATGGTAGTACTCACACCATCTACGACCTGACGGGGGCGCTACAGCAATCAAAAGTATGAAATCGCAGTTCAGATTTGAAATGTTTGGGTATTTTGCATTTGAAAAACCTACTTTTGCAAACTAGTTCTAAGTTTTTTGCCCAATCGTAACCAAACCAGTGCAGGAAGATTCTCTGGAGAGTGAATATTAATAATTATCAAAAAAAAGCTGGACTTTCGACTCTCCATCGCAAAGGGACGCCAAAACGTTAGAAAGGGGCAGGGCTGTGTTTACTAAAACGTCTATAATTTTTGAACGGAATGAGAGATCTTTGCCAAACTCACAACGCGTATGTAAGTATTGAATCTGAGGTCACATGAAAAAATCAAATTTGCGGCCTCTTGGTGACACTATAAGAGGGGAAAAACATGATGGCTATAAACACACAACCGTTTGTCCTATCGATGTGAAATTTGGTATGCACGGTTTTGGTCCAAAGTGACACAAGCGTCTATAAGAACATTTGCGTATCTCAAAAAACATGGGTGACATAGGCCGATGAACTTTGAGCACCTATTAGACAAGGTTAACAGAGGTAGATGGGAACGAAACTTAGTGGGCCTGTTTGACGTAAACAATTGTTTATTGCACGTTTTTTCACACATGCGCACAATATTCGTATCATACAATAGACCTCTTCAAAAACACTGCAGTACAATTCTCTGCACTCTCTAGGTTAATAATAATAAAAAAAATGTACTTTTTGGGAAGCTAAAATAGGATCGTTTAGAAAAGGGACCTGTCCGAATATACCCAAAAGCCCATAAAACCTAAAAGAAAACTCAAAACTTCACAAAACCTGGTAAGCGCATGTGACAGGTGATTGTAAGCAAGCCTGTAAAGTTTTAGGGAGATCAGATCACAGCTGGCGCTATAACAGTCATAAACATTAACAAACATCATATTTATATGGCAAATTACCTGTATTTGCCAAAAATGCTTTTTAAAAATCATCAATTTAGGTGGTTACAGCCTTGCTAAATAATATGCAGTGTCTTTTTTCATATGTGCTTAAATGCCTTAAATCACTTGAATCCCAGTACTGCTTGCAGCTGTATTTATGTTTGATATTAGAGTTGAAATTGAGTGTGCATTTCAATTTAGTTGTTTATGACCTAATGTAACACTGAACTGTATCCAGTTTTCATATGGTACATTATAATGTTGTGATACATAAATTTACTTAGCATTTCTAAGTATTTTTGGGGTTGGAAAGATTTTGAAGTTAAAAACACAGGGAAAAAACAATAATTTCCTGAAATGTAATTACAATGCCAAATAGACGTTTTCTATTTCAATATATTTTAAAATATAATAATGCATCATTGCCGAATAACAGTATAAAATAAAAAACAAAATCTTATTGACCCAAACTTTTAGCAGTAGTGTATATAACCAAATAATAAGAATAATCAGCCATCTACAAGTAATCAGCTTCTGCATACTGACCAGAATTATAAACAAGAAAAAGAAACATGTATAGGTTTGGAACAGCATGAGGGTGAGTAAAAAATGATTTCTTGTGGAGTATATAACTAAATAACTACAAATAAAATAATCAGAAATATAGTAAAACAATCCGCTTTCATATTCCATCCAAATGTGACAAGCGTTTGTTTGGTTTCATTGTTGACTGCATCTCAATTTTTGTAGCATTGATCGGGGCCATCCGTGGTGATAATGAAAGTTTTTGTCAGCGCTTTGAACTGCTTTATTACTTTTCCAGAGTCAATCGTCTGTGGAATCATTTTTCACTTTCACAGCGGTGCATTTTTAACCGAAGAGAAAGATATCATCGATTCTGCATTATTTCTAAATGCGTGCTGTTTCGCAGTGAATGTTCATCTCTGAATTTCCCAAATTGTAACCTTTAATGATTTGTAAAAGCTATCTGGTTTCTTTTTGCTAGGAGTTTAAGACTTTCCAAACTGAAACAAAATCAAAACCTATTTCTGAAAACTTGAGGAATATCTCTTAAGGACGGTGAGAAAATAGAGTAAACCCTCTCACCTCTTGCTGTTCATCTGCTGTTGGTGAAGCGTGCAGTGCAATGCTCTTGATGAGGCCTGTAAGTAGAGATGACATCAAAGATAAGTGGGATTATATTGGCTTTACGGCACTGCGCGCCACTGGCTTGGATCTGCGAAGGATGAAGTGGAAGCGTGGAAGAGACAGCCAGATCTCCCAGCGGGGAATGGCAACATTTGGGTAGACTATGAGTAACTGAGCAGTTTTGGATACTTGACTAGGTAGCGAAGGGTTCTTGGTTTGAATCCCAATGAGTCAGTGCCCATGGGCACATCGAGTGCCTTTAATACCTGCTCCCGTTGCATGCCGATTATATGTCACTTGTGTAGCGTCTGCTAATTGGCAGCTGCAAAAACTTAGAAATGCAAGGATTAAGGCACTGCATCAAAGACGTAGGTTTGGTTTTAGCATTGGTTGGGACATTTTAAAATCACAAAAATCTTATTTCTTGTTTTTTTGTGGTACATGGCATTGGTTCTATGATGTAAACCTGAATCTTCTGTTTTCTCAGGCTGTTTGTTTAGATTGAGTACTTTGATAACCTAGCTGTTAAGGCAGAGTGGGATTTGCCGATACTAGAGCCACACAATATCCTCTGTGATACTGATGTGACTGCTCTTGTGGCAGATACTGACCCTCGTTTCGATCTTATCTGTTTGTAGGTCGCTGTTGGTGAGTTAGATGATCTCTCAGGTTTGTCACAGATGCAGGAAATTGAGTGTCACTGTAATAGCTGGCCTTCCTCACAGATAGATGGCAAAGATGGATTAATTGTATAAAACACCTTTTATATAGATCATGTCATCGATCCGATTCGGATTCTTGCACTGAGGCACTTTGAAAGTAGTTTTATACACACCATGCAACTCTGAGAATGGACCTTGTCTGTGCCAAAAACTAGTACAAATAGAGTTAAAAATAGTAAATGTGACTAATTAATACATAAGTAGATTATTTTTATGATTATTTTAACTATGTAATAACAAAGTCTTAATCTGTGGTCTACAACAATTAGAAAGACAGTTGACAGTTGACTATTTTCTTTTCAATTATTACTGTTATTATATCTTTAACATATTATTTTTTTGTCGTTGTTGATTTGAAAATCTACTTTGTTTGTTTTATTTTTATGAATAAAAAAACTGAACCTCAAAACCTTTTTTTGAAGCGTTTGATGTTTTTTTTAGTTTTCAAAATTAAGTTTCAAAACCAATTTACTACTCTTCTACATTATTTTAATTCTCAAAAAATTTAATTAAAAATACAAATAAAAATGATTAATTTAATTATTTCAATTATATCTTAAAACATATTATTTCTTTGTTGTTGTTGATTTGAAAATCTATTCTTTTTGGGTTTTTCATGTAAAAAAAACTGAGCTCCAAAACCTTTTGTAAAATCTTTGTTTTTTAAGCTTTTGAAGCTTGTTAGTTTTCAAAATTTGCTCAATATTATTTTTTTAACCATTTTACTATTTTTGTACATTACTTTAATATTAATTCCTAATTTAAAAAAATAACAAATAAAGATGATTCATTTAACTGAAACATATTATTTCTTTGATGTGGTTGATTTGAAAAATTATTTTGGTGTTGTTTTTTTTTTATGTATAAAAACTGAGCTCCAAAACCTTTTGTAAAATCTGTTTTTAAGCTTTTTAGTTTTCAAAATTTGCTCAAAATTATTTTTCAACAGTAAATTCAGTACAATTTTACTATTTTGAGGATTACTTTAAATGTATTTCTTAATTTTTTATTAAAAATAACAATAAAGTTGATTATTTTAATTATTACTTTAATGATATTTTTAACATATTATTTTTTTGCTGTGGTTGATTTGAAAATCCATTTTGTTTTTATTTTTATGTATTAAAACTGAACCCCAAAACCTTTTGTAAAACCTTTTTATTTTCCTTACATTTTAAAGATTTTTATTAAAAATTTGGACCATATTATAGGGAATTTTTTTTAAAATTACTTTCATTTTGAGTTATTTTCTTTGTCAAGTCTTAGCTATGTTAAAAATGATAAACTTTGCCAATATAAAATTATAAATCTTTCTTTATTGAATTGAATTCTGACAACAATTTTAATAATTTTAGATCACAAATATTTTATAATATGTTTCACCAGTGCCCAATTTGTTTTGTTCTATAAATGCTATAAATTTGGACATAATTTCTATTCACATACTGTTTTTCACCTACTATGTACTATAGTAAGTAGGCATATTGAAACACAGGAGATGTGTTTATATATATATATATATATATATATATATATATATTAGTCATATGACGTTTATGGCTCAGAACATGGTAAAACCATATCCTAATGATATATGTTGAAAATCTGTTCCTTTCCTCTTTAATACCCACTTTTAGCATCCGAGCAGAAGCTGTAATAACCCGCATTTCCGTCTGTAGAAGCTTTGCACTTTTATAAACACAGGTGTGTAAAGGCCATACAGACTGGGCTGAAAGACAACTACGTAGTATGTGTGTGTACCGCAGGACCACTCTCCACTTCAGCAGCGTGTGTGACCTGCATACTAACACCGCCTCATACCTGCTATATAGTGTGTCGCAGTGGCACTGAGGGACTCTGAATCCAGCCAGTCGTGTGCTGAAAAACGATTTACACACTCTCTCAGTCACTGTTGTTCTGTTTGTTCCTTCTTTTCTCCACTCTCTCCATTACTTCCCACACACACACACACACACACATAATGTGTTTGCCTGCATTGCAGTGGGCTTGTGGTAAACCTCATGGGGCTTCTTTGGTTTTTAGCCACCTATCGCAGCCCACATTTGTTATGCGAGAGTGTGTGTGTGTGTGTGTGTGCTGAAGACTGTTGGTTAAAGAGCCGGTGTGATCCATGAACTATCACCGTTGAGCAAGACAGTAAACCTCAGGTTGCTCCATTGGGAGTTGCCCCTGCAGTAAGAATAGTGTAAACCGTTTAGATAAGAACATCAGGTAAATAAAAAGTTACATCTGAAATAATAATAATAAAAAAGTTGTTTACTAACCCTTATATTGTTACTCAATCCTGTGTGCTTTTCCCTGTGAAACACAAAAGGACAACTTCACACATTCTTTTTTTTTCACTAATGATGTTTTTTTATCCTTTTTAGAGCTTGACAGACATGATTACAGTGAATTGTTGTATGGAAAAGAGCTGAATAAAAATGAAAATTGTCATCATTTACTCACCCTCATGTTATTGCATACCCCTATGACTTTCATTCTTATGTGACACAAAAGGAGCTATTTTGTGGGATTTATTTTTTCCTGTCTTTTTTCAATACAGTAGAAGTGAATAAGGGCTGTTGAGCTTCAAATGACGCAAAAAAAGCATGAAAGAACCAAGCGATCCATACAACTTACCAGCAATTACTGAGGGGAAAAAAGCTTTTGATCAGAATATTTAGCTTATTGACCAAATGCTATACCAAAGTTAATTTTTTATTATTTTAATTTAATAAATGCTTTTGGCTTTAGTATACACTACCAGTCAAAAGTTTTTAAACAGTAAGATTCTTTATGTTTTTTTTTTGTTTTTAAAGAAGTCTCACCAAACCTGCATTTATTTGATCCAAAGTACAGCAAAACAGTACAATTCTGAAATATTTTTACTATTTAAAATAACTGTTTTCTATTTGAATATATTTTAAATTTTATTAATTTAGTAATTTATTCCTGTGATCAAAGCTAAATTTTCAAAATTTAGCTTGCAATGAAAATTTAGCATCAGAAATGATAGAAATGAATACTTTTATTTAGGTTTCTTTAAATTTATCAGAAGTGACGATAAAGACATTTATAATGTTACAAAAGATTTGTATTTCAGATAAATGCTGTTCTTCTGAACTTTCTATTCATCAAGGAAACCTGAGAAAATTCTACTCAGCTGTTTTCAACATAATAATAAATGTTTTTGAGCAGCAAATCAGAATATTAAAATGATTTCTGAAGGATCATGTGACTGGAGTAATCATGCTAAAAATTCAGCTTTGAAATGACAGGAATAAATTACATTTTAAAATATATTATACAGTTATTTTAAATAGTAAAATATTTCAAAATTTTACTGTTTATGATGTACTTTAGATCAAATAAGTGCAGGCTTGGTGGGCGGAAGAGACGTCTTTAAAAACATTAAAAATCGTACTGTTCAAAACCTTTTGACTGGTAGTGTATTGGCAACATAATATGTTTTTTTATAATATGTTTATAATATCACTAGTATTTTTCTCACGTGTGTCAAGTTTGAAATATTTCATCCAACACCAATTTTGTTTCAGTGTATCTATTATTTTCTATAGCATATTCTGCAGCTACTCGTGCTGGGTGAAAATATTGATTTTAATCTATTCTAATTTTTTACGAAATGATATTGATTCCTAAATCCCAAGAATCGATTAGTCTAGCCTGTTTTCAGCTAGGCCGAATGAATGGAATATTTCAGTGCACCTCCCATCCAATAAATTGTAATAAGCTTTGTGCTTTGTTAACTTTGATATGAAACAAAGCCTCAGATTTAAAATTCTGTCCATTTTATTACAGTATTCAAACAATAAATGCTGTTTTGGTGCTGTTTAATGTGGAGTGAAAGATCGCTGTGCCACCTCAGTTCAGGAGAAGCGGAACTGAACTGAACTCATCACGTAATCACTCAATCAGTGTTTCAGTCGCGCAAAGACATCAATACACGGCTTGTAAACTATGTCACGTCATATTTACCTCAGAAAAAATACATTCAGTGACCATAAACTCATTAGTAAGCTAGAAAAATGAATTCTAGAGATGATCATTTCGCTAAATATGGGAGAGCGGGGTAAGATGAGCCATTTTTTACTGTGGTCCTCAAGATAAGGGAAAATGAGGCCCAAGTACAATGAAATTATCTAAAATATTTTCAGGATGTTTCCTATGATTTTAAACAATCAGAATGTATCTATGATGGAGGGTTCTAAAATGCTGGCTTCTTCTTATAAAAAAGTGTTCCTGTGGCACAATTCGCCTTAGGTTAGGGTAAGTTGACCCGAGTCAGTGGGTAAGACCATCTAGGTGACAACTGAATCTCAGTCAAACCCATGTAGAATTTTAAAGGTAATTTACCTCTTTTAAAAACTTAATAATTAAATTTCATTTTACAACCAGTCATATTTCTTTCAAAGCTAACTTAAAATAAAACCAGTCAAATTAAGTTTTCAGTCTTTAATTGTTTGCATTACTGAAATGATATGTTGAACACCGAAGTTTTAACCTTACCATGGCACTGAAACTAATAAAGATTTTAGTCAAAGATTCTTGGCATGGTAGCTTTTCTGCAGTGTTGAACAGACTGTTAGGGACTATATATACAGTGTATATATATATATATATATATGTATGTATATATAAACCAGTTGTGTAACATTACATTAAAATACCAGTTTATACTTCAGAGATTTAACTTAAATTCAGTGCCTTAAGGTGGGGTAAGTTAAAGTGTTGGCTCAACTTACCCCACAGCATTAGGCTCATTTTGCCCCATAGCTGGCATTCTGGAAAAAAACTAGCTAGCTTGCCAATTCATGGTAATATTTAGCTAAATGATTTGCGTGGTTTTATATGTTGCTAAATCACCTGTATGCATCATAAATATTGTTAGACCTGGATAAATTTGCTTTGATGTAACAACCATTACATCTGTTATGCTAAAATTTTACTTTGACAAGCCAAAAACTGTTTTTAAAGTAAATGGGTGCCTTCCACTCCTTCCATGTGTTTCTCCTTTTCACAGTCTGGCAGAAATGATGTGCGGCGATTCCAAAATACATGGTCACATGACAGTAAATGTGTACAGCTGCCAAGATACAGGGGGTGGGTCAACTTGCCCACTGGCTCAACTTACCCCACTCTTCCCTATAGGCACCATATGACAAATTAAAATTCATTAAAAGTTTTTATGACAGCCACCATATTTCAAAAAAAGGAATTGGAGTAGAAATATATAAAGTAATAGGTTTGGAGTGAGTCAGTATGGTAATTTCCCAGATTCTGATTTTTAAATATTGTCAAGGTTTTGCTCCAAAGATCCAACAAAGCTTTACTGGAGCTGTTCAATACAGGACGGTATATTTTCTGACATTAGACTAACTAATACTGCCGTTGACCTGGTGTCCCATATCTGTCCTCAAATTCACTCAGTTTGGCCACGAGCCAGTTCTCCATGTGCTCCACATTCCTGTGACTAATTTAATTGGCCTCAGAACTCAGAAATTAATAAGGTTAATGCGTTGCGACAACTGTGAAAGCACTTAATTAGCCATTAGAAAGTGAAAGGCATTTGACATCCGTCATAAAAGCAGATGAATTTTGATCCTGGATCATTCTGCAAGTTTAACTGAAAGTGCGAGTAAAAGAGTGATGTAAAATTAAAGGCACAGACAAAATGCATGCTGCATAATCACCTTATTTCACTACTCACCAGATTGAAGCAGGCTCAAAAGAGTTGAATTGACATCAATCTGGCAACCCGTTTCGGTTGCGTCAGAGCAGTTTACTGTAAATACATTTAGAAAAATATCTCAGATTTTATTTTAGCCACAATGAATGCATACCAGAATGCAGTTCAGTCCCAGAATGCAATGCACTGTGTCTGCAACCTTCATGTCATCAGCCATACTGATACAGTGAATGTGACTGGCCTAGCCTAAAGCAGTCTCTCTCTACACACACACCCGCACATCTCTTGTCAAACTGACTGGCTCTCGGTGAACATATGCTAATGTCTGGAGCTGTGTCATATTGGAGCACTCGCTCGTTTCCTCGCACAGCTAGCTTCCCCTTTCTCACATGCCTCTTAGATGTCCCTTCTCTTCCGCACAGGAGCTGTTCATTTCTGATCGCCACAGATGGCTTCAGAGCTCTTTAACCTTTCCATTACAGCTACAGAAAAACCTTTTTGATATGAGTGAATTCATAAAACGAAAAGGGTTTTTTTTTTCAAGGTTTAAGAAACTACTCTTACAGTCGTGCTTTAAGTGAAAGTGTATTATTTCAGCAGCACCAAATGGGAGTGAAAAAATAATTAATATTTTCAAAGAGGTTTCCTTAATACACATACTTTCTCCTTCCACTCTGCCCCTGTATATATCAGTTAAGCTCTTGTGAGTTTAGTGTTTTTGTTTTAAATTGTAAGAAGTTATTTTATTATACGTTATGTTATATTTTATTTATGTTTAACAGAATTTCAATCTATCTATCTATCTATCTATCTATCTATCTACCTATCTGTCGTTCTGTTGTTATATTGTTCTGTCGTTCTATCATCATTCTATGGTTCTAACATTTTATTGTTCTGTCTATTGTTCTGTCTATCATTCTATCTATCTTATTGTTCTGTCTATCGTTCTGTCTATCTATTGTTCTATCGTTCTGTTCTGTCGGTATATAATTTTTTATCGTTCTATCATCGTTTTATGGTTCTAACATTTAATTGTTCTGTCTATCATTCTGTCGTTCTATCTATCTATCTATCTATCTGTTGTTCTGTCGTTATATTGTTCTAACGTTCTATCATCGTTCTATGGTTCTAACATTTTATTGTTCTGTCTATCATTCTATCTATCTATCTATCTATCTATCTATCTATCTATCTATCTATCTATCAGTCTATCAATCTATCAGTCTATCTATCTATCTATCTATCTATCTATCTATCTATCTATCTATCTATCTATCTATCTATCGTTCTGTTGTTATATTTTTCTATCGTTCTATCATCATTTTATGGTTCTAACATTTTATTGTTCTGTCTATCGTTCTGTTGTTCTATCTATCTATCTATCTATCTATCTATCTATCTATCTATCTATCGTTCTATCGTTCTATCATCGTGGTCTATTTTATTGTTCTGTTCTATCGTTCTATCTATCTATCGTTCTATCGTTCTATCGTTCTATTGTTCTGTCGTTAAATTGTTCTATCGTTCTGTCATCTTTCTGTGGTTCTAACATTTTATTGTTTTGTCTATCGTTCTGTCTATCGTTCTATCTATCTATCTATCTATCTATCTATCTATATTCTGTCATTATATTGTTCTATCGTTCTATCATCGATTTATGGTTCTAACATTTTATTGTTCTGTCTATCGTTCTATCTTTCTATCTGTCTATCTTTCTATCTATCTATCTATCTATCGTTCTATCATTCTGTCGTTATATTTTTCTATCGTTCTATCATCGTTTTATGGTTCTAACATTTTATTGTTCTGTCTATCGTTCTGTCATTCAATATATCTATCTATCTATCTATCTATCTATCTATTATTCTGTCGTTAAATTTATTGTTCTGTCTATCGTTCTGTCGTTCTATCTATCTATCTATCTATCTGTCTATCTATCTATCTATCATTATCGTTCTGTCATTATATTGTTCTATCATTCTATCATCGTTCTATCGTCCTGACATTTTATTGTTCTGTGTATCGTTCTGTCGTTCTATCTATCTATCTATCTATCTGTCTATCTATTGTTATATTATAGGTATTTTTTATATAGTTAATCACACAAAAATACATGTACAAGGTTAAATTATATATATTATATATAACATAAGATTATGTTATATATTTCCAAGCAAAGCCAGTTTCACTACTGCACAAGTCAAAGAGAACGAAGCCAATCATGCTCATTTCTTCTTCAAGAAGTTTGGAGTGTTTTTCTGTATGTGCGCTCAGCAGTGAGGGCATGTCCATGTCATACAGGAGCATGTCCGTATGATGACCCGAGGCAATTATGTCTGGACAGATGGAAATGAATGGAATGTGAATGAAGGGGTTCGCAAGCAAGTGACCTGCTGCCATAGCGACACAAATCACAGCTTGTTTGCCAAGCAAGAGTCAGTGTACTCTGATTGAATCTGTCTCGCTCATTTTCTTCATCTCACTTTTTTTGTTTTGTCCTGCCAGATTTATTTCCTTCAGTTTTATTTTCTCCTGTACACTTACATGCCACAAGAGCTTCCTGATACCGGCTTGACACTGTGCAGTGCTTACTGACCAGCAGACTGGATGTGGCATGAACAAAGGAGTCTCAACCAGATGAAGGATCTCTGTCACGTTTTACAATATAAGGCATGGATGAACAGCAGTAGTCAGCTATCAGTCTACCCTGCTGACAAGTTGCCATTGTTCAACTTTGCAACCCAGTTTTAACAGGTGTTATTGATAGAAGACATCAACAAACGTCAAGCCTCTGGAAACTGATTCTGTACAGCAAACAAGCTCAGCTAGCTCTTAAATCCATTTAACAGAAGCATGCAACTCTTTCTTGTTCCCTTTCACCACAGCATTTTAGACTTGGAGACATGCCATTGACAGAAGAGTTTGTGCTCAGCACTTTTTGTTCAAATCTGAAAGAAGAGGATTCATTTTCATAATACAGTCCTCCCACGATTTAAGCTTTGAGATGGTATTGACAGAATTTCCCGTATGCGGTAGCTATGTTTTCATAAAGACAATAGAATAATTGCTTTTTAAGCATTGTTACTAGGCGAAATATATATATATATAGATCCATTTCCCATTCTCAGAAAGTGTGGCAATGGAAACAAACATCATAATTCAACCAATCATGTTTTTGCTGCCTTTCTCAGCATGATTACAATGCCAAACTACCTCTAAAAGGTCCCTGTGCAGTCAGTGAGTGTCCTACAGCAGCTAGGGGTAAATTCAAGCAGCAAACAGCAGATGGGGTAAATAGAGTACATGTGGTGCATTTGATTTCAGTGGGATTTGCCGGCATTGGCAGGTTTGGGGAGCTGAGCTGTCCGTAGTGCTGAAGTCTGTCAGCTGAACTCACCAGGCTGCTCCAGGTGTCTGCCGTCTCTTTTATCAGTCATATCAAATGGAAGAGCACTGCTCTGTTCTCTCTAGGTGCAGCTGAGGCTACGTTCCAGTTTTACCTCAAATGAGCGGTGACGCTTTTGTCAAATACAAGCTGTTGATTTATTTATTGTTTGTTATGTTGTGTATTTGCTTCTTGGCTTCCATGCAAAGCTTGACATGATAAATAGACACACAGAAAGAGTTATGTTTGGTCATAAATCATTCATAATCAGACCATCGCCTTCTGATCTTGTTTTTATTTTTATTGTGGAAGCTCTGTGACCTCGTCACACATTTGTCTGTCAGTTTAAAATAATAATAAGTAAATAAAATTTAATTATGAAATAAGGTTTGTTTTCTTGCCAAACCACAACAAATAAATACATATAAATGACTAAAAAATAAATAAATATATATATATTTTTTATGTATTAATGGATGTATCAAAATGTATTGGCTGCCAATTTAATGCAAACAAAAGAATTTAATTTAATATTTAATAAAAAATATAAAAATGTCAGAGTTTTCGTTAGTAATTTATTTTTAAATAAAAATAAAGCTGGATGTATCAAAAAATGTATTGAAACTGTAGGCTGTCAATTTAATTCAATTACTTGTTACTAATTTAATAAAATATTTCCTGAAATAAGACATTTTACTTGCCAAATCACAATAAATAATTAAACGCATTTAAATTAAATAAAAAAAGAAATCATCTCAAAATGTATGTACTCTAGGCTGTCAGTTTAATGCAATTGCTTTAAAAAAATGAATTTAGTATGTAATAAAAAAATGCTCAAAGAGATTTAGGTGTTTAATTTATCCATTTGAATTATTTTTATTTTAATTCATATTTATTAATTTATTTTTTAAATAAAAATAAAAAAGTGTAATTTAATATTTAATAATAAATTGTCTAAAGAGATGTAGATGTAGAATTCATGTATTTTAATTATTTTTATTTTAATGAATTTATCTATATATCTATCTAAATATATATATCCAGAAATTTTACTTGCCTGAACTACAATAAATAAATGCATTTAAATTAAATAGAAAATGTAGTCTTCTCAAAATGTATGTTTAATTTATTCATGTTTATAAGTTTAGATGTTCAATTTATCCATTTGAATTATTTTTTAATTTATTAATAAATTACTAAATACAAATAAAGCTGGATGTATCAAAATGTATTGAAACTATAGGTTGTCAATTTACTTTTTTTATTAAATTCAATAAAATCTTTCCTGAAATAAGAAATTTTACTTGCCAAACCACAATAAATAAAAATGCATTTAAATTATATAAAAATTAAATCTTATCACAGTGTATGAACTCGATGTTGTCAATTTACTGCAATTACTTGAAAAAAAAAAAAATCAATTTAATGATTGATTAAATTAATTTGTCTGAAATAAGGGATTTTCCTTGCCAATCAAACAACCAACCAAAACAACAACAAAAATATTAAAGTCTTTCAGTCTGAAGTAGAAATAAAAAAGAAACATTCTGAAGAGATTTAGATGTTTAATTTATTAAATTTAATTATTTTAATTTCAGTGTTATTTTGTTTTATTTTTTTCCCCATAAGTATACAATTAAAATTTACAAAAGATGTTTTTTAAGCTCTGGATAGTGGAGACGTTTTTATGTCAGTGACACTTTTCCCCGTGGCCTCTCGGTCACACATTTGTCTCTCAGTATAAAATGTCTTTGACCTTTGTGAAGGTGTCCGTTAGCTCCTTGTCATTCCACTTTTCAGATAATTACACGTCTCCAAAAGTGAGAGCACATGCCCACCAATTCACCTTGACGTTTCACCTCATTTTCCACCTCTCTCAAGCTAACGAAGAGCACCTCCTCTTCCTCTGCCAGGAAGTTTTTTCCCCCTCATCCTTCCTTCGACTACTTCCTCCTGCATTGGCATTCACAGCATGACATGTACCTGCTCTCTTCCTCTCTGATAAAACAGAAACAGCCCCCCTGGTGCCACGAGAGCTCGGCACATATGAGATAATTTGCTGTTTGATCAAAATAATTGCGCTGTCGGAATCGTCTCAGAGAGCCACTTCATTGCTGTTCGACGGATAGCGGAGGAATATAGAAAACTTGTGGAGCAGATCGACATCCCAGTGTGCCGAGGGATGGTGGAATGTGGGTGTACGAATATTGTTTCATGAAATAAGATAAATGAGGTGATCGGGGTTCATCTTGATGTCCTTGGATATGTACTGATTCTTCTAAGGTTGTGTTCCCCAGATGCAGGTCTTGTCGCCAGCTGACAGTGAATTATTATTTAATTGTATTTATTTATTTTCTTTGGCCTTTCCATTCCAATTTAAAGCAATAGTGGAGATGGGACTAGAAATAAGCACCACAGCTCATTGTGTTCGATAAATTACATCTCTAAATCTCTTTAGACATTCTTTTAAATGTCAACTTCAGATTAATTTTTTTCCATTTATTTAGAGTTTTATAGTTGTTTGGCAAAGAAAATTCTGTATTTCAGATTTAAACTGAAATAATTTGTTTTGTTTGTTTTTCAATAAGTAATTGCAGTAAATTTACAGCCTATAGTTTCTATGCATTTTTGTTACATCCATTTATTTTGTTACATCCATTTATTTATTTATTGTAGTTTGGCAAGGAAAATTCCTTGTTTAAATAAAAAAAAAATGTAAAATAAAATAATATATAAAATGTTACTTTTTAGTTTTTCAGAAGTGATTTGCAGTAAATATTTTATTTACTAATTTAATTTATTCATTCATTCAGTGTGATTTGGCAAAGAAAATTTATTCTTTAGAATCTTTAAAACTTTAGAATACTTTTAATTTAATTAATTTATTTATTTAGTAATTGCAGTAAATTGACAGCTAATAGTTTTATACATTTTTGTTACATTCATATTGCTGTTCATAATATGTTTTTTTAATTTATTCATTGTGGTTTAGCAATGAAAATTCCTTGTTTTGAAATAAAATTATTTTTTCAAAAAGTATTTGCAGTAAATTTATAGCTTTTCATTCATTCATTCACTTATTGTGATTTGGCAAAGAAAATTCCTCATTTTAGATTTAAGTTAAAAATTAAATTAAATTATTTTTGACATTTTTGAATATAAAAAAAATATTTTTTTTTTCATAAATTTATTTGTTTATTTGCCAACTTCAGATTACTTTTTACTTGTATTTATTTATTTATTTATTGTTTGGCAAAGAAAATTCTTTATTTCAGATTTAAATTGAAATCAATTTTTTTGTTTGTTTTTCAGTGGATAATTGTAGTAAATTGAAAGCTAATAGTTTCCATACATTTTTGTTGTATCCATATTGCTGTTCAGATTAAGTTTTTTTTGATTGATTTATTTATTACAGTTGGCAAGGAAAATTACTTAAATAACATAAAATAAAATAAAATAAAAATTTATTTTTTAAAAAAAGTATTTGCAGTACAATTACAGCATTTATGTTATTTATTAATTAATTTATTCATTTATTCATTGTGGTTCGGCAAAGAAAATTCCCTATTTTGGGTAAAAAATCAATTAAATTATCTTTTTAAAGCCTGTAGTTTTTCCATATTTATGTTACATACATATTCCTCTTCAGATTAAAACATAAAATGTACATTTATTTATTTGTTTATTTGTCAACTTAATTAATTGATTGATTGATTGATTGATTGATTATTGTTTAGTAAGAAAATTCTTTATTTCAGTTTTTAATTGAATTATTTTTTGTTTGTTTATTAATAAGTAACTGCAGTAAATCGACAGCTGATAGTTTATATACATTTTTTTTGCATCCATATTGCTGTTCAGATTCAGATTTTTTCCGCTTTTAAACTTAAATTGATCTATTTATTCATTGTGGTTTGGCAAGGAAAATTCCTCATTTTAAAAAATCCTTATTTTAAATAAAATTTAAAAATGAAATGTTACTTTTTTGTTTTTCAAAGAGCATTTGCAGTAAATATGCAGCCTTTCATTTATTTGTTCATTCATTCATTCATTGTGGTTTGGCAAAGAAAATTCCTTATTTTGGAATTTTTTTTTTTTTTTTGACAGCCTATAATTTCTATATTTTTGTTACATACATCTTCCTCTTCAGATTAAAACATTTTAATTTATTTATTCATTGTGGTTTAGCAAGAAACTTATTTTGGAATAAAATAAAATATAACTTTTTTTTCCAAAACATATTTGCAGTAAACTTATTTAACTTTAAATTTTTATTTAATTTTTTCATTCATTTATTCATTGTGGTTTGGCAAAGAAATGTCCTTATTTTGGATTTGAATTAAATTAAATTAAATATTTTTTGACAGCCTATAGTTTCTATTTTTTGTGACATATCTTCATCATCAGATTTATTTATTTTTTTTAATAAAATGTGAATGTATTTATTTGTTTATTTATTTGGTTTTTCAAGGAAAATTCCTTATTTTTTCGGTTTTTAAAAAGTAACTGCAATAAATTTACAGCCTATAGTTTCTATATATTCCTTATTTCTGTTTTAAAGGTATTTTTTCTTTTTTGAAAAAGTAATTAACAGCCTATGGTTTTTTGATATATTTTGTTACATACAGCTTGCTCTGTGTGAGTTGTGACGACGTCTCTTATTATTTCCACCAAACATTTACTCTTTGGCTTTAGTGGCTTTTCGGCTTTTGTCTTTCCCTTTCTGCGTCCAGCTGTGTGAGACTAAATTTGTGCTCTTGTGCGAGTCTGTGATTACAGCACCACACAGAATGACTTCATGCGTACGGTTTAATCTTTCTCAACAAACAACTCCATAAAAGTGTACAGTCTCACTCATTCGTATCATGCTGAGTTTCTTTATGAAAAGCAGTCAAGCTGTAATAACGCTTAGGCTAATGTGTGCAGCTCTAAGCAGGATGAGAAATGCAGACCACTAGAATTCACGCGCAGGACCTGATGACTGGCCACAAATAATGAGCGATGAGTCAGAAAGCGTTCAATTTAAAGTTACGTGCTGTCGGCAGCAGAATCAATGAGGGATTTGAAGATAACACATTCAGAGGAATGCGCTTTGTGAAGCTTCGCACAAAGGAACGTCTGGTTTCATGAATTTCATTTATTGAGAAGTATTACTGACTGGTGACATCACAGGCTTTGGGGACGTCTTTTTATGAACCTGCTTTGTGAGCAATCAACCTTGATCAAAACTATGAATTTTCTGTTTCATTAATGATTCAGAAATATAATATTTTAGACTTTTATGTATTTTATACTTTTATAGCATTTTAATTTTCTGCAGCAAAAACGGTTGTAAAAAAAAAACTGTTGACTTTCATATGTAAATGATCTGTTATGATTAGCTAATCTCTGCATACCGGTGTAGTTTACAGTTTAGTTTAAAGGAATAGTTCACCCAAAAATGAACATATGTTGAAAATTGACTCACAGATTTGGAGAAATTTACCATTATATCACTTGCTTATCAGTGGATCCTTTGAAGTGAATGGGTGCTGTCAGAATGAGAGTCCTAACAGCTGATTAAACCACTGGATGGACTGGAGTGGTGTTGAGTACTTTTGGATTATTGAGATATTTTTATCAGATGTTTAGACTCTCATTCTGACGGCACCCATTCACTGCAGAGGATCCACTGGCAAACAAATGATGTAATACTAAATTTCTCTAAATCTGTTCTGTTGAAGAAAAGTCCAAACAGCTGATGAAAGCACAACTTACAAGCAAAAACAGTTCTAAATAAATAAGTTGGTGGATTTTGATGTGAGAGGACAACATTAGATGGACTTTTTCACGGGAGGAAGTGTTACTTAGAATTATGGACTTGTGTTTTGACTAGACTTTCACTTCATGGAGTCATGTGAATTACTTGTGGATTATTGTGATGTTTTTATTAGCTTTTTGGACTCATTCTGACGGCACCCATTCACTGCAGAGGATCCATTGGCAAACAAATGATGTAATGCTAAATTTCTTTAAATCTGTTCCGTTGAAGAAAAAAACTCACAAACAAGAAACAAACAAAACAAACAAAATCTTGGATGGCTTGAGAGTGATTACATTTTAAGCTAATTTTTATTTTTTTGGGGGGTGAACTATTCCTTGATTCAGTTTATTTATTTAGACAAATTTTAAAGGGATAGTTCACCTAAAAATAAAAATGTATTGAAAATCGACTCACAAATTTGGAGAAATTTAGCATTACTTCACTTGCTTACCAATGGATCCTTTGAAGTGAATGGGTGCCGTCAGAATGGGAGTCCAAACAGCTGATTAAATCACAACTTACAAGCAAAAACACTTCTAAACTAATTCTGACTGCACCCATTCACTGCAGAAGATCTGTTGGTGAGCAGGTGATGTAATGCTAAAATTTTTCAAATCTGTAACGTTGAAGAAAAAAAAACTCTCAAACAAAGAAACAAAACAAACTAAATCTTGGATAGCTTGAGAGTAAAATTTTAAGCAAATTTTAATTTTTGGGTGAATTATTCCTTGATTACATAAATATTATTTATTTAACATTTTTTTGTGAATTTTAAAGGGATAATTCACCTAAAAATGAAAATGTGTGAAAATAGCATTACATTTACACTTGCTTACCATTGGATCCCTCTAAAGTGAATGGGTGCCGTCAGAATGAGACTCCAAACAGCTGATGAAAGCACTACTTACAAACAAAAACAGATCTAGATAAATAAGTTGGTGGATTTTGATATAAGAGGACAACATTTTTCTCTAAAGGAAGTGTTATTATGGATTATGGTGTTTCACTTCACAAAACGTTAACTGGTGGACTGGAGTTGTGTGAATTACTTGTGGATTACTGTGATGAACAAAGCGCTATATAAATAAAGGTGACTTGATTTGACTTGACTTTCTATCAGCTGTTTGGAGTCTTATTCTGACGGCACCCACTGGCAACAACAAATGATGTAATGATGATAACAAATAATGTAATCCAAACAAACAAGAAACAAGAGCTTGGATGGCTTGAGAGTGATTACATTTTAAGCAAATTTTCATTTTTGGTGAAATATTCCTTGGATAAATATTATTTATTTATTTTTTTTTTTTTTTGGTGAATTTTAAATGGATGGTTCACCCAAAAATGAAAATTACCCCATGATTTACTCACCCTCATGCCAGCCAAGGTGTATATGACTTTCTGCTTTCAGATGAATACAGTTGGAGTTACATTAAAAAATATCCTGGCTTTTTCAAGTTTTATAATGGTAGTGAATGGCTGTTAAGATTTTGAAGCAAAATGAAGTGAACCTTCTGAAGTGAGTCGATGCATTGTATGTGTGTACAACAGTAAGCAGAAGCTAGAGATTATGGTTTATAAAGTTTTAAATATGGATTTTTTTTTTTACACAAATGCATTTACTTCAGAAGGTCTTATATTAACCCCCCCAGAGCTGTGTGGAGTACTTTTTATGATGGATTAATGCACTTTTGTTTGCTTCAAAATCTCAAAAGCCATTCACTGTCATTATAAAGCTTGGAAGAGCCAGGACATTTTGTAATATAACTGATTGTATTAATTTGAAAGAAGAAGGTCACATAATTTAGGATGGCTTGAGGGTGAGTAAATCATGGAGTAATTTTCATTTTTGGGTGAACTATCCCTTTAAGCAAATATTTTGCAAAAGAAGTGATTGATGAAGGCATAGCAGTATTTTAAATGTTGACTAGTTTTGTTCACAAAACATTTGATCAGTGTTTTCACGGCAAAGAAACATGATAGGATATCACAGACAGTCACTGTTCCACCACATAAATAATGTTTCCTTTGAAATCTGCTGCAAATTCCCAAGTGCTTTCTTACGGCTGAGTTACATCAACCATCTCCAGCAGAACTCCATCAGGACTCTTCATACAGAGCTGATCTGACAGTTAGCTCAACGTCACGAGCTCAGAGGACCTGATGTGTGACACGCAGAGAACTAACCAGAATGAATGGGGCAGAGGGAACAATAAACTAATTTGTGTATCTGATCTCCCCCTTCCTCATCTGTCTTTTCCCTTGACCTTTATAGTTGTGACATTTTGACAGTTCAAAGGTAGAAGAGAGAGGAAATGCTGCAGGCAGAATTCTCCCGTCTGAGTCTTTTCTCCAGAGAGTTTGTGTCACGGCGTGCATGAGAACGTCTTTGCGGTGTATGCCACTCTCGTTCTTTCTTTTCCGATTTGTTTTCTTATGATCAGGCCTTTCATGGCAAATTCAGAAGAGCAGCATTCATTGGTAAATGGAATTTCGATGTACTTTATCCCATTCAGTTATTAAATTATATTTCATCTTGCAGTGGTCATTTAGATGATGTTCAAGTTAAAGGTGAAATGTGTAATGTCTCATTTCTCAAGGTTTTCATAATTCAGTGTAACTATAGCCAGTAATTTAATCTGAGACCTATTTTTCTGGTTTAAAAACACTGAGTATTTTTGTATGAATAAATATTTCAGTTAGAGTGACAGCCGTGAACTACTTTTAGATTAAATGCGTCTAAAATAAAATGGAACAACCATTTTTTTGTATAAGCTAATGTTATGGAAAGCACTTTTTAACTGCATATTTATAAAAAAAAATGTTGATGACACAGAAGCTCCAAAGCTTATGTCAAATACACAACACATTTACACCAAAGTCATTTACACTGAATTACTTGATTCGTTTGTGCCAAAACCACGCAATCGGTGACATCCAGAGCTTCTTTGCTGAAATGTTTCGAGTATTATACATAAGTTAACATATACATAATTATATATAAATTTTCTGTTTACACTACAGATGGTTCATAGTCAAATTTTGGATGTTGAACTGGAAAGAAAATGCATTTTAAATAAAGCTGGATGCTATTTATTCGTCGTGCTTTGTTTGTTGCCTTAAACAGCATTTTGAATGTTTGAATTCGCTGCTTGTTTGGACGTTAACTTTCCTAAAAAACGTTATGACACTAGTTACGTCATTTCCTTATATCGCGACAAAAACGAAAACATTAAGACATGTACTTTAATATAATCGTTGATTTAAACTAACAGTAAATAACTTAGGCTTCTGGCACGTTTGTTTGTGTGAATCTGTTCAAACTGTTCATTTAGTTGAATCAATTCAGAACTCTGATTCATCGATTCATTTGCATCTTCACTGAAAAATATTCAAGGTCCTCGTGATATTTTCTAAATTTGAAAATATTTGTTAAAACAAATACATGTAGGTAAATATAGCTCGCTATAAATACATATATAGATCCTGAATGACTCATTTGAATGTATGGTTCAATAATTTGCTCATAATGACAGTCATTTGTCCCAACCTATAGTGCAAATGTGTAACTTCCAAAAAGAACACTGAACTCAATGCACAGACAAGATAGTGTTTCACTGCGATGTAGACTGGAACTTTACAATATTGTAAAATGCATGACTTAATTTTTTTCCAACCCTAATTTTAACATAAAATGTTTATTCTGCAATAAACTGCTTGATTTACTGTACATGCATGTTTAAAAATGAAAAGCAGCATTACATTTTCATCCACCTTAGATGCATTGCCTAATATATTCCGTTTAAGCATTTATTTCACCTCTGAATACATAAACCAGCATGTCAGCTTTTCAGGTAGCACACCAGGCAAGGTTTGCCTGTTTCTAGAGAGTTATTCTTCACCAGATGTGATCAAACAGTGGCTTCAGGCATGCAAAAATTCAACCAGGCTGCTCTGTTTGCGCTTTCGCTTTTATCACCTCAAACCAGGCGAAGACACAACCTTCCTGGTATCCTGCTTGACAAATGTATACATGATAAAATAGATAGAGCACCTGCTCTTCCCTGGAGAGATCTCCATTGCTGCCTGCTTCCTCCTCTCACCATAACTCTCAGTAAATAGGACATCAGCGCTGTTTATTTCCACTGTGTTCATAGCCAACGAAAGCGTGCAGTGGAAAAAAATGGCTAAAGTCTGATTTGTGCTACCCATAACCATGGCAACCGAGCATCTCTCAACCCCAACTAGTCAGAAAGTGGTGGATGGGGAGGAGAAGCTAAGAATGTATTATATTATTATTTTTTAGAGATTGTTCTTTCATATGTCAAGATCTTTTTTTCCAACCTAAAATTACCTATTAGAAAGCTATTGGATTTTTGATGGTAGACTTTGGTATTTTGAAGCATATATTGAAACATAAATATTTGATTTCATCTCTTTTGAAGCTCTAGAGAAGAAAAATCTGCAAAACAAGAAACTTCAGCTGAAGTCTTCATTTGCTCTCCATTTAATATAATTGAAACAGTTGAGATATTAAAGAGATCTCATTTGTGATTTTTCTCTCGTCTGGGAGGGCGCATATGGAACTGGCTGGCTTCCATAGCAGGACCTGATTGAAGCACCTCTGATCGTTGTGTTTGCTAATCATAAAGTCTTCGCTCCAGTCATGTCTGCTGTGCTAGGCCTGAGGATTCTTTGAATATCAGCTCATGAGTGGATTGTTTTGTGGGTTGTATGGTCAAAGCTGTTAAGCTAACAGTCATGAACTTCTATGAACATTTCATGAACCTGCCTCTGATATATTATGCATGCAAATTAATATTGGTTACCGATCAGAGATACTTATTGCAGCTTAATGGGCAATCTTTATAATATAGTGGTCATTTTTAATGGCTCTTTATAGGTGTGTAAATGCTGACGGTGCCTGTGAAATTGCATATCAGCTGATTCATTTGCAGATAAATTGAGGCCGTGACATCCATTTTCACTTTCAAGCTCAGGCTATACACTTTCATGATATTTTTGTGTTCCAGGGACAATTAAAGAGATAGGTAAAAATCATATACTGTACTACTAACCCTCAAACCGCAGATTATTTTCCAAGCCTGAAGGCATTTGAAGTGTAAGTAATTTTTCAAATAAATTCTCCTGACTCTCCTTTTGTGTATGAAAGAATCTGTTAAAAACTTAAAGTGCTCCTATTATGCCTTTTCAAATATGACCTTGCATGCAGTGTGTCATGTAGCTCTATGTGAGCATAAACTATCTGCAAAGTTGTGAAGCCGACAGTGCACGATTAATAAAGTTATTGTCTATCAAAAAAAAAAATCGGCTCACAATCGCCTAAACGAGTCGTCAGGAATTCGAATCTTATTCTGTTACGGCTATACATCACGAAGTAACACATTTGCTTAAGGCCCGCCCACGTTCTACGTTGCAAACAACTTGCCCGCCCACAAACACAGTAAAATTTCCATGTGATTTACATCATGTCAAGAAGACGCTGTATCCTACGCTGTGAGAAAATTTGTTTTCTATTCACTTCCAAAGATGAATCTACAAAGATTGTATTTTCTAGCTATTGTTCAAAATGCGTAGTTGTGTAATAATAATGTTATGCTGTGTAACAACCCTGCACGTCTTGCTAACCGGCTAACTCACGCTTTTGTAGTTCTGTTGTTCAGCTGTGGGCCCACTGTAGTCTATAGACTGTCTGTAGACTGTAGACTGTCTGTCTGTCTCATTAGTTGGAGTAATGATAATGGATGGCGCACGAAGCAGCTTGCACACCGAATGCAGAAAGTGCTGCACTATGAAACCCATATATTTCAATTGCTTGCGCCACGTGCGGACGGCTTGTTTCTTCGTCGATCAAAGTTACGCTCAAAGTTCAAATGAGTTGAACTTTTGCCGCTGCACTCTGAAGGGCTACACTAAACCCAGCGGCCAGCACAGCGCTTTCCACGTTCGGTGTCAAAGCCGCTTAATGCATTATACAATGTTGAAGTTTACAACATAGAGGTGTGCCCGGTTCGCTTACATGAGCAAATTGCGAGCACTTTCCACGATAGTCACTTTAGCCGTTTCATGTTAGACTCTGGCTCTAATTGGTAAGGTAAATCGATGGCATCTTTTCTATGTATTGACAAGTATCTAGAGCTGTCATTCAGTTATGGCAATGGGCGTTTCGTTTTTGACACGCGCTGTACGCGGTAAACCAATCATAACGGACTGCGCCATCTGACCAATCACAGCAGTGAGGGCTCACACAAAGGAGGGGTTTAGAGAGACTGATTCTTCGAACTGCTTCGCACGAGTTGTTTGCGAGTCATTTAGAAATGAGGTCAAATTAAATCTAATTTTGGAGAAAACTAAAGTGTTTTTTGACCTTGCATACATGTACGTGTTTTAGGAGACTCATAGAACAATATTAGCAACCTAAAATGGCAATAGGAGCACTTTAAAAATAATGAAAAAAGCTAAAATAATATTTTTTCAGCAATGAGTAAATTGGTCAAATGTTGCATGTTTTTATGAATTTTATTACAAAATTACATACACTATGTAATTACATACTAGTCAAAGGTTTTTGAACAATAGGATTTTTAATGTTTTTAAAGAAGTCTCTTCTGCTCGCCAAGTCTGAATTTATTTGCTCCAAAATACAGGTAAAAAGCAGTAATATTGTGAAATATTTTTACTGTTTAAAAATAACTGCTTTCTATTTGAATATATTTTAAAATGCAATTTATTCCTTTGATCAAAGCTAAATTTTCAGCATCATTACTTCAGTCTTCAGTGTCACATGGTTTCATTCTAATATGCTGATTTGCTGTTCAAGAAACATTTATTATTATTATTATTAATATTAAAAACAGTTGAGTACATTTTTTCAGGATTCTTTGATGAATAGAAAGATCCAAAGATCAGCATTTATCATAAATAAAAAGCTTTTGTAACATTATACACTATGCCATTCAAAAGCTTAGAGTCAGTATAGCTTTTCTGATCAAAAGTGATGATAAAGACATTTATAATGTTACAAAAGATTTCTATTTTAGATAAATGCTGTTCTTCTGAACTTTCTTTTCATCAAAGAAACCTGAACAAATTCTACTCATCTGTTTTTTTTAACATAATAATACATGTTTTCTTGAGCAGCAAATTAGAATATTAGAATGATTTCTGAAGGATCATGTGACTGGAGTGATGATGCTAAAAATGCAGCTTTGAAATCACAGGAATAAATTACATTTTAAAATATTTTTAAATATAAAAGTTATTTTAAATAGTAAAAAATATTTCAGAATTTTTCAGAGTTTTTGCTGTACTTTGGGTCAAATAAATGCAGGATTGGTGAGCAGAAGAGACTTCTTTAAAAAACATCTAATATCTTACTGTTAAAAAACTTTTGACTGGTAGTGTTCTTTTTTATTTATTTTTATTTTTTTTAACACAGGCAATTAATTTTATCAACTTACTGTATAATTGTTTTACTTTTTTGACTAACTAAATAAAACCTTGGTGAGGATATGAGACTTCTTTCAAAATATTTAGCAACAAATGTTTGAATTTAAAAATACATATTTTTCCTGTCTAAATCCAAGCCAGTTCAGTCTGTTAGCTTGTGTGCTGTCACTTTTTCCAATTGCTGCAGCAGTCCTCTTCCTGTCATTTTCCCGTTGCTTTGACATTATATCTCAAGTCTTATGATTGCAGTGAACTTAAACATAGGTTTGAAGATTTGAAGATAATTTTTCCCTGAAATGAGAAAGCAGAAAGCATTTAAAAAAGGAAGTCTGAAGTCTGTGAGACTGTGGTGGATATAGCATAGCCTTTATATGTGTAGAATTATCAAGAATAAACAAGGTACAGTAATCGTAACATCTAAGAGCATAAAAAGAGGGTGTATTAAAGTAATTAGTAGTTAAAAGCTCATAATTATCTACAAAAGCCACATTTTAAAAAGCAGTACTTAATTACTTAAGTGCTGACTTATTAAATACTAATTTCCTGTTATTACAAATAATAGAAAAACAGTAAAACATCTCTGTTTTGTTGTTGAATTATCCACAAATTACAGTCATTTCACAAGCTTATGAAAAAAAAGATCAACCGTTTATATTACAAATGTATTACTTCATGCAAATTTAATGTTCAAAGCTGTTAGCTTATCAGATCATAGACAGGTTATGCTTGCGATGCTGTCAGCGGAAGCTTTACAACTTCCAATGAGTCTGGAAGCGATCTGCAGACAACGTGTAGACTTTAAATGACATATTGCATGTTTGCAGATACATGTTTTCGAGCCAGTGCATGATTTGCATGCCAATTGAATGTTTTCATTTCGCCAAAAGCTACTTTGAAGTGTCTGGGTATGTTGTCACGGCAACTGCTTTTGTGTACAGACAAGCTAGTTGCGCACCATTACATATCACTGGTGGTTTATGACACATTTATTCTAGCATGTGTTCCTGGGGAGCAGGGTTTGATTACTACATTGTAAAAGCTGTAAGGTAGTACAAGCATTCCTGAATGGCTGGAAATGAAAGTACCAGGAGTTTTCACAGGTATTCATCGGCACGAATTTTAATTTTTTTGTATTTATTTTAAAAGAGGTCTGCTTGTTTGGACATCTGAATGCTAAAATTGATGTTTTTATAAGAGAAAATTGCAAAGAATTTTTGTTGGCATGAGTTTCTTTTTTATTATTATTATTTAAGAACAAATTAAGTTGCAAGTTTTTAATTTTTTTTGGTAGGTTATCAGCTGTTTGGTTTTGTGTTTTTAGCTGTAGTGTACCATTTTAGCTGTTTTTTTTGAAAACGCCAGTATGGGTCAGTCATTTCTTTTTCCTTAATCATCTATATTTTATCCTTACTTTCCACTATGGCAGCCTTGGTTGCACTTTATGCAGTTATTAATTCAGCATTTACCAAATGTGCCTTAAAATTAAACAGTATCTCAAGTCCACCTCCCTGTACCAGTGTGGCCTTTATATGAGCTTCTTAAAAATCTGATCATTTAAGCGACGCTTATAAAACTCAAATGTTGACTCATAAATGTCTTGACCATAATGTTTAATTACCTTTCTCTCTCCTACTTCATTTTTGCTTCAAGTGCCAAATCAGCAGATTCTAGTTTGAGCAGTTCTGCTGATATCTACCTCATTTCCTCCCTCAGCAATCATAGCTATTTTTGGAGAGAAATGAAACCAGTAAACGAAAACTTCCCAATGCCGTTGAGTTTAAAGAAAGAGTTCATCCACAAATATAAAAATTTGCTGAGTATTTATTCACCCTCAGGCCATTCAAGATGTGATTTATTGCTGAATTTCCCCAAATCTGTTCTGATGTAGAAACAAGCTCATTTACAACTTGGGTGACCTTAGACGAGTACATTTTCAGCAATGTGTCATTTTTTTGGTGAACTCTTCTTTTAAGATAAGGTTGAGAAAATTAGATGGGAGTTTTTTGACATACCCCAACTGTCTTGAACCGGAGTGCACAGAATACGCATGCGTTAGGCAGAGCTAGGCAAAATGAACATTTGAGGTGAAAAAGTATATAAATTGTACATTTTTTTTGCTAGATAAGACCCTTATTTCTCGGCTAGGATCTATAGAGCCCTTTGAAGCTGCACTGAAACTGCATTTTTAACCTTCAATCCGTTAAGCACCAACTAAGTCCGCTATATGGAGAAAAATCATGGAATGTGTTCCTCAAAAAAATGTATTTCTTTGTGACTGAAGAAAGAAAGACATGAACATCTTGGATGACATTGAGGTAAGTAAATTAACAGGAAATTTGTATTCTGGAAGTGGAGTAATCATTTTATCTAATACAATCTGAAATATGAAATATAAGTCCACATCTTGACCTGGTTTTGAATGAAAGTAAATCTGTGTCACCAGCAAAAAATAGTAGTTAGTTTAGTTATCTTAATAATTCTATTAAGAGATCTTAAGAGTTGACAAATTGGAAAAATATTGATGCTGAAAAGCAAAGGACCCAGAATTGAGCCCTGTGGGACACCAGTACTAATCGCACCAACCTCTGATCTGTGGCCATCCATGAAAACAAATTGACTGCGATCAGAAAAATAAGATCTGAACCACTCCAATGCAGACTTCGTTGCACCAAAAACAGATTCAAACTGAGGTCAAAAGTTTACATATACCTTGCAGAATCTGCAAAATGTTAATCATTTTACCAAAAAAAGAGGGATCATACAAAATGCATGTTATTTTTTATTTAGTACTGACTTGATATTTTGCAAAAAAGAAGTTTACATATAGTCCACACGAGAAAATAGTTGAATTTATAAAAATTACCCTTTTCAAAAGTTTACACACACTTGATTCTTAAAGAAGTCCACTTCCAAAACAAAGATTCACATATAATGTACTCACCCCCTTGTCATCCAAGAGGTTGATGTCTTTCTTACTTCAGTCGTAAAGAAATTATGTTTTTTGAGGAAAACATTTCAGCATTTTTCTCCATATAATGGACTGATATGGTGCCCCGATTTTTTGAACTTCCAAAATGCAGTTTAAATGCGGCTTCAAACGATCCCAAATGTGATTGTAAACGATCCCAGACGAAAAAGAAGGGTCTTATCTAACGTAACGTTCGGTTATTTTAATAAACATAATACAATTTCTATACTTTTTAATGCCAAGCCCCCCCTAAAGTTCAATTTGGGGCACCAATGAATCCATTATATGGAGAAAAATGCAGGAATGTTTTCCTCAAAAAACAATTTCTTTACAACTGAAGAAAGAAAGACATGAACATCTTGGATGACAAGGGGGTGAGTATGGGGGGTATGTGAATCTTTGTTTTGGAAGTGGACATCTCCTTTAATACCTGAATGATCCAAAACTGTGTTTTTTTTTGTTTTGTTTTTTTTTGTGGTAGTTGTTCACAAGTCCCTTGTTTGTTCTGAACAGTTAAACAGACTGCTGTTGCTCAGAATCCTTCAGGTCCCACAAATGCTTTGTTTTTCCAGCATTTTTGTGTAATTAAACCCTTTCCAACAATGACTGCATGATTTTGAGACCCATCTTTTCACACTGAGGACAACTGTAAGTATCTTCTGTAGCTTCTTAAGGGCAGTACTAAATTAAAAAATATATATATTTAGGCACAATAAGAAAAATGTACACATCTTCATTCTGTTCAGAAGTTTACACCCCTGGCTCTTAATGCATTGTTTTTCCTTCTGAAGAATCATCATTATTAATTATGACATCATAACAGAATCATTATTAACATTTTGCAGATTCTGCAAGGTGTATGGAAACTTTTGACCTCAACTGTAATAGTGTGTGATCGACAGTATTAAAAGCTGCACTTACATCCAAGAGAATAAGGATTGACACAGAGTCAGAGTTGAATGCTAATATCGTAAAATAATAATAAAAAGATAATTGTTTAAATTGTAATTATATTTCACATTAATACAGTTTTAAATAAATGCAGCTTTGGTAAACATAAAAAGAGACTTCTTTCAAAAACACACACAAAAAAAAATCTAGCAACAAGCTTTTGTTTTAGCACCAGTGTCCCTAATATTTCTGCACTTCTATAAATAAGCGGTTACTTCATTAAAATATTCCAATTAGCGTCCATTTTCGGCGAGTGTTTTAATCTGTAGCGACTCTCAACTGGCAATCTAGACGCTGAAATTCAATGCAAATTAACAGAGATTAACTGTTCTCTGTGAACGATTCCTGTTTGGCCTGAGAGGGAGCGCTTTCCTTTTTCATGAGTGTTTAATCTTTGATTTTGTGCCTTCATTTACCTCTTGTCGCACAATGGATGCAAATTACTCCCGGGATCTGAGCATGCAATTAAACACCTCACTTCAGAGTGTGACGGGCTTTGTGATTAAAGAAGAAGCTGTGGTGAACGGGCAGGTCTTGTCTGGCAACACGCTAACACTTATGCACAGGTTTCCGTCCTTTTCCTTATTAAAAGCGAAAATGTTGAATGATGTATTTTGCAAATTGTTGATAACAGAAAACAAGAACTGCGGTATTCATTGAAGAAAACTGTTGTTTTATTTTTGATAAATACTATGATTAGTTTCGTAGCCACCGTAATTAGTAAACACAATAGCTGGTGTGACAAAACACACAGTGCACACACTGAAAGAACGAAATATCCCACTCTTTTAAAGAAAGAGCTGCGTGACAATTGGATATTTTTACTTATTCAGATGATTGATTTTAGCCATTAAAAGTGAATTAGTTTTTATGATTCTGTACTTGATTCTGTGACTACACTTCTGTGTAATGTAAGAATAAAAGCTTCTCTAGAGTCTCATTGATATGCTGTTACACTTCACTGAGTTTTCTTTAAACAGAAGTAAATCTATGCAAGTCTTATTAAAGCAGTAAAACTGCCTTTTGGTTGAACGACTGTGGCACTTTGATAATTGGAAATCGGAAAGCAAATTAAGTTTGATCAAAACAGACTAGACTAAATTCAGTGATAATTTCTAAATTGATGTGCACTGTAGCTCATGTTTCTTTATATCTAAAGTATATGCAATGGTAACAATGTCCTAAAATCAAACGCAGTATAGATTTTGCCAAAGAGTGAGATTTGTCTTGAGCCCCTCAGCATAAAACTTTCAGGTAAGCAAAACTGTTATTGGTGTGCCGCAGGGTTCAGCCTTAGGGCCAGCTGTGTTTTCAGCTGAGACTTCAGGGTAAACATTTTTTTCTGTTCGTTCTTCATGCTAATTAGTTTTTAGGAGCAGTCAGACAGATGCTGCATACCTTCCTGTCATAATGATTCATTTAGGCAGGCATTATAGCAGGACCTTGTACTATTGTTTTTGGTGAGTAAATACTCATTTGCGCCACTGTTGTGTAGAAGATAGCAGAAGTTTGTATGTCATCTACTAGCCACTTTTGACAATACAATCCTTTTGAAGTGTTTATGGGAGGTTTCGTTTAATCAAATGCAAGTTTAATGCAAATAACTGTCTTTTTATGCTTTTATAATTGATTTAACATGCTGTGTATTGCTGTGCTCTGTAGTTGTTGCTGCTGTCTTCTTTACTGTCAGTCATTGCACACATTAGGATGTTCTAAAAGGCTGAGGAAACTGACTGATGGACGTTTTCATAAATGAAACGCTTGTCATTTTTTCCAGGGATGAGGCACTGTTTATCACTCCCTCCACTGCCTCTCGTCATGCTGTTTTGGTCCGTTAGAGGCTCTAACACATTCATGCAAATCACTCCTCAAATAAAAGCTGAAAAGAAAGTGTGGTTGTCATGACGCCCATCAGCTGTTCAGTTGAGAAATTAGTACAGTAGACTGGAGACTGTCAGTCAAATCAAAGCAGCAGGACAATTAAATAGCAAGTTCATTTAAGCTAGCAGTTCTAAGCTGGTTTTGTTGTTTCAGGACTTAGAACATTGACAGTTTTGGTTTCTGAATGTTTGTTGAGTTTTAATAGCTTGTAGTACTTCCACCGTCTACAATGTCACCTAGGCTCGCCCCAATCAGCCTGACAGGGGCGCTATAGCGATCAAAAGTACAGAATCACTCATAACTCCTTAACCGTTCATCGCAGGTGAAATTATCGGATATCTAGAATTTTTTTTAAAAAACGTTTTTTTTTTTAAGTAGATACTTTTTAGAAGGTTTTCGCCCAACTGGAACCAAGCAGTGCAGGAAGATTCTCTGGAGAGTGAATATCAATAATTGCAAACTACTCTTTTCGCTCAATCTGGAAAAAAATCACTGCAGTGTATTTCCCTGGACTCTCTTGTAATTATCAAAAAATGTTAAAATGTACTCTTCGGCAAGCTATAACAGGGTCGTTTAGAAAAGGAGCCTGTCCAAATATACCCAAAAGCCTATAAAGCCTAAACGAAAACTCAAAACTTCACGAACCGAAAAGTTTCGTGACCACAGTTGGTGCTTTAACAGTTATAAACATTAAAATGAATTAAATAGGAAGTTCATTAAGCTGGCGTTTCTAAGCTGGTTTTGTTTTAGGACTTAGAACGTTGACAGTTTTGTTTTCTAAATGTTTCTTGAGATTTAATGGTTTCATGCTTTTTTAGGAGTTCAAGTGGGTAGCTTGTAGTACTCCAACCATCGCCCGAAACGGCCTGACGGGGGCGCTACAGCGATCAAAAGTGCGAAATTGCTCATAACTCCTAAATCGTTCATCGCATGCGAAATTTTCGGGTATTTTGCATTTTTTTTTTAAAAAACCTATTTTTGCAAACTAGTCCTAGGTTTTTTGCTAGATTGGAACCAAACCAGTGCAGGAAGATTCTCTGGAGAGTGAATATCAGTAATTATCAAAAAAAGAGTTGAATTTCCGACTCAAAGTGACTGCAAAGTGACGCCAAAACTTTTGAAAAGGCTGAACTTGAGGTTGCATGAAAAAAAAACGTGGAGCTTGGCCACTTGGTGGCGCTATAAGAGGGAAAAAACATAAAAATGGCTATAACTACGAAAACGTTTGTCCTATTGATATAAAAATCAGCACATGCAGTCTTGGTCCAAAGTGTCACAGGTGGATATAAGGATGTTTGCATATCTTAAAATACATGGCTGGCAGAGGCTGATGAACTCTGAGCCCCTATTAGACAACGTTAACGGAGGTTTGACTTATGGCCCTAAAGATCTCTGAGAAATTTTAAAGAAATCAGCCACTACGGGGGGTTATCGCATTGTAAAGGGTGTAAATGATTGTATATTGCACGGTTTTCACACATATGCATGATATTCATATCATACGATAGACCTCCTCATTTTGAGCAACTTTGCTTCTAGAACCACTGCTGTCAATTAAATCGTTTGTTAAATGATTGAGAAAATGTATAAAACCTACTTTTGCGAACTAGCTTTTTTCACTGAATCTGGAAAAAAGCACTGCAGTGCAATTCTATGGACTCTCTAGGTCAATAATTGTCAAAAAATGTTAAAATTTACCCTTTGGCAAACTATAACACGGTCGTTTAGAAAAGGGGCCTGTTTAAATATACCCAAAAGCCTATAAAGTCTAATTGAAAACTCAAAACTTCATGAAATCTGGTGTGCATATTCGACAGGTGATTCTGAACAAGCATGCAACGTTTTAGGGAGATCAGACCACAGCTGGCATAAACAGTCATAAACATAAAAAAAACCCCATTATATTCCTATGGCAAATTACCCGTATTTGTAAAATGCTTTTTTAAATCATTGATTTAGGTGGTTACAGGCCTGCTAAATAATATAGAATGTCTTTTTTCATATGTGCCTAAATGCCTTAAAGGTTTTTATTTTAATTTTAAAACCAAACTCAGTATATAGACTGTGCCAGGGCTTTAAATAATGAACTTTAACTAACTTTCACTTTTTTGTTTTGAATCTTTTTTTTTTTTTTTTTTTTTGAGAAGCCCTGTAGCAAAACTTTTAGGTAAGCAAAACTGTCATCGGTGTGCCACAGGGTTCAGCTTTATGTGTTTTTTTTGTTTGTTTTGTTTTATTTCAATATTTTTATTTTTTAAAAGACAGTTTTCATTATGTTTTAGAATGTAAAGGCATCTCATCCTCTACATGTTGGCATCTGTCTAATTTAGCTTGCTTCAAGTAACATCGATTTGTAGCATAATATAGTTGAATTTGATTTCTTTTCCCTTTGCTGTCTCCAAAAAACAATCAGAACAACTCCTGAACCATTTTTGTCACAACCCACTTGTTGAGAACAAATGATCTATGGGATCCGAGGCGTGACAAGAGTTAATTCCCGTCTGCCAACAAGAATTCCCAACAAGTTAGATGGAGTTGTGGACTCTGTATAATGTTGTAAAATAAGCCTCGAGAAGCAAGGGTCTATTTTCCACATGTGTGCATCGCTGCTTTCTGAAGAAGGTGCCTGAAGTCTTCCCATGTGTCCGAGACAAGTCTTGAAATCTTCAATTTCATGCTTGCTTAGTCCTCGGAACACAAATATTGATTGGTGTTTATAATTCTCAAATGATTATAGTTATTGTTTATGACCGGAAGAGGACTAGAAGGATTTGATTGTTGAAACATCTTTTTTTTTTTCTAGTTAAACTATTTGTTGTCACAATTGATTCACTTGCGTTTGTCTGATGTCAAACGGGCACTAAAAGCTCTAGATGGAAAGCATGCTTTGTTTACTTACAATGAGTCTAATCTGTTTCTCTTTCTTTCTCTTCTGCTTCAGCTGGTTGGTGGCGAGTTTGACCTGGAGATGAACTTCATCATCCAGGATGCAGAGGCCATCATCTGCATGTTGGAGCTGCTGGAACATTGTGAAGTCACATGCCAGGCGGAAATCTGGAGCATGTTCACCGCCATACTGCGCAAGAGTGTCCGCAACCTGCAGACCAGCACTGAGGTCGGCCTCATTCAGAGGCTATTGCTCAAAATGAGCTCTGTGGATGACATGATCGCAGGTGAGTGGCATTGACTTGACCCTCTTCCAGAGTTTTAGAACTGACCTCTTGTAAAACCCATTTCTTTCAATTTCCCCAAAGCTCTATAAATGGTTTAGAAAATGTTTAAACAGCTCTGAAATGAAAGATGTGACCCTGGATCACAAAACCCGTCATAAGGGTCGATTTTTCAAAACTGAGATCATCTGAAAGCTAAATAAATAAGCTTTCCATTGATGTGTGGTTTGTTAGGATAGGACAATATTTGAATATCTGGAATCTGAGGGTGCAAAAAAATCAAAATATTGAGAAAATAACCTTTAAAGTTGTCGAAATAAAGTTCTTAACAATGTATATTACTAATCAAAAATTAAGTTTTCATATATTTACAGTAGGAAATTTACAAAATATCTTCATGGAACATGAATAATGTCCTAATGATTTTTGCCATAAAAGAAAAATCAATAATTTTGACCCATACAATGTATTTTTGGCTATTGCTACAAATATACCCCAGCGACTTAAGACTGGTTTTGTGGTCCAGGGTCACATATGTGCTGAAGAGTCAGAACAGTCATGCTGATTTTGCAGATTGTCACTGAACAGTTACTTAAATATCAGTCTGCTTATTGAGTATGGCTACAGAAGACAGTCATATGAACTACTTTTATGGGACTTTTTTGATGGTGTTTTGTTATTTTTGGAGATTGACAGCTGTCGTCATTATGAACCACCTTTATATGAAAAAGATTTACGTTAATATACTTTAAAATATTTTCAGTTATTCATTTTAACTGAACTCCAAAAGAATAAGTAATTAAAACATTTCCATACCACAAACATGCATTATTTTAAAATAAAAAAGTATTTATTTATTATTTATTTATTTATAACCTTAATATAAAAGCAGATTTATCTTAACCTTATTGCATATTAACTCCAGCTTGTTGTTTACTTTTTGCATAAAAGGTCAAAGATAACTCTCGGCTTTGAACAGCACATGCAAGATATGGGCAACGGCTTCCATTTTTCCCCAGATTTCCATTTTTTTAGATGTCCGAGAGCGGCGCGAATCGCTGTGAGTGAAAGAAATGTGGATTAAACTGCAATCTTCTCAGCAGTGGAATTCATCAGGCTTAGGCAGAAGAGAAACCGAGAGAAAAATCTCATTAGCTGCAACTGGTAATGAGATTGAGTGGCAGTTTAGAGCAATATTAAATTTTAGTCACCGTTTATGAATGAAGAAGAATGTTTTTTGATTCATTCCATCTGTAATTCATGGGCAACATGTTCCTCTGTCTGCATACATTAAATGCCATTTTTCAAAATCAAAATCCTCTAAGAGGCAGAGGCTGTGAATTGCCTCATTGAAGGTTTCATCAGCGGTCTTGATGAAACTCGAAATTAAAGTGTAAAGTGGCATTAATTAGCATAAATTCTCATGTTGCTCTGCAACGGTGAGTGTTTAACCTGAATTGGAAGAGCTCAGTCAACTCTAGGTGCTGTTTGTGAGCCATAGGAGTATACACACACACATACACCTTTTTTATGTGTAAAGAAGACCTATTATGCCCTTTTTACAATATGTGAAGAGTTCATATGCAAATCCAGCTAAAAGCCATCTTGGTCAAAAATGAGATAATGATACTGAGTGAATGCTCTTGACACATATTATACGTCCATCAAATACTTTTACTTCAAACTTGCTAAAATTCCAGCCTCAGCCCAATCAGAAGTACCGGTATTTACATAGAAACCATTACATTGGAGCCTCAAATACACACAATTTTATGTTAAAAACACAGATGAGTTACAAAAAAAAATTAATTCAATTTAATATTTATTTTTAACTTTAAAATTAAAAAAAAAAAAAAAATTCAATATTTTGTTTATTTTTTTGCTGTATTTATTTTTAAATTTGTATTTTTAACTTTAAAATGAAACAAATAAATATATTTCTATTTTATTTTAAAATTTATTTATATTTATTTTTGTTTATTTCTGTTTTTAACCTTTAAATAAAACAAGTAATTATATTTTTGTTTGATTTTAATTATTTCTTTATTTATTTATAACCTTAAAATAAAACAAATAAATATATAAATATAAATATTTTCGTGCATGTCTCTTTAAATGCAAATGACTGCTGCTCCCAGGGTTGGTACAGTTGAGGTCAGAAGTTTACATCCCCCTTTCAGAATCTGCAAAAGGTTAATTATTTTACCCAAATAAGAGGGATCATACAGAATGCATATTATTGTTTGTTTAGTACTGACCTGAATAAGATATTTCACATAAAACATTTTACTTATAGTCCACAACAGAAAATAAAAGTTGAATTTATAAAAATAAGCCTGTTCAAAAGGTTACAAAGGTTTGATTTGATTACATCCCCTGCTGTTCTTCAGAAAAATCCTTCAGGTCCGACAAATTCTTTGGTTTTTCAGCATATTTTTGAGAGCTGGGGGTAAAAACTTTTAAAGTGTTAGGGTAAATTTAACTCATTTAATCTTCTTTGAAACTATCTTGTGTAGCCTCTGAAGGGCAGTACTAAATGAAAAAAATATGATATTTAGGCAAAATAAGAAAAATGGACACATCTTCATTCTGTTCAAAAGTTTTCACCCCCGACTCTTAATGCACTGTTTTTCCTTCTAGAGCATCAGTGAGAGTTTGAACCTTCTGTAATAGTTGCATATGAGTCCCTCAGTTGTCCTCAGTGTGAAAAGATGGATCTCAAAATCATACAGTCATTGTGGGAAATTGTTAAAATACACAAAAATGTTGGAAAACTAAAGAATTTGTGGGACCAGAAGGATTTTTCTGAAGAACAGCGGGCAGTTTAACTGTTCAGGACAAACAAGCGAATCATGAACAACTATCACTAAATAAAATAAAATAAAAAACAGCTTTGGATCATTCAGGTAACAACACAGTATTAAGAATCAAGGGGATGTAAACTTCAAGTCAGTACTAAGTAAAAAAAATAACATGCATTTTGTATGATCCCTCTTATTTTGGTAAAATAAGGAACATTTTGCAGATTCTGAAAGGGGGTGTAAACTTTTGACCTCAACTGTAGATGCACTGGGGACCCGATTATAGCACTTTAACATGGAAAAAGTCAGATTTTAGAACTACTGAATAATGCAAGTTCGCCAAAGGCCTGGCGAATTATGCCATCACACTCAGGAAAGGTGCATTCTGGGGTCTCTTTGCCATGGTTTGTTCCTCCCACACGTCTTGCTGTGAAATTTGCTATTTTGCACTGTGTTATGATACAATGTCTTGTGTGTGTTGCACACACACCTATGCTCCGGGGAATCCTGCTGTTTACATGCACACTGTGCCCACTTCAGTTAATCCAGATCTAATGTCTCTTTGTCTCTCTGTTTTTTTTTTCTTTTCCAGACTTGCTAGTGGATATGCTAGGAGTTCTGGCCAGCTACAGTATCACCGTCAAAGAACTCAAATTGCTCTTCAGCATGCTGAGAGGAGAAGGAGGATTGTGGGTAAGCCAGTAAAAATGAGTGAAAACTCATGTAGGGCTCTGGGGCTCCAAGGGGTTGTTAGCTTCACCGCTTTTGGAGATCGTTGAGCCTTTTTAGACCTCTGGAGCAATCAACCGCAGAACAGATCAGGCCTGCCCAGGTATCGATTCGCCGTTCTCTCAAGTGAGGGATATTGACAGAACATCGAGTGCTGGCGGACACCTCAGTGAGACTGTTGTCACAATAGTTTTCAGTTTTTGGATAGAGTGAAGTACCCCTCTCGAGAAAATAAAAAAGAGACTCGTGCGAGGACTTGGGTTTTAATGAAACAATTAGTTATGAGAAATGGAATGTTTTGATCAGCGTGTGATTTCATCTTGCCAAAATAAGTGAGAATATGACAGATTGGATCACCGTTCTTAAATCAGAACTGATTTTGTGAAGCAAAACGTTACATTTAAAGCTAGAGGCCTTGCTGAGAAGGTCCTGTGGGATTTTAGTTATGGTGATTTGGTTTTTCCTTAAGACGCTTGCCTTACCTCTCACGTACTTCTGTCTTCTGCAGCCAAGACATGCAGTCAAACTGCTCTCAGTTCTCACTCAGATGGCACAGAGACACGGACCAGACACTTTCTTTAACTTCCCCGGCCGAAGTGCAGCTGTGAGTGACCACATTTTTTAGCCTTTTTTTGCATATTTCAGTTGTCATGAAGTTAAATTAAATGTTGTTTTAATATGGTTAACTGATTAATAGCTAATATTAAATCACTATAAAATTTTGTTTAAAATAAATAAATACAAAAATTAAAATCAGTACTTTAAATGCTACAAATAAATGTATATTTCACATTTAATGCTTACTACTGTTCAAAAGTTATTTTTTAAATGTTTTTGAAAAAAAGTGTTTTAAGCTAACAAGCCTGCATTTATTTGATCAAAAATACAGTAAATAACTATTGATAACTGTTGTCTATTTTAATACATCTTCAATTAACTTTAAGTGCAATAGTTGACAGCAAAAGTAAACTAAAAGTAAAAATAGAGTATGTGTATCTATATACTGTGTACAGTGTATCCAAACTGGACCAGTACTGATAAACTATTTTTTTTTCTAATATTGGCCAATAACTAATATGCCGCTTATGCATTCCTACTGTAATTTTTGTATAGATTAATCTTTTCTACATATATTTGTTTAATTAGCTGTACACTACCAGTCAAATGTTTTTTAAAAAGTAAGATTTTTAATGTTTTTAAAGAAGTCTTGTCTGCTCACCAAGCCTGCATTTATTTGATCCAAAGTACAGCAAAAACAGTACAATCTTGAAATATTTTTACTATTTAAAATAACTGTTTTCTATTTGAATATATTTTAAAATGTAATTTTTAGAAATTTAGAAATTAAAGAATTGTAGAACTTAGTACTTTTATTTGGCAAGGATGCTTTAAATCAGGCAAAAGTGTACAAAAGTTGTATTTCAGATAAATGCTGTTCTTCTGAATTTTCTATTCATCAAAGAAACCTGAAAAAAATCTGCTCAGCTGTTTTCAACATAATAATAATAAATGTTTTTTGAGCAGCAATCAGAATATTAGAATGATTTCTGAAGGATCATGTGACTGGAGTAATGATGCTAAAAATTCAGCTTTGAAATCATAGGAATAAATTACATTTTAAAATATATTAAAATAGAAAACAGTTATTTTAAGTAATAAAAATATTTCAAAATTGTACTGTTTTTGCTGCACTTTGGATCAAATAAATGCAGGCTTGGTGAGCAGAAGAGACTTCTTTAAAAAACATTAAACATCTTACTGTTCAAAAACTTTTGAGTGGTAGTGTGTGTATAGTATATTGGAAACAATAACTTGACTGCATTAATTTTTGAAAATAGTTAAGGCGCCGGATGTACGTTAAAGGGATGGTTCACCTAAAAATGAAATTTCTGTCTTTAATTACTCACCCTCATGTCGTTCCAAACCCGCAAGACCTTCGTTTATCGTCGGAACACAAATTAAGATGTTTTTGATGAAATCCATGTGTGCTGTGGTGCACACAAAAAGTATTCTCATACCTTTATATCATTACAGTTGAACCATTGACGTCACATGGACTACTTTAACAATGTCCTTACTACCTTTCTGGGCCTTGAACGTGATAGTTGCGTTGCTGTCTAGGCAGGGTCAGAAAGCTCTCGGATTTCATCAAAAATGTCTTAATTAGTGTTCTGAATATGAATGGTCTTACGGGTTTGGAACAACCTGATGGTCAGTAATTTCATTTTTGGGTGAACTAACCCTTTAACAAATGTCATTTTTGCTATCTTTTTTCCACCAGGCGATTGCGTTACCTCCCATTGCTAAATGGCCTTATCAGAACGGCTTCACCCTCAACACCTGGTTCCGCATGGATCCTCTGAACAACATCAACGTGGACAAAGACAAACCCTACCTTTACTGGTGACTACATTCGCAGCCTACGCTTTAATGTGCTTATATGTAACTTTGTCAACTCTTAGATAAAACTTGCTTAGCAGAAAAGAAAATGACCTTCAGGGCCTGCTTCTGTAAGTAAATTACACTGAGTGTCTTTGTTTTAGCATTTAACACCAAGAGAGAGAGAGAGTTCTGGCTGCTTCGCCACTTATATAATGAGCTTTGTTAGAGGATTTTGTTTTCTGATGATGTGGTGGATTATGCAAGCATAAAAAGGGAATTAGGTCAGATTCTGCTGATTAAACCAATAGGTGTTTGAACCCAGGGCAGAATGTTCTGGAATCACTGGAAAATCTCTGCAGAGGGACACTAGGGTGGAAATAGACATTAATTTGGGCTTTTAATGTCAGCCAGGCAAAAAGAGCATCATATGTAGAGACTTGTGGGTAATTAGAGCTCAGATCAATAGCGCAGACTTGTGTTTATTGGCCAGGATTCCAGGAGCGAGGGAAAATGGCCCTCGAGGGAGAAAAAGTGAGTGTGTTTTGAGAGAGAGAAAGAAGGACAACATCCATTTTTGAACAGCCTTGGTCTTTTTTTAGAGATTTTGGAAGGCATTCGCCTCTGATATTAGCTTGAAGTGACTATGTGGGCTATGTGTTTATATAAAAAAGCATTTCTCATACCTTTAGAATATTGAGTTGAGTTCCATACATTATGTAGATCCATGCATTGAGAAACTGCCTCAGACTTTGTGAGGAGGTTACAAAACAGCATTGTTGAAGGCTGACACGCTAATAGCGCTAGCTAACGTTTGAAGGCGAGCGCTGGGTCCTGCTTGGCTGTTGTGCTGCCAGATCTGTAGCCTGGAGCTGCCAAGCGCAGGACCGCTCGCACAGACTCAGAGTTCAGTCTGTGCGTGACACAGATTTAGAATAAAAGGAGATGTTCACGAAGAAAAACAGTGTATTGATTCACACAGAGAATTACACTTATTTTCTGCTCTTCAAGACGCAAAAATGGTCTCTTGTGCTGTTAGGTTTTTTTGTATGTGATGGTTTATACTTGTATTGTGGGGAATCGAGAACACAAAACTGCCTTTGACATTTTAAAATAAAGTAGGAGATTTTTACTCTCTTCTCTCTTAACTGTTTTGGAACAGAAAAGTAGCTAATGCGTATCAGGAAACCTACATACTGTGCTAAAAAAACATTGTAGACCAGCCTAAGCTGGTTGTGTGGTTCTCCAATCTGGTCAAACTGAGTTTTTAGACCATTTTCAGACCAGCACAACCAGGCTAGCAGACCATCTTAAACCTAATACAACCAAAACACCTTAGCTAATTGTTATTAGAAAGCTTAAAGGGATAGTTTACCCAAAAATGAAAATTACCCTATGATTTACTTACCCTCAAGCTGTCCTAGATGTATATGACTTTCTTCTTTCAGACAAATTCAACTGGAGTTAAATTAAAAAAATGTCCTGGCTTATCCAAGCTTTATAATGGCAGTGAATGGGTGTTAAGATTTTAAAGTCCGTTAAAGTGCATCCATCCATCATAAAAAGTGCTCCACACTGCTCCAGCTGGGTTACTAAAGGCCTTCTGAAGCAATTTGATGCATTTGTGTAAGAAAAGTATACTACGCCCTACATCATCCGCATTGTCGACGTTAGCAGAAGCTAACAGGGCCGTGTGGAGTGCTTTTTATGATGGATGGATGTACTTTTCTATTTAGGGCTGGATGATATGGACAAAAAAATTAGCATGATAATCAGTCGATATTGATAATTAAATCAAAATTTTATTTCCTTTTTAGTTTAAAGGCAGATTTTTGCTCCAGTGTGAAAACTGTAAAAACCGAATAGTTAACTGTGGTTTTAAAATCTAAAAAAAAAAAAAAAAAAAATTTAAATAAATACATTTTTTTTTTAAAAAATACGAAAAAATTATTTCTTAGTTTTACATTAGTAATGAGTAATATTGTTTCAAATCAAGAAACAAGTTTGTGTTGCCTCATAATATTAATAATAATATAACTTTTTTAAATCTCTTTTGAAATACACATTTCATAGTTTGAGTTAGGATGCAGATGTAGATTAATGTTCATTATCAAAATCAGTAATATCTGTAAAAATTGTTGCAACCTCATTTTTATATTTTTTGTTAATTAACCATTTGTCTCCCAATAATCACAGTTAAAATCACAAATATACTGTAGCACCTCAATACCATGGTAAAATGTAATATAGTTTCTATGTATTTATATGAAAAACAGTAGTCTAAATACATGCTGCATAAATGCTATAGCTTAATTAAATATATATATATATATATATATTGTAATTATATTCCATTACTCCTTCAATACATTTAATACATTAATGTTCACATTAATAATATAATTAAATTCAAAACAAATACCCACATTTCTGACAAAATACCATGATGCAGTTAGTGGTACTACAGTAAATCCATGGTAAATGATGCCAATTTGTAGATTAAAAAGCCTTCTGATTGTATCGTTGTCAGCACTATATGATCTGGCTATAAACCGAGTCATTTGTGTTCTTCGGTCAGTGTTGCCAAGTTTGCGGTTTTCCTGAGGAATTGGGCTATTTTAACACTAGGGGTGGGAGAAAAAATCATTTCTCCGACGCATCGTGATTCTCTCTTCAACGATTCCCTATAAAAGGTTGTAAAAATGTATTTGCACAGCAGAAGAATTAATTGGGGAAAAAATGTAGATCAAGTGTCGTTTTAAAATGGGATCGTGACTCCCAGAATTGTGCTCCCGAGTAAACGCATCTACTCAAGAAATCTCGTGCTGCGTCGCCGTTTGAACTTTGATCTGACCGGATAAACGGTCCGAATGGTGCACTCTTTTTCACTCTTTTTGTCTTTGCCACATTAACATTATATCAAATATTTATCAAACTCTTATTATCGTTTATCAAGGACATTTATATTGCATGATAATTATCATTATCGATTTATCGCCCAGCCCTACTTCTATTGGACTATTGAATCTCAGAAGCCTTTCACTGTCATTATAAAGCTTAGAAGAGCCAGGATGTTTTTTTTTTAAATATGAATCCGATTGTATTCTAAAAAAATAAAGCCATATACATTTAGGATGATTTGAGGGTGAGTAAATCATGGGGTAATTATTATTTTTTTTGGGTGAACTATCCCTTTAAGATGGGATTTTCCTTAACTTGCTGAAATAGAACATCATAAACTAGCCTAAGATGGTTTGCTGGTTGTAGCTGGTCTTACATGGTATTAGCTGGTTTAAAATGATTGGCTAAACTAGTTATTCTGGCTTAGCAGGTCGAAAAGACCAGCCAAAGTGTCCAAAATCTCTGTTAAAACCAGAACCAAAAACCCACCAGGATCACACCTTAGGCTGGTTTATGCTTTTTTTTCAAAGAAGAAATGATATAGATGTTTCAAACATGGCACATTCATGTGTTATGAATTGCTGTAATATGCATTTATTGATTTCTCAATTTCAGTTTCCGCACAAGCAAAGGCATCGGCTACTCTGCGCATTTTGTGGGGAACTGCTTGATAGTGACATCACTGAAGTCGAAAGGAAAGGGCTTCCAGCACTGCGTGAAATATGACTTTCAGCCCCGCAAGGTAGGCTTTCATTCCCAGCTTTGATTTTCTCTCTCTCCTACTAGCATCTGTAGTAATCTACTGATTGTGTTGTGAAGGAGTAAGAATTGAGTGGATGTTCACTTGTGAATTTTCTCGCTGCGATGCTCAGTGAAAATCACCAAGCTGTGCTGGAGGACGCACGATCCAGTTAACTGGGCTAAACATCATGTCTACAAACTGAACCCCAGGACATGCGATAACCGAGGCCATTTTCTGTATGTGTTTTTGTTTTGTTGAATCGAAAGGAAATCTCTTGGAAATCACTGCACAGCTGCTGCCGTTCGAAACATCTGTCTAATAAATGATTTCCTTGTTTCTACTCAATATTTAATGCTCTTAGCTGGCGTAATCTTTATAAATGTTAATAACTCGAACTTAGTCTTTTGAGCCTGAGGGAAAGGGTTTGCCAAGGTTTTTCCCAAAATTAGATCTTACAGTTTAATCGTACAGTCTGGGGGGCAAGTTTGCATATTGTCTGAAAGTTAATGATGCAACACAATGATGCAATTTTGTGTTAAATGCAATGCAAAATAAAATAAAACAATTTAAAAATAATAAATAATTAGCAATAAATAAAAAGACTATTTACATTTACAGAAACCATGTGTTTAGTGGAATAATGTGCAGTTAAGCTGATGTGATTCAGACCTCTTGTGGTCCAAAAATGATTAAAACTACAGTTTGTTTTATCGCAGTTTAAAAAAAGAAATGCATTTTTATAGTTCATTGGATTAATCAGATTTTCCTGTATCATGCACATGTAAATGAACTGTTTAATTCTTCTGATCTCCAGTGGTTTAGACTCACATAGGGTTTTTATTTCTTTTCTTCTTCCTAATTACAGCTTTGAATTTTTTGATGTAGTGACTTAATATAAGCGATAACAGGCTGAGTAGCAACTTTTATTAGTTTTTTGATGTGGTCTGGTTTTGTGGATAAAAAATGCAGAAAGATTGCAATGGCAGAATGGTAATAGAGCATTATTATAGTTCATGCATATATGTATGTATTTTTTCAAAATGTAGCTGAATGGATACATTAGTCATGTTGTTTTAAAATGAGCTGGTATATAAGAAAAAAGATGATTATAGATTTGAAAATATACAACTAACAGCATGCAAAGAACATGCTTTTTGTGTGCTGTAAGCGTCACTCCAGAGCAGTGGTGTATAAAGTACCTGAAAGCCATACTTAAGTAAAAGTACAGATATCTTACCAGAAAATGACTTTGGTAGAAGTTGAAGTCACCGTTTAGAATATTACTTGAGTAAAAGCCTTAAAGTATGTGATATTTATTGTACTTAAGTACGAAAAGTATTTTTTTAATCTTAAACGTACTTGAGTATTGCATTTACACAGTTTAATGTATCTCAGAGAGGACATGGATGCATTTAAACTGAAGTTACAGATGCATAAAAAGGGGCTAATGTTTTGTTTTTAACAAAAGTTTGAATATTGATATTTGAAATATTTTAAAGGGGTCATCGGATGCTAAGTTCACTTTTACATGATGTTTGAACATTAATGTGTTGGCAGTGTATGTACAAATCTACCCTATAATGATAAAAATCCATGCAGTGATTTTTAATTAATCTGTAAAAATAATATCCCCTTTTTCAAATCGAGCGATTCTCAGATGCCTGTCGTTGTGGCGTCTCACTGACAGAGGCCGCTCCCACGATAGTTGATTAACATGAGCGTCTTACCTCAGATCAGCTGTAACAGTCCAACCTCCATGTTTTGATGCCGAAACAGGGATGTAAGTTAGACAAGAATTGAGCGATTGAGGTGTGATCATTCGTGATCCAGCTTCACTTACAGCAGAAGTGAGTATAAGGGTTTTTTTTTATGAATCTTTGCGATTGCCTTTCCTAATAATGCGCTAGATAGCAAGTTTAGCGACTAAATGCGGCTAAATGCGGCTAAAGTAAACAGGCTCGTCACTCCACAGAGAGAAGAGAAAGGCGGGGCGAGCAGAGCTCATTTGCATTTAAAGCAGCCTCGACCAGAATGGGATGATTTTTGCAGAGCTGATTTTGGCAAGGCAAAAAGGGTGTTGTTTTACACTACCATTGAGAATTTTTAACCAAAGTATATCATAGACTTTTCATTAAGACCCTAAAGAATCATATCAACTTGTGGAAAATGGGCATCCGATGACCCCTTTAAGACATGAAAAGAATAGTCGAAATGTGAAATTAAAACCGCCAGTAGGTGGCAGTAAGTGAATGTTAAAGAGTGAATCATTGAGATTCAACCGATTCATTCAAACAGCTGATTCGTTCAGAAACAAAGCATTTGACTGTGTTAATGAGTGAATCACTGAATCAGTTTTTATCAACCGATTCATTCAAAAAGCTGATTCATTCAATAAGTAATAATTGCTCAGAGACGCAGAACAGTGGTGTGAATTTTGTCTGGAACTATTTTCGTGGGCAAAATTGAGCAAAAACAACCAATATTAAGTCTAAACTGTAAGTTACTTATTGCTTTACTGAACTGAATGATTAAAATGATTATTAAATGTGTTCTGATATCTGCAGAAAAAACAGTACTCTTTGTGTGATATAGATTAAGTAAACAATATGACATCATGTAAATATAAAAAGAAAAACAGAAGCATTTTTGCCATCTACAATTTAGAATGCCTGGAATTTTGAGTTTTAATAGACTAATAAATCAACATGCGTGCACTTTGTGTGTGATTAGGTGATATAGCCTACTTGATAATGTCAGATCGCACATCATTACAACAACGCTTACCATATTATCGCAGAAGATACTGTATTTCGCACACCCCAGAGTCAGACTCGATTTGAGTGGAAAATCATCCACTTGTTTGCGCATGAGCAAAGGTGTTTTTAGGAGTCTAATTGCAAACGCCAGACCACTGATTCGTCAAACCTGCTTTCCTGCAGTCCGTGTTCTTTCGACTTAAGTAACAAATATGCTTTAGGGAAATGTATCGGAGTAAAAGTATACATTTTAATTGGGAAATGTAGTGGAGTAAAAGTAAAAGTTGGCTGAAATATAAAAACTCAAGTAAAGTACAGATACTCCCAAAAAATACTTAAGTACATTACACCACTGCTCTAGAGGGTGTTTGAAACACTGCACCATATTGTGATTCGTTCATGTGGTGGCACATTGACAGAAATGAAATCTGTAATGACCCTTGTCTCCTGCTAAGTAAACCTGCCTTTACTTCCTCACTACTTTGATTTCCTCCCTGCCTCTGTCTGCTTCCTCTCTGTCCTCTCTTCTCCACTCACTCAAGATCTGATGTATTATTTATATCTAAATGCAAATTTTACTGCATTAGACCTTCTGCCTGCTGCCCATGAAAACGGCTTTGGGTTAAAATGTGTGCTTCCAGTGCCAGGAAAGAAAATACAGCTAAAACCTTAATTAAAAAAAAGTTTTCTCTGATCATTCTGGTTTCTTAGAATATTGTAGCATTTGGCCTTTAAATTAAGGTTTTAATTACTGTTATGTTATCAGTGTTTTATACATAAAATACACGCATCTTGACCGTGATATCTCTCTATTTCCTTTAGAATAACAAATATTAATAAATCACAGGCTGTGTGATAGAATACAATAAATATAATATGAAAAGGGTTGGTTTTGATTTCACGCTGACCTTTTTCCTTCTCCAGTGGTACATGATCAGCATCGTTCACATCTACAACCGCTGGAGGAACAGTGAGATTCGCTGTTACGTCAATGGACAGCTTGTTTCCTACGGCGACATGGCTTGGCACGTCAACACCAACGACGTAAGACCACTTTGCTATCGCTCTTTCAGTCTGTAGCTGCCGGATGTTGTCTCAGAGAAATATCATCACCACTGTGTGCACAGTGTGAAATTAAACTATGAAAGATGCATTGATTTATCACAGTTTGGGAATAAATAAATGTTGTTTATTTCTGCCAGCACATCAAGCCTATCATGCAGTACGTGCTGCAGAAATCCTTTTTTTAATCATTATTTTGTCTTTTTATGTATATTTTCGATATGCTTGCATATATATATGAATTACTACAATTAATTATATTAATAATAGTAATAGTAAAATAAACATTTGTTTATTTTTTAAATATTGCTTTTCTATCTTTCTCTCTGTCTCTATATGTGACCCTTGACCACAAAACCAGTTATAAGTCGCATGGCTATATTTGTAGCAACAGCCAACAATACATTGTATGGGTCAAAATTATCGATTTTTTATGCCAAAAATCATTAGGATATTAGGTAAAGATTGTGTTCCATGAAGATATTTTGTAAATTTCCAACCGCAAATATATCAAAACCTAATGTTTGTTTAGTAATATGCATTGCTAAGAACTTGATTTGGACAACTTTAAAGGCGATTTTCTCAATATTTTATTTTTTTGGAACCCTCAGATTTCAGATTTTCAAATAGTTTAGTTTCTCGGACAAATATTGTCCTATCCCAACAAACCATAAATCAATGGAAACTTATTTAGCTGGCTTTCAGATTATGTATAAATCTCTATTTAGAAAAATTGACGCTTATGACTCTTTTTGTGGTCCCAGGTCACATATGTACGTGCTGGCTAGTAACTGATTACATGTAATCTGGATCATGTAATCAGATTCCAAAAATTAACTACTTGTAATTAGATTATATTACATTTTAAAATACTTGTAATCAGACTAGTTACTTTTTTATTGATTACATTATTACATATTATTCACGTAATATCAATAAATTATTAATAATTTATTGATTTTCCCTAATTCTTGTTTTTCATGTTTTAAATGTTCTTTTCTAAAATAGCCTACCATTTATATACATTTAGAAAGTCTTCCAATTTTGTGTACATTCACACAAAGATAAGTCGATTTACAAAAATAATTTCAATTTTAAGAAGTGGTTTCTAAACATTTTAATGATTAAAAGTAATCTAAAAGTAATCAAAAAGTAATCTGATTATATTACCTAAATGCGTAATGTAATGAATAGTCAATTACTGAATCCAAATTTCAAACATTTTTGGTAATATAATCTGACTACATTGTGATTACTTTTGAATTATTGAAATGTTGAGAAACCACTTCACTCAGTGGTGTGTGGTGGTGTTTCGAAATTAGGACGCCTCTTTTTTTTTTTTTTTTAATCAAATGTAAATTTATGCCCCAGTCGCATTCGCATCTTGGTTAAATAAACATTACTTACACAATTATATTTTACATTAACAATGTAATCAGTATATATTTATTAAAGCTAAGTATGAATCTCATCAAGTTAGTTTTTTTAAGCATTTTACATTTATTCCAAAAAACTAACTCAAGGCAGTAACAATTTAAACAACATATTTTATTTGTGAATTTATGTTTAACTTTTTAATAGTTAACTTTTACCTATTTTTGAATTTTTCAGATCATTAGTTACCAAAGCTTGATAAATACTGGTCACCAACACTTTACTTTCAATTTCACCAAGCTAAAAACTCCCACAGATCATGTTTTTACTTCATTTTAAGTTTTATTTTGACGTAACAAAGTGGTTATATTTAAGTGTGTGAGTTGTTTACTTACCTTTTTAAGTTAGTTGTCCCATTAACGCCATTATATTGTTCATTCAGACTGATTCGCGTTCGTGCACAAGCACAAGCACAAGAGGTGGGATTTATCTCATGCACCAATCACAGTCGAACATAACCAGACATATCCAATCATATCGCAATGTGACTCGTGACTTTCTCCATTCATTCTCAGTTACCCCCCACCAAACTCACCACACACTTTATGGGGTCTTTTAAAACTCAGTGGGCTCAGGGGAGGTGAGAGAGACGCGGACTACCTGTTGGAGAATGTGTCTTTAGAAAAAATGAATGATTTATAAAATACAAATATAATAATGTTATATTTTGTAATATTTGCATTGTTTTTTCCTATGATTTTTTTTCTCATCCAATGTGTTGTTCCTCCTCAGAGGCAAAATTATAACAAAATGTAATTATGTTTATATTTGAAGTAAACATGACAAAAATTCTAATTAATAAAATGGAACACTCTAATGTCGAAACAATCTGAACCTTATATGAGATATTGTCTTGGGGCTTCAACGATTGGATTAAAATTCACAGACCTTTGCCTCTGTTTTGCTGTACCTTGCTGAAAGCAATGTAAGATAATTAAAAGGTTGGACCGGCAGTGCTTAACCTCAGATCTCTCGGGTGCCGATTTTGATTAAACTAATAGGCAGGTTTCAGCGCAGAATAACATCTCTGTAATGCTACATTTCAATTACGCTGTGAACCATTACTCGCTTAGTATGAAGCTTGCATACTGACATCCACTATATTTCCACACCAGCGCTCTATTTTTTCCCTACTCCAAGCTGTTTTCTTCATGTGCTTATCACAGAGCTATGACAAATGTTTCCTCGGCTCATCTGAGACGGCAGACGCCAACCGAGTGTTCTGCGGACAGCTCGGAGCCATCTATGTGTTCAGCGAAGCACTAAACCCTGCTCAGATATTCGCCATCCATCAACTAGGCGCAGGATACAAGGTATGTATCAGATTTGCCAAAGTGTGTTACACACCAACACTTCGCAGCCACCATTGATCTCCAAGAGATGTTATTCCTTTGTCGGTGACATTTGGTTATTGATTAATGTGCGTTCCAACATGGTTTCACCACCCTGGGAAAATAATCATATTTTTGAGTGCTAAATCTCAGCTGATTTCTAGCTAGTCATTATCGTCTAGTTACAAAAAACAGGAAAATGAGGTGTAAAATGCTGCATTTACACTTGAACTTATTACCAAACATTGTTTGATGAGCTATATTCTTTTTGTTGTTGTGCATTATTGCTTTTACATTGAACGACTGGTTTTCCTTTTTTTTTTTGTTTTGTTTTTTTTGTTTTTTTTTCTACTTTGGCTTGGTTTTGTTGTTCTCAATCATGTTAGTTGAAGTAACTATTCAAGGGTTACTCCACCCCAAAATGAAAATTTGTTCCAAACCCATTAAAGCTTCATTTGTCTTTGGAACACAAATTACGATAGTTTTGATGCATTCTAAGCAGTGTAATTACCACAATCAACGTCCACAAACGTAGCAAGGAGATTGCTAAAATAATCCATATGACATCAATGAAAACAGCGTATCCACATGGCACAGCTGACAAAGAACAGCATACACTGTTTGGGTTCAGTGGATACTCTCCAAAATGGCGCTAGGGTGACGCAGAAGAGACAAATTGTTGAATGAAGTCATAATTTTTGTTTTCTTTGAGTAAAAAATAAAAATAAAAATGAATAATAATAATAATGATATATATGTATATATATATATATATATATATATATATATATATACATATATATATATATATATTATTTTTAATAAATCCAAAAGCATTAACAAGACAAAAACAACCACATAATACAATGGTGACAGGACAAAGAAACTGAGGAAACAAAGAGGACTAATGAGGATAACAAACAAGAATCCGGTGCAGCGAATAATTAAGTAACTTAACAAGGAAAGGAATAGATTTAAATAGATTTTTCCCCTATTTTTGCTTTGCTTTACCTGGCTTGCCTTTGTTTTATTTTGCATTGTTTTGTTTTGTTTTTGCTTTGCTTTGCTTTGCTTTGCTTTGCTTTGTTTTCTCAAGTCGTGTTAGTGTTTTTTTTTTTTTTTTGTGTTGATTTGCTTTGTTTTGGCTGGGTTTTGTTGCTCTCAAATGTTTTTAGTTGAAACACATATTTCCTGGCCTTACCTGGCTTGCTTTCATTTGTTTTTTGCTTTGTTTTGCTTTGCTTTGTGTTTTGCTATTTGATTTGTTTTTTGTTTGTTTTGTTTTTGCTTTGGTTTTGCTTGTTTTGACTGGGTCATGTTTTTCAAGGTTTTTACTTTGCTTTACCTGGCTTTCCTTGGTTTTGTTTTTTGTTTTGTTTTTGCTTTGCTTTGTCTTGGTTTTGTGGTTCTCAAGTCATGTTAGTTTTTTTAATTTATTTTTAATTTTTATTTATTTTTATTTTTTTGCTTTGTATTGGCTTGCTTAGTATAAGTTGGTTATGTTTTGTATAAGTCATGTTAATTGAAATTAGATTTTTTTCCCCCCTGTATTTGCTTTGATTTACCTGGTTTTGCTTTTTTGTTTGTTTGTTTGTTTGTATGTGGAAATAAACATATTTTTTTCCCCTGTTTTGATTTGTTTTGTTTTTTGTTTTATTTTTGCTTTGCTTTGTTTTGTTAAAGCTTGGTTCTGTTGTTGTCAATCATGTTAGTTGAAACTATTAAATAGATTTTCCCCTGTTTTTGCTTCGCTTTTTTATTTGGTTACCAAAACGTTTGTTTGATTAAACCTTAGGGTGCGTGTCCACCAAAGCGTTTTAGCCAGCTGAAAACGCCAAGTCAGCTGAGGGCACTTGACAGTGCAGTGCTTTTTTTTTTCGTTGAGACACTGTGGTTGTTATGATAAAAAATATATGCGTTTGCCATATACAAAGTAATTGCAAATACATAGCGAATGAAGTGTTTCTCCAAGCATTATTTTTTATAACAATAATATGGTAGTCCGGCAGTTCCATCCAATATGCCAGGTGCAGGGAAAACGCATTGGTGGACACACAGCTTCTGTTTGTTGTCGTGCAGTATTGCTTTTATATTGAACAACAGCAAAGTTTCTTGGCTGTGCTTCTTAATGAAGTCATCTGTTGATGAAGTCTGCCTCTGGATAGTTTTCAGTCTTTTTTTCCCTTTCATGTTTCTGACCTTTTGTCGTTAATTCTCAAGGTGCTTTTGAAGCGATTTAGTGTTTAATTGCGTCCATGGGGTAAACAGAGCAGGTTACTGTTTTTTTTTTTTCAAGGCTGTATGCTTATTAAATATGAAGCTCTGTCATATTAGTAATTAGGACTCGCAGCAGTTTTGCAGTCTCATTGTGCATAGTATAATTTTCTCTGAAGCACCAGGCTTTGATTAGTGACTCATTATCTAAAACAATAAACCACATGCATGGAACGGATAGCATATGTATCCCAAAAATGACATTACATTGGTTCAAAGCCGTTGTTTATGAATGATGAGCTTTTGTTAATTTAATTTCAAATTCTGACACCATCTTTATTGCTCCATTACAGTAGTGTTTTAGTTATGGGCTGTGTAATCTACAAGGACAAGTCAGCTAAGAACTGCTTACACTTATCCTAACAGTTTTATTTATTTATTTTTACCTTGTTTTAAACTACCTGGTAGACATTTGCACTGGTTTTTCCTCTAATCAGTGTGGGCTGGTCATTTCCCTTATTAATTGCGCTTCTGGACCTCTGATTCCCGCTGCCCCTCACGTCGTCGTGACGGGCAGGTTGGCAGAAATAATGAGCAGTCTGCTTCAGGGAGAAAGCAATTACCCACCCCAGATGAACCTGTGAATGGAGTCTCTCGAAATCCGAAAGGGGGTTGTATATTTCTGTGGAGTGCCAGCTATCAGGCTGCCTGTCAGCTCTTCGGGCTGATCTACCTTGTCTGGTAATAGGGCAGAGGCCTTTGGAGTTAATGTTAGCAGGGCTAGACCGCTGGGCCTGGCCCCCATTTGATGAAAGACGTGATAAAATGGGTTTTTAATTGTGATGGAGCCACTATAAGCATTATCCTGTCCTTTAAACTGGTGGACCGAACAACAGAATGAGGTTGCAAAAAAAATCAAAAAACACTTGCACATCCAAGTACATGTTTTAATGTAGCAAAACAAAACATGAATTTGGCCTGGCATATATCGATATGATATTTTGAATGCAGTCTTTTTGTTTGTTTGTTTTGCTTTGCTTTGTTCTATTTATTGTTTGCTGTGTGTTTTGTTTTGTTTTGCCTTGTGGTTTTGTTTTTTGCTTGGTTTCGTAATTCTAAAGTCATGTTAGTTGAAATGACTATTAAATAGATTTGCCCCCGTTTTTGCTTTGCTTTACCTGGTTTTGCTTTGTATTGTTTGTGTATTTGGTTTGGTTTGGTTTGTTTTGCTTTGCTTTGTGTTTGTAGTTGTGAAGTCATGTTGAAATAACTATTAAATAGATTTTTGTCATTTTTGCATTGGTTGATTTTGCTTGCGTTTATTTATTATTTATTTATTTATTTATTTTTTGCTCAGTATTTTGTTTTGCTTTGTTTTGGCAGGGGTTTGTAGTTGTGATGTCGTGTTGGTTGAAATAACTATTAAATAGATTTGCCCCTGTTTTTGCTTTTCTTCACCTGGCTTTGCTTTGTTTAGTTTTGTTTTTGTGTTGCTTTGTGTTATGTTTTGCTTTTTTTCTTGTTTTGCTCTGCTTTGTTATTTCGCTTTCCTTTTTTTTAAACTATTAAATAGATTTGCCCCTGTTTTTTTGCTTTGCTTTACCTGGCTTTGTTTTGTTTTTTGTGTTGCTTTGTGTTTTGATTTGCTTTTTTGCTTTTTTTGTGTGTGTGTTGCTTTGCTTTGTGTTTTTGTTTTGTTTTGGCAGGGGATTGTAGTTGTGAAGTCATGTTAGAAAATTAAGATTTTTCCTGTTTTTGCATTGGTTTATTTTGCTTGCGTTTATTTATTTATTTATTTATTTTTATTATTATTGTTTTTTTTTGCTTAGTATTTTGTTTTGCTTTGTTTTGGCTTGGTTTTGTAGTTCTAAAGTCATGTTAGTTTGAAATAACTATTAAATAGATTTGCCCCTGTTTTTGCTTTTCTTTACCTGGCTTTGCTTTGTTTTGTTTTTTTCTTTTTGTGTTGCTTTGTGTTATGTTTTGCTTTTTTGTCTTGTTTTGCTCTGCTTTGTTATTTCGCTTTCCTTTTTTTTTAAACTATTAAATAGATTTGCCCCTGTTTTTTTTGCTTTGCTTTACCTGGCTTTGTTTTGTTTTTTTGTGTTGCTTTGTGTTTTGATTTGCTTTTTTGCTTTGTGCTTTGTTTTTTTATGTTTTTGTTTTTTTCTCGTTTTGCTTTGCTTTGTGTTTTGTTTTGGCAGGGAATTGTAGTTGTGAAGTCATGTTAGAAAATTAAGATTTTTCCTGTTTTTGCATTGGTTTATTTTTCTTTTTTTCTTTTCTTTTTTTTGTTTTGTTTTGTGTTTTTGCTTTGTTTTGGCTCGGTTTTATAGTTCTAAAGTCATGTTAGTTCAAATAACTATTTTTGCTTTGCATTACCTGGCTTTGCTTTATTTGTTTGTTTTTTTAATGTGTGTGTGTTTTGTTTTGCTTTTTTGCTTTGTGTTTTTGCTTTGTTTTGGCAGGGGTTTGTAGTTGTGAAGTCATGTTAGTTGATAGTTAGTAGATGTTAGTGTGTTTTGTTTTGCTTTGCTTTGTGTTTTCGCTTTGTTTTGGTTTTGTAGTTCTCAAGTTATGTTATTTGAAATATTATTTTTATATAATATTATTCCCCTGTTTTTGCTTTGCTTTGCTTAGCTTTTTCGTTTTGTTTTTGCTTTGCTTTGCTCATTTAGTTTTTTGTTTTGCTTTGCTTTTTTAGGGCTGTAAAATGATTAATCCCAATTAATCGCACCCAGTGCACAATGTGTAAGTACTGTGTATATATATAATGTATATATAAATACACACACTTGCATGAATATGTAAGAAAAATATGTTCTGAATATAGATTTTTTTTTTTTACCCTTGTCTTGAATGACTTCTGTTTCCTGCCCCCAGCAACCAATGACACCATTATTTGTTCTGTTGACTGTAGTGTGTTGGGTCCCTTAGGTCCTCATAGCCTTCTTAGCCTTTTAGTAGAATACTTGCCCGGACACACACGGTCTCCTGTGATTTATGTGACTGATCCGAAGATGACCTGATTACCGCCTTGACTCACCAGAAAAAGGCAGTCTATGTTGCAGCTGCCTAGAAACACTGACCCCTAATCAGACCTCTTTACTTGAGGTCCTGTCTTAACTGAAGCATGAACAGGTTTGGGCTCAGATTAGCAGTTTTCAGTGTCACATGATCCTTCAGAAATATGCTGATTCGCAGCTCATGTGGAAACCATGAAACACTTTTCATTTTTTTCAGGATGAGTATAACGTTGAAGTGGTACTAGTCCCTTTCTTTGTCTTTCTCCCTGTTGTCATGGAAGACAGATGCACTCTGTGATACGAGAATTACATCATCAGTTTCTGCTGAAAGTGTACCAGACGTTACGCCGGCGTTCTGTCAGGTTTATTTTCATCTGATGCTGTGCTCTCAGCTTTTTTGCAAAACTGTCAGCATCCATTAACATGCTGCGGTATTTATTTTCCAGTTAGTCTGATGGATTTTGAGATTTGCTTTGTGCTGTATCGTATGTTTGCAGCCGCAACCTGACCAGCAACAGGTGACATTTACGCTATCTCTCTTCAGCAGGGTAAACCAAACAACATGAATCTTTTTAGGTCAAAATAGGCATACAGATCATCAGATCTGGTATGCGTTTCTTTTTCTCGCTCTCTTCTCCATTTTGAAGAGGATAAAGATAACACTAACGTAAGCGACAGCTAAACAGATATACTTGTTTGCATATAATGATGTATTTATTTGCTCACAGGCTGTAAAAGGAAAAATATGAAAAACATTTTATCAAGTTTATTGCCTTAGAAACAGTATCCACATGGCTATAATATAACGACAACAAGTTAATTACAAACACCCTCCTACATCTTTAAACAGACACTGGTGCACAGTTATGGATAATGAAATATGAATATGGGCCAGGTAGTTAGTTTCTGAATGCAGCTGAGATTTATGTCTGTTCAGAAATTGAAATAAAATCAGCAGTTGTTAACATTACATTTTTATTCTTTGTTGGAGTTAGAATGAGGGTAATTTTACATACATTTTTATTCAAAATGTCAAGTAATATAAATTATATTTGCTGAATAATGAGTTAATTGATTGAAATATATCACTGGACAAGAAAAATTTAGTGCAGAATTATTTGGAGTATTTATTGTTGAATTATGTTTTTTTTTTTTTTACTGCGTTTTTGATTTCAGCCTTGTTATGTTTTAATGTTAAAAAATGTTTAATGAAAAAATCTTACAGACCCCAAACTTATGAACAGTAGTGTGTAATATAAATTATTTTAACTATTAAGACGGATATTACAATTCTATACTGTTTTATCAAAATCATAAATTGTAAATGCTACAAGTGAATTTGGGCATCGTAATACAAATTAATATGCATTTTGAGATTTATTAAAGATTACATTTAAATAAAAATAGATTAACTAAGCCCCTACAATACATAAATATTCAATTTTAGCTGATACATTTAGATTGAGTGTAAATTTGATAGTATTTTAAGTAACTTGATATTTACTGAAATAATGATTGAAATATAATGTGACATCAACAGCGTAGTGCCGAACTATTTGGAGTATTTATTGTTGAATTATGTGTCATTTTACACAAATATAACAGGAAATAAAGTATATACTCCACAGTATGCAGTATGTAATGGACTAGTATTCAATTTCTATTCGATTTAAAAATAAAAAAATGTTTTTATCTCACAATTCTGACTTTTTTCTCAGAATTGCGTGATACAAACTCACAATTCTGACTTTTTTTTCTCTCAGTTGCTAGTTTGCATCTCGCAATTCTGACTTTTTTCTCAGAATTGTGTGATATAAACTCGCAATTGTGAGTTATAAAGTCAGAACTGTGTGATATAAACTCGCAGTTGTGAGTATTGTAGAATATAAACTCACAATTCTGACTTTTTTTCTCAGATTTGCATGATACAAACTCACAATTCTGACTTTTTTTCTCAGAATTGCGTGACACAAATTTTCTCAAAATTGTTCAAACTTGCTTTTTATAAAGTCAGAATCAAAAAACTTGACTTTTTTTCTCAGACAAACAAACTGCAGTTCTTACTTTTTCTCAGAATTGTGTGATGTAAACTGTGAGTTATAAAGTCAGAATTGTAGGATGTAAACTCACAATTCTGACTTTTTTTCTCAGATTTGCAAACTGGCAATTCTTACTTTTTTCTCAAAATTGTGTGACAAACTTGCAATTAGTTATAAAGTCAGAACTTTTTCATAATTCTCTTTTTTTCTCAAAAATTGTGAAACTTGCAACTTACTTTTTCTCAGAATTGAGTTATTGTCAGAAGTAAAGTATGTAAACTTGCAATTCTGAGAACATATCAGTCTTTTTCCCCCCTCAAAATTGGACTTTTTAACTTGTTATTGTGAATTTATATCTCACAATTCTGAGAAAAAAAATTCAGAATTACCAGAAATGTCAGAAATGTGAGATATAAACTTACAATTGTGAGAAAAATTTGTGAGATATAAACTTGCATATATAAATATGCAAAAAGATATAAACTTATAGACTTATATAGACTTTATTTCTTGTAATTGTGAATTTATATCATGCAATTCAGACTTTTATAACTTGCAAATGCAAGTTTATGTCACGCAATTCTGAAAAAAAAAATATTTTGAGAAAAAAAGTTGCAATTATTATTTTTTTTTTTTTTTTATTATTTTTTTAATTCAGTGGTGGAAGTGGGCTTCCATAGTTTTCTGCCCTTAATTAGAATGACATAGAATGACATCCAGACATGCTGATACATAGGTACATATATATGTTACCTGGTCACCTAGGAAACCATAAACAATGTTTTTGTTCATGCAGGCGTTATCAAGTGTGTGTCTGCTGATAAAAAGACAGGTGATTTTCTAAAAATGCCTTGTTATCATAGTCTGTTTACTGCACATTGACTTAGTTAGCACACGTCTAGAGCGGGTCACATCTGGATGACATCATCACCTGGGATGTGCTGCAGGTGTTGGGCCGCAGGCCTTTGATTTGACAGCACACGAAACAACCTCATGAATGATAATTCAGCTGGGGGACTCCCACATCGCCCCTACTTCATCTTCATGATTATTTCATGTCACCAAGCTCATTTATTATTCATCGCGCTCCCACGACTTTGGATAAGATTTAATCACTGCATAAAAAGAATCTTCTCCTTTTCATGCTAGGAATAGTAAATCCTTTAATAAGCACATGGAATAATAAGATTTACATAGATGTACTATTTTAAGACGTGTTAAATATACATTGTGGTATTTTGAGAGAATTCGCACATTAGTTAATTCTCTCACCTTTAGAAGCAAATTTAGACCAGATTTTCTTTTTAATCCATTTTTTATCTTTTTTACCTCCTTAGAGTACCTTCAAATTTAAATCAGAGAGCGATATCCATCTGGCTGACCACCATAAGCAAGTATTGTATGATGGGAAGTTAGCAAACAGCATTTCCTTCACTTACAACGCCAAAGCCACAGACGCTCAGCTTTGCCTGGAGTCGTCGCCCAGAGAAAACCCATCCATATTCGTGCATTCGCCTCACGCTCTAATGCTACAGGTAAATGTCTGCTTAATGCTTTAAGACTGCGTTCTACTCTCTTAATCCTAAATAAACCACATAATGGTTGGTAATGTCACTAAATGTTAATCTGATGCTGCATTGTTTAGCTAACCCCACGAGATAATGTCAGTGTTTGCCATTCAGTGGTAATTGTTCGGAGGAACGCATTTCTGCTGAGATTACTGAGTGGTTAATGCGAGTCAGTACTTTTAACGATGGTAAAAAGGTAATTACTGAATGCATCCACCATTACTTTTTAATCCATTTGGTTTTTTTCCTTTGGTTTCTGTGTAGGATGTGAAGGCCATCGTTACACACTCCATTCACAGTGCCATTCACTCCATTGGTGGTATCCAGGTGCTGTTTCCTCTCTTTGCACAGCTGGATTTCCATCAGCACAGTGAAAGCCAAGTGGAGACCACGGTGTGGTAAGTAACATCATTTCCACCTTTTGAATAAAATTAAATTAATATGTTTGCTCAGCAAGGACGCATTAAATTGATTAAAAGTGACAGGAAAGACATTTAGAATGTTACAAAAAAGTTCTATTTCAAATAAATGATGTTCTTTTGATTTATATACTCATCAAAAAATCCTGAAAAAATATTCATTTGAGATTTGTCAAAGATTACATTTAACAATGTTATTAAATATTAGTGTTTTAAGCATTATCTTTAGGTGAGTTGATGACAAATGTAAAAATAGAGGAACTGAGCACCTAAAATTAAAGGGATAGTTCAAAAATAAAAATTCTGTCATTAATTACTAACCCTCATGTCATTTCAAACGCATAAGACCTTCATTCATCTTTGGAACACAATTAAGATATTTTTGATGAAATCTGAGAGGTTTCTGACCCTGCAACTACCAGAAAGGCCCAGAAAAGTAGTTGACATTAGTGGTTCAACCACAATTTTATGAAGCTATGAGAGTACTTTTTGTGTGCAAAGAAAACTAAAATAACCACTTTATTCAATAATTTCTTCTCTTCTCATAGCACTCCCATGAACTTGCGTTGAAGTCTGATGCTGAAAAGAAGAAACTGTTGAATAAAGTAGTTACTGTTGAGGTCATAAGTTTACATACACCTTGCAGAATCTGCAAAATGTTAATTATTTTACCAAAATAAGAGGGATCATACAAAATGCATGTTATTTTTTATTTAGTACTGACCTGAATAAGATATTTCACATAAAAGACATTTACATATAGCCCACAAGAGAAAATAATAGTTGAATTTATAAAAATGACTTTATGAATTTATAAATGGTTCTTAATACTGTGTTGTTATCTGAATGATCCACAGCTGTTTTTTTTTTTTTTTTGGTTTAGTGATAGTTGTTTATGAGTCCCTTGTTTGTTCTGAACAGTAAAACTGCCTGCTATTCTTTAGAAAAATCCTTCAGGTCCCAAAAATTCTTTGGTTTACCAGCATTTTTGTGTATTTGAACCCTTTCCAGCAATGACTGTATGATTTTGAGATCCATCCTTTCACACTGAGGACAGCTGAAGGACTCGTATACAACTATTACAGAATATTCAAACGCTCACTGATGCTTCAGAAGGAAAAAATTATGCATTATGAGCTGGGGGGGGAAAAACTTTTGGAATTTGAAGATCAGGGTAAATGTAACTTATTTTGTCTTCTGGGAACCATGTAAGTATCTTCTGTAGCTTCTGAAGGGCAGTACTAAATGGAAAAAAATATAATATTTAGGCAAAACAAGAAAAATCTACACATCTTCATTCTGTTCAAAAGTTTTCACCCCCAGCTCTTAATGCATCGTTTTTCCTTCCGATGCATCAGTGAGGGTTTAAATCTTCTGTAATAGTTTTATATGAGTCCCTCAGTTGTTCTTTCTGTGAAAAGATGGCTATCAAAATCATACAGTCACTGTTGAAAAGGGTTCAAATACACAAAAATGCTGAAAAAACAAAGAATTTGAGGAAGAACAGCAGGCAGTTTAACTGTTCAGGACAAACAAGGGAGTCATGAACAACTATCACTAAACAAAACAAAACAAAACAAAAAACACACACACACACACACACAGCTGTGGATCATTTAGGTAAAAACACAATATTAAGAGTGTATGTAAATTTTTGAACGGGATCATTTTTATAAATACAACTATTATTTTCTCTAGTGAACTATATGTAAACATCTTTTATGTGAAATATCTTATTCAGATCAGTACTTCTTTACCTCAACTGGATTTTTGTTTTCTTTGCACACAACAAGTATTCACATAGCTTCAGAAAATTAAGGTTGAACCACTAATATCACATGGACTGGAGCATTCTAGATGAGGGAGAGGGAGAATTATTAATGACAGAATTTTCATTTTTGGGTGAACTATCCCTTTTAAATTTCTAATGTTAGCCAAAAGCGACACAGTAAATGAAAAAAAAAAGCTTAATATCAGCCATAAGCAATCTGCGTTATTGGCTGTGCAGGATGTTCTTACCATTTGTTCCATTATTATTTGGTGAGCAAGTCTTTTCATCTTGAATCTTAAGTGGCTACCCAGTTGTGTAATGAGATGTTTTCTGTGCAGTTCCACTCTCCTGGCCTTCCTGTTCGAGCTACTCAAGAGCTCAGTGGCAATGCAAGAGCAGATGCTTGGTGGGAAGGGTTTCCTGGTGATTGGGTACCTGCTGGAAAAGGTGATGTCACTGTTTTCTTTTGTTTTTCTTATTCCAGCATACAATTTAGACTGGTTAGAGCTAAAGTGTGTAATTTTGCGCTGTTAGCAGCACCAAATGAAATTGCAAAAAGGATGTTTTCCAAATAAGCTTTCCCAAACTGTTGTTCAGACAAAATTTGCATTGGTTAAAAGCATTGGGCGTTGGGCCACTCAAATAAACAGAATAATGTTTACACTCTTCGGGGAAATCAGCTTACAAATGTGCATTAATTTTGGATAACACCTTAAACTGCAAAACTTCAAGAAACTTTTATGGACTTGCTCCTTCCTGAAAATCGTTTAAGAGTATTAGGATTTGTATTTCTGAAGGAGTTGTCATGACCTCGATAAACTCAAGCTTTTGTAAGCACAAGCTGAATTTAAAAAACACGCACACTATTCGATTGCTAGGACAGAGGAGAAATGACACATTATGGTTGATGAATGACAAACGTACGCTTTAACATTTCCACGGTGAATGCCGGTTCAACAGCGCTATTATGTACCTCCTTGTCCATGGGTTTATTGCAATGACATACAAAATTAACCCAGTGTCATTTTTCTTTTTTCTTCTCACTATCTTAGCTGTCCTTATTTCATAGTCTCAGTATACCCTTGGCTCCATCTAAAGTTGGCGCTTGCGTAAAAGACTTGCTTTGTCATTTAACAGCAGCAGCTGTAAATCTGTGCTAGATGGCACCTGAATGATCCCGCTGCCTTGCGTCCTATTCACACGTAGCCGGCCATCTGTTTGTGTCTGGTTTATACTCACTCCTGTCTCACACCACGCACCTGTCTGGACCTCAGGTGCCAGCTGAGACTAATAACACACAAAGTTTCTACAAAGTTAAAGTTTTTGTTTGGCTGCAAAGTCAAATAACAGCTTCAGGCTTCATTTATTTTATAAGGAAACTGAGAATTGAAGGTTGGTTTGGTGAACAAAAATCTCATAATTGTTTCTCAGGCATCACGGATGCACATCACCAGAGCCGTTCTGGAGCAGTTCCTCGCTTTCGCCAAATACCTAAACGGCCTTACCCACGGCGCGCCTCTCCTGAAACAACTCTGTGACCATATTCTGTTCAACGCGGCTATTTGGATCCACATACCTGCAAAGGTGAGCAAGGTCATGTCTTTTCCAGAGGATACTCGGGTACGTCCCGATGAAACATGACAGCAATTAGGAGCATCTGAGTATGTTGTGATGGGCACTGCTGTCATGAGACCGTAGTGACCTGGTCAGATGAGCACAGGGTTTTGCTGAAGTAAACAGAAGGCAGAGTTAACTCTTTATTGTCCACATGCATAAAGTCCCATCCTATTTTTTAATACATTCTCATCTCCTTTCACTTGAAAATGAAGTGAAATGGTTTATTAGCACCTTTAATATTGACTTTAATATCTTGGTTAATGAGTTTCATCTCATGTCATCCAAAAAGCAGACACTTCTTTGTTCAAAAAAAAAGCTTTTTACTGAAATTGTTCAATGCTTTTTGACAGTTACAACTTCACAGTTTGTCACCTCATTTACCTTGTTTAGAATTTGCCAGAAATTCACATCCTTGAAGAAATGTGACATTTTTCTTTAAAAAGAGTTACGGTTTGGTGTCTTGTAAGCAGTTTTGTCACAGATGGCTGGTGTATGTAGAGTGAGTTTTGAGTTTGAAAAAAATTACTTTTGAAAATTTTTGCTTTGTTATGACCCATGAAGAAGAGGATGAGGCGTTTCTGAAAAAAGGCCAGACTCTGTGCTGCTAATATGTGTTGCTCACTTCAGTTTCTGCACTGCTGCTGACTGTCATGAATAAATAAAAGAGATACGGAACACGTACAGGATCAAAACAAAAACCTACGGTCACTGGAAGCTTGCCATGGCTCCAAAAGGAGAGAGATAGTGGGAGTCTCTCTCTTTTTTTTAAAAGAGATGATAGAAGAAAAAAAAAAAGAAAAACAGATGGAGAGGGCCGGAGGGAGTAAAAGAAAGAAAGAAAGAATAGATGAATGATGGAAGAAAAAAATAGAGACGGAAGTAAAATAAAGAGAATGAAAGAAGTGAGGAAAAGAAAGAAAGAAAAATGAAGGTAGGAAGGACGAAAGTCAGAAAAGGCGAAGGAAGGAAAAAAGGGAAAGAGGGAATTTTGCAAAAGGGAGAGAAAGATGGAACCGGTCAAAGAAAGAGGGGAAAAAGAAAACAAAAGGAAAGAAGTGAGGAAGAAAGATAAAATAGGCAGGAAGGAGAAAGATACAAGAAAAAGAAAGAAAGGTTAAATGATGGAAAGAAGGAATAAAGACAGGAATAAAATAAAGAGAATGAAAGAGAAGAAGTGAAGAAGAAAAAAGAATGTAGGAAAGATGAAAGTAAGAAAAGAGGAAACGTAATTGAAGAAGAAGAAGCTAAAAGTGAAAAAAAATGGAAGGATAGGAAGGAAGGTGAAAGAACGAAGGGAGCAAAAGTGAGAGAAAGATAGAACAGATCAAAGAAAGGAGAAAAAGAAAAATAAGAAAGAGAAAAAAAATGGATGAATGATGGAAAAAAAATTAAGACAAGACTAACATAATGAGAATGAAAGAAGAGTGAGGAAGAGTAAGAAAGGAAACAGAATGTACCGTAGGACAGACAGAAGTCAGAAAAGAGGAAAAGTAAGAATGCGAAAAGAAAAAAAGGGAAGATGATAAAAGTGTAGAAAAATGGAATGAAAGAAGGAACGAAGGAAAAGAGGGAAGGTAGCAAAAGAGAGAGAAAGATAGAATAGGTCAAAAAAATAGGGGGAAAAGAAAACAAAAGGAGAGAAGTGAGGAGGGAAGATAGGAAGGAAAGAGCAAAACATCAAAAGAAAGAAAGAAAGAATGGATGAATGATAGAAGCAATCAGAGTTATATTATACTGGCACTCCCAAGCTTTAGAACAGCATAGATGAGTTTTTCTCTTCATCAGTCCAAAACAAGTCCAATAAAGTGCATCTATCCATAATAAAAAATATTTAAAACTTAAGAATCACTTTGAACAGTTGTACACAGAACTTGCTGCTCTGGCAAGGGGCAGTGGCATTATGTGAAAAAGAATGCGTTTTTTTCGAACCACCAGCATGTTCTAGAAACCCCCAAAACAAAATCAAGACTTTGTAAAAGAGCATAATAGGACCCCTTTAAAACAAGAATAACAAAGAGAATGAAAGAAAAGCAGTGAGAAAGAAAAAGAAAGAAAAAAGACGTAGGTAGGTAGGTAGGATGAAAGTAATAAAAGAGGAAAAGTAAGACAATGCCAAAAGAAAAAAGGAAAAAGATAAAAGTGAAGAAAAATGGAAGAAAGGAAGGTATCAAAAGAGAGGGAAAGATGGAACAGATCAAAGAAAGAGGAGAAAAAGAAAGAAGAGAAGTGAGAAAAGAAGATGAAATAGGAAGGAAGGAGGACAGAAAAGAAACACAAGAAAAGGAAAGAAAGAATGAAAGAAAGAAAGAAAGAAAGATGGATGGAAGGTAGAAATCAAGACAGGAATAAAATAAAGCTAATGAAAGAAAAGAGAGGAGGAAGAGAAAAAAGGGAGGTGGGAATTACAAAAGTCAGAAAAGAAGAAAACAAAAAAAGGGGGGAGAAGAAGATAAAAGTGATGAAAAATGGAAGGAAGGGAAAGAAGGAAGGTTGCAAAAGAGAAAGAAAGATGGAACAGGTCAAAGAAAGAGGGGAGAAGGAAAACAAAAGAAGAGAAGTGAGGACGGAAGGAAGAAAGAAATAAAGAAAGAAAATGGAAGGAAGGGCGAAAGTCAGAAAAGGGGAAAAGTAACAGAATACCAAAAGAAAAAGGGAGAAGATAAAAATGAAGAAAAATGGAATGAAGGAAAGAATTAGCAAAAGAAAGAGAAAGATGGATTAAGTCAAAGAATGAGGGAAAAATAAGCAGAGAATCCAGGAAGGAAGATACAATTGGACTGAGGGAGCAAAACATCAGAAGAAAGAAAAAGAAAGAAAGAAAGAGTGATGCAAGGAAAAAATAAAGACAGGGATAAAATCAAGAGAATGAAAGAAAAGAAGTAAGGAAGGGGAAAAAGGAAAACATCAGGAAATGAGGGAGAAGGAAATAGGCTAAAAAAAGGTGTATAAAAAGATACATAAAAGGAAATAGGAAGAAAAATAAAGAAAAAAAAGGAAAAACAAAATAGAATGAATGACGAAAAAGTTCAAAATTAAGAAGAGATGAAAGTAAGAAGGATCAAAGTCAGAAAAGAAAAAGGGAAGAAGGAAGATTAAATTGGAAGGAAAAATGAAAGGAAGCAAGGGGGAGAAAAAAAACAAACCAACAGAGAGAAAAGAGAAAAAAAAAACAAACATGGCTAGATGGATGAATTCAAAAAGCAAGAATAGAAGGAAGGAGGACAAAGTGTAAGAAAGGGAAAAAAAGAAAAACATGAAGGAAAGGAAACATGAACAGGAAAGAGAGGAAGTGAAAGAAAGAAAGAGAAAAACAAAGAAGGATAGAGAGAGGGAGTGTGAGACGAGTTGAGGATAATGAACAGAGCAGCAGCAGTGTTCTCTCCTCAGGCCAGAAGAGTTCATGGACTTGCATCATGTTTTTTTATCCTTCCTCCGTTCCTTCCCATTATCCCTGCCTGTCCTCGCTGGAGAGCTCAGTCTGCCTGTATGAGTGGCCTGTAATTGGATGAGTTACGTACCTTCATCAGCGGTTTTTGTCCTCCAAGGTTTTCCCGCAGCAGCGTCACTAGTGAGGCCTGACCTGCTGCTCACAAACAAACCACAGCACCTTTTGACTTTCGGCTTCACCCAGAAATATTCAGCGTATCTGCTGTTCTGCGGCAGAGTTAGCCATGCCAGCAGTGTCACTCCCATGGATATCCAACAAGAAAAGAATTTTAATAAGGGAGCTTGGGATGTAGTTTAGAAACAACAGAAAGACATTGGAAAGTAATCATCAGTGTTTTGTATTCTTACCTGCGGCAGCTGTAACCTTTTGTAACTGTGTGTGTTTTTCTGTTGTTCAGGTTCAGCTCTCGCTGTACACGTACCTTTCAGCTGAGTTTATTGGCACAGCAACAATCTACAACACCATTCGTCGAGTGGGGACAGTGCTGCAAATCATGCACATACTGAAGTATTACTACTGGGCTGTGAATCCGGACCACACCAGCGGCATCACACCTAAAGGCCTAGGTCTGTATACACACACACACACACACACGCACGTCTGGTCAGCTATCCTCGTAGGGACTCTCCATGAGCGTAATGGTTTTTATACTGTACACCTAAACCTACCCGTCACAGGAAACTTTCTGTGTATTTACTTTCTCAAAAAAACTCATTCTGTATGATTTATAAGCTTTTGTACTCTTCATGTTTTGTACCTTTTTGGTCTGTGTGTATTCAGGGTTAAGTCCCTACCAGTACTGTAATTAAAAAAGGCAAACCCACAAAAAAAAAAAAAAAAAAAAAAAAAAAATATATATATATATATATATATATATATATAATGTTTACAAAAATTGCTATATATAAATATATATTAATTAAATAATTAATAAAAAAATAGAAATAATTAACAAATATTAAAAAATAAAATGAAAAACATGAAATATAAATATGTGTATATATATATATATATAATGTAATAAAATGTACACATACATACATTTAAATATATATATATATATATATATATATATATATTTAAAAAATTGTATGTCTACCAAAAGGAGTAATAAATTAATTAAAAATTATGAATTATAAAAAATCTACATATATATATATATATATATATATATATTTTATATGTGTGTGTGTGTGTGTGTGTAACAAAATATATATATATATATATATATATATATATTCACACATTTTTATTTATTAATGTTAAATTTTTATTCACTGAAAACATGTAATTTTTCTTCTAAAAATTTTACCTGTAACCAAAGTTATTAAAAAAGTTTAAAAAAAAGAAAACAAAAACAGCTAAAAAAGTCAATCATATATTTTACTTCCATATACTTACAATTATTTCACCCATTCAATATTATTCTTTACTTTATTATTCTTACTTTTTTTGTTTATTTAATATTAAAATAACATTTATTGCTAGAAAATAACAGAATTTTAAATCAAGGTTTTAAACTATATTCAAACACACATTTTGCTAACAGACTTGCATGACATTGCAATTTTTTTCCTGAACTAAAAACAAAATAAAATATCCTTTTAATGTAGCTCAGCTCTGTTGCATTACATAAAATTCTGTCTGTTTTATCATGTCACCTGCCTTCCACCTCTTTCACTTTGTCTAAAAACTCCCCATGTGCTGTCTCCTCATCATGTACACGGTTATCATGAGTGACGACAGCGGTTGGATTTTCACCCCGTCGCTGTCACCTCCTGATGAGTAACAGCACTTTTAAATAAACCTAGCTTTGTGCTGGTGCTTTTCCCTGAAATTTGGCACCATTTCTCTTTCCCACCCTTTCAAACATGCTTTAAACCCTCAGTACAGAGGTAGAAAAGAGCACAGAGGAGTAATAACCCATGAAAGCTTCACATTGTGATAGACACTAGAACTAGCCATGTGGGCTGAATTTCACATGGCTCACCCCGCAGCTCCCAACTACCCTTTCATGGCTGAAAATATGCTTTTCTTTTTGTCTCTTACAGCCCTTTTTTCATAGATCATGGCTTTTAAATGTACCTCACACACGTCTTTCGTGTCTTATAACACGCTTTCAGGTGCACACTCTTATTTTGCTCTCCTCTGTTCGGTTTTGTCTCTCTTTTCCTCATGCCACAGCTTCCGCTGTCCTCTCTGTAAAGATTTCCTGCTGAAGTTGAAAGCACCCACAGCTAGAATCTTTTAGACTTTCATGTCCTCTGAATAATTCACAAATATTCTCTGAATAAATCACTCGTTTTGAGGTCAGGAGTTTATTTTTTATGCTCTCGACTATTTCAGAACAATTTCGTTGTTTGTTTAAACACAGAGAGGCATAAACTGCCTCGTGAGAACATTTTGCATAAATTGACTGTAGTGTCTATACAGGAGTTCATGTTAGCATGATGGCGTTCTGTGACTTTAATAAGCACAAGACAGACAGATTAAAAGGATCTCAGAGTCCCAGCATGCTTGCACATTCACTGTGGGACTGAGAAATCTAATTGTGCTCAGTTATTCCTTTTATTCCGCTCCTGCAAGGTTTTGTGATCTGGATTCTGTACAGAATATGAGCCAAGCATAACCATAGCTGATTTTGCATTAAATGAAGATTCAAGAGCTACAGATTATCAGTTAACACCAAGGATATGCAGAGCTTTTTGTTTTACTCAGAAGTTATATCTTTTGACCAAAATGTCCTTCATCATGTCGACAAATAACACGTTCTCGGAGCCACTAGAGACGTGGTTAGCTGCTTGTTAGCATTAGAATCAGAATCAGAACAGCTTTATTGCCAAGTATGCTTACGCATACAAGGAATTTGTTTTGGTGTCAAAGGCTTCCAGTGCACAGAGACGACAACAACAACACAGAGAAAATAAAAGAAGTTGAGATTAAAAAAAATACACATATGTAAATATAAACAGACAAAAATTGCAATATAAGATTTAAGAAAATAAAAAAAATTGTATATACAGTTGTGCTACAGATGATAGAAAAAGAATAGAATAGAATAGAATAGAATAGAGTAGAATAGAATGAGATGCCGGGATGTACTGAGATTTTTATTGCACAATGGGGGGGTGGTCTGAAACATTTAAATGTTCATAAGGTATATTGCCCGAGGGAAGAAACTGTTCTTATGTCTGGCTGTCCTGGTATTTGTGGCTTTGTAGCGCCGACCAGATGGCAAAAGTTCGAAAAGGGGATGACATGGATGTGAGGGATCCAGAGAGATTTTCTGAGCCCTTTTCCTTACTCTGAATGTATACAGTTCTTGAAGGGTGGGCAGGGGAGCACCAATAATCCTCTCGGTGGTCCGAACCATTCTGTGTAATCTTCTGGTGTCTGATTTTGTAGCTGAATTAGTTGCATTACAGTACATAAAATATTACTTACTACGTAATCGGAGTAAGGAGAGATGACTAATAGGACGATGGCGAATGATTTGCCGATCCTGAGCACATCTAATCTTTTCAAATGCGTGGTAAGTACTGCCGCTCTGAAGTATACACAGGTTACATTCACACTGCACGCAAATGTAGCCCAAATCTGATTTTTTCACTCACATGTGGCTACGTTCACACTGCGAGCTTTAGTGCTCAATTCTGCTTTTTGTATTTGTTTTTGTATAGCTGTTTACATTGTTGCTCTAAGACTATGTTCACACAGTAGGCAAATGTGGCCCAAGTCCGATTATTTTACTCACATGTGACTCAGATCTGTTTTTGTCATGACAGTGTGAACAGCACAAACAGCATGGAATCTGATCTTTTCAATTCCGATTTGTGCCACTTCCATATATGGTACTGAATCAGATACAGGTCAGATGTTTTGCAATGCAACCGCACTGTGAACAGTCACACCGGAATTCATGCAACTTTTACGTCACTGTAGATCAACATTCATTGCGATTCTGCGCTCATGGAAGTCACTTTAAAAATTTTACATACCAAAAGTTATCAACACACTTGTGAAAGGTACTCAATGGAAATACAGTGATGTGTCAGAACTCATAAGTATTACATGGAGAACTCTATATACAAGCAAAATGAGGGCTCATATCATAAAAGTTTCAAAACTCTGGTCTCTTCTGTTACATCCTTGTCTTTAATTTTCATATTGCCTGCACATAATTTCGCTGGCTTCTGCGGCAAAATAACCCGATGAATAAATGCGTAATCGCTCACTTTATGTCCTCCATATGACAGCGCGCTAAGCAAGTGTTGCCAGGTCCACAGTTTTTTAGCGCTATTGGGCTACTTTTTCAACGTTTTGCGGGTTGTTTTTCAACTCTGTGGGTTAAAGCGACCCCACTAAAGCAATATTTTGCACCCCTGAACGCGATTGGGTTGGTTTTGGACTAGTTTTGAGAAACAATTAGGCAGACTTTGTTGTGAAAATCTGGCAACCCTGTTTGTATTGTTCTTTTGCACATGCAGCTCAGTTCAGAACCATGATCTGTTCACTGGAAAAAAACAAAAATGTGAACAGCAATGCAAAAAAATCTGATCTGAGCAAAAATCGGAATTGACCGTTCGAAAAACCCGCCCTCCCACATTGACAAATGCATCGGAGCAAAGAGGAAACTGAAAACATGCCGACAGACAAGACAGAGCAGGTTACTTCTGGTATGAAACAAGGTCTCAGCTTTAAAATGTAGACATTTTTTAATAAATTCAACCAATAAATAGCGTTTTTGGCTCTTAAATGTGGCTTTTGGGCGTTTTTGGCTCTTAAATGTGTCTTGACAGATCATGAATGAATGAACATCAGAGCATGTTTTATTTCAGCCACGGAAAGACATCAGTACACACAATGTTTCAAGTTTAAGTCCACTTAAGTTAATCTACTCTCCTTTTTGATTTGGTTGTTGGACAGAATGGCGGATTCAGCATTATGATTGGTCAGATCGCCTGTCATTCAAGCTGTTTGCAAAGGGTTAACTGAGCACTAAAGATCGCAGTGTGAATGTAGCCGCACAGTTCATGTGATCGTGATTCTCTAAAGTGAAAGAAAAAACAATTTCTATGCCTTGCATATTATTAGCGGCTCCCTGTTGCCCAGATTTTTATATATAGTGTAATTACCCAATTATATAATTGTGAAAGAAAGCATTGAAATATATTTTTCCTCCCATCTCGTATTTATTCCCTTAAGGGGTTCCATAGTGCACATAATTTCCTTTACAAACACGGTATTCGGATTCAGACACATCTTTACATTCTAAGCTAATTTACTGCTCAAAATACATTTATTACTATCAATGTTTAAAAAAGATTTGAAAGTTCAAAAGAACATTTTATCAAAAGTCTGATAGAAAGTTCAAAAGATGCATTGATTTGAAATTTGAAAAGAATAGAATCTTTGTAACATTCTGAATGTCTTTTGATCATGTGTCATTGTTAAATAAAAGTGTTATTTAAAATTATAATCATTTTACGGATCTCAAACTGTTGATTGGTAGTGTATTTGTCAGTAAATTGTTGACAAGATGTTAAAGACACGCTGTGAAACAGCTGCATAGTTAAATGCCGAAACTAATCGACCACATGTTCTTTGGACACGTTCAGCTCACGTTGATCCATAGTCTGTTATTGTCTGTGGCTGCTGCTTTTCAAGATAAGATAGGCTTTCATCTTCTTTATTCTTAATAATTTTTAATAATAAGTGTGTGTGATTACTGTGTTATGTTCTTTAGATATAGAATTTGTCTTTATCACAATCTGAAATGTTTCTGCTGTGTTTTATGTAAGCCTGAAGAAAGACTAATTAATTGTCTGAGGCACAGTAAAAGCAAATCTTCACAGATTGTCATAATTTAGCTTCTGTCCAGTTTTTCTATCAGTAAAATAAGCAGAAAACCTTCCACTGATAAAAACACTGATTATGTTTTTCCCCCACAAAGCAGTAAATAGTCAAGCCTGTAATTTGGCTTAGGAGTGGATTGCATTACTGATTTTTCTGAAGCATTTTTGTATTGTTGACCCATAAGCCTCGTTTCGATTTCACACACAAACAGATTCAGATCGCTGCAGTTGGCTGGTGCGGGGGTGGAGCGGGAGTGGAGATGGCGGGTGACTAGCATGGGTCGTGCCAACTATGCTGTGTTTTGTTTTAAAATGAGAGGCCAGTCTCACTTTTTTATTCCTAATGGTCAGTGGTAATGCTTTTTTTGAGGCTGCCAGGCACTGGGAAGACCCTTGCAGCAATTAAAATCGTCTCATGCTGTCAATGGATGTAGACGCCTAGTAGTAAATCATTCTTTCAGACAGAAAGTTTCTTGTAGAGGTTAAGGTGGTGTAAATAACATAAGTTTGTGTGCCAGAAACATGCTTTCTCTTTTTAAAACAAGTTAATACAAATGAACCTATGCCATGTAAGACATCTATGGTAGTGTATATCAAAAGCTTGGTGTCAGTAAGATTTCAAAAATATTTTTGAAAAAAAAAAAAAAAAACAACTCTGTTATGCTCTGCAAGGCTGCATTTGTTTGATCAAAAATGCAGTTAAAACACTAAGGTTGTGAAATATTATTGCAATTTAAAATAAATGTTTTCTATTTAAATATATATTAAAATGTAATTTATTTCTGTGATGCAAAGCTGAATTTTTAGCAGTCATTACACTGTAAAAAACTATTTGTTGAGTCAACTTAAAATAATTTGTAACCTGGCTGCCTTAAAAGTTTAAGTTTAGTCAACTCAAAAAATGTTTATTCAACTTGAAATGTTAAATTATATTAAGTGACAACTTAGATATTTGAGTTGAATCAACTTAAAATTTTAAGGCAGCTGGGTTACTTACCCATCTGTTAAGTTTAGCAAACACAAATATCTAAGTTGTTACTTAGTACAACTTAACATTTCAAGTTGACTAAACTTATTTTAGATGTCTGAACTTAAAATTTTAAGGCAGCAGGGTAACAAATTATTTTAAGCTGACTCAACAAATTGTGTTTTTTATTTTTTACAGTGTACTCCAGTCTTCAGTGTCACATGGTCCTTCCGAAATCGTTCTGTATCATTAGGTTTCTTATCATTAGGTTGTGCTGATTATTTTATTGCATTGCATTTCGTTATTTTTTATTGTTGGAAACTACAATGCATTAAGATGGAAATTGAAACAAAAAGAACAGCATTTATTTGAAATTGAAATATTTTCTAACAATGCAATTTTTTTTTTTTTTTTACGATACTAATTGATTAAATGCATCCTTGCTGATAGTATTAATTTTGGATCACAGTTCACATACACACTGCCGTTCAAAAGATTTTTTTGAAAGATGTTCTTATGCTTCAAGCCTGCATTTATTTGATCAAAAAATCCATAAAAAAACAGTAATATTGGGAAATATTATTTCAACGTAAAATAACTGTTTTCTGTGTGAGTGTATTTTAAAATGTAATTTATTTCTGTGATGCAAAGCTAAATTTTCAGCATCATTACTCCAGTCTTTAGTTTCACATGATCCTTCAGAAATCCTTCTAATATGCTGAATTATTATAAATTTTGAAACATTTTGATAAAGTTGTGAAGCTTAATATTTTGGAATCTGTGATACTTTTTTTTTTAAAGGATTCTTTAATAAATAAAAAGTTTAAAAGAACAGCATTTAAAAAAAAAGTTTGTAAGTCAGTATATTTTTATTCTTACTTTTTTTGAAAAAAATTAATACTTTTATTCACCAAGGTTGTGTTAAATTGCTAAAAAGTGATAGCAAAGACTTATATTGTTAGAAAAGATTTCTACTTTGAATAAATGCTGCTCATTTTAAATTGTATTCATCAAAGAATCTTGAAAATAAAAAATCACAGGTTCCAAAAAAATATTAACCATCACAGCTGTTTCCAGCATTGATTAATAAATCAGCATATATCAGAATGATTTCTGAAGGATCATGTGACACAGAAGACCAAAGTAATGGCTGATAAAAAATCAGGAATAAATTATATTTTAAAATATATTAAAATAGAAACCATTATTTTGAAATGTAATAATACTTCACAATATTACTGTTTTTTGTCTGTATTTTTCAAAAAATGGTAAATACTGTATCTTACTGATCCCAAGCTTTTGAATGGCAGTGTATAAATATTTCCCCTCAAATTAATCTACATTTACATGTGTTTGTGTATTTGTATGTGTATGTTTGCATACCACTTTGTATTTAATCCAGAATATCCTTTAAAACATATAAAAGCAGATATTCTTTGGAAAAAAATCAATAGCAGTATTGTTTGCAATATCAGTGAAGAAAGTAGTAAAGATTTGCTAGCACTGTGACTCAGATAATGAATTCCCTTTTCTTCAGGCTCACATAAAACAATACCATCATTTCAAAATATGATAAAACCAAAATGGATATCTGAAGAACGTAACACTGTGTTCCACACACACACACACACACACACAAGTGCAGAAGATGAAGGACTATCTTATCTTGAAAAACAACTGGCACTGAGATTAATACACCTTCATGAACTCCAAACCTCTGCGACACACAAAGAAACACTCGAACACGTTTTTCAGTCATGCCAGGTGAAGAGGTCTGAGAGCAGCTCTCCTAAAGTATGTAAAAGAATTTATTTCTGTCTTGCCAAGTAGGTAATTCTCTGTGGCGGTCTGCATTGATTTATTCTTCATTTGTCAAACCCCACAGTCTTTTTTTTGTCTTTTCCCACAAAGGACTGGCTTGTGGAGAAAGCAGTATAACATAATGAAGTGTTCAATTACTGCAACAAAGACTTCTGTTTTACATTGGAGTAACACAAACCTTTCTCTCTCACACTCTCTCTATCTTTGTAAAAGCAAGCAAGACCTCACAAATTAAAGTCATGCATCACTCCTGCCTATTGTTTTCTACAGCACAGACAGTCTTTCCTCAGCAGTGTTTTTAGGAACATAGAAAGACTCCCTCAAGAAGCATCAAGCACACAAGCGAACAGTCCTTCTGTGCATACTTAACTTTAGCTCTTGCATATAACAAACCTCAGTACTCAAGACAGTGATAGAGCTGTCTGTAGATGTCAGAGCCATTAAATTGGATGTGTTGTTGTGCAGGTAGCTAGTTGTAAACATGTTGACTAACTTTAATTAGAGATTCTCTGCAAACTGTTGCTTTCTTGTAACTACAATTGGTTCTAAAGAGAAAATGGACTGTGGAAATGTTAAAGGTTCATCCATAAAAGAAAATTAATAGCATTAATAGCATTACGTCACTTGCTCAACAATAGATCCTCTGCAGTGAATGGGTACTCTCAGAATGAGAGTCCAAACAGCTGATAAATATTCATAGTGTTGCTTTCTTGAGTGAAAATTCTTGTCTGAATCAGGAGAGAAATATGCACAGATCAAGCAAAGTTTAAAAACAGTCCAAAACAACTGAATCTGATTGATGTGGTTACAAGTGTTACGAAAAGGTTTTTTTTTTTTTTTTTTTTTTTTTTTTTTTCTTTTTCTACAAACACACAGCTTTTCACTTTACTGACAGCACCCATTCTAGGGCCCAATGAAATCTGCAGTTCAGATTTTCAGTTTCAGTTTTATTTCTACTAAATACTGTTTCTCCATTAATTTTCTGGATTCCAGATTTCATTCATTCATTCAATAAATAAATAATTTTTAAATAGTTTTTCTGGTAAATGTTCCTTAAAAAAGAATGTTTTAATAATAATAGTACTACAACTAATAATAAAATTATTACATTAAGAAAATATATTTCTGTCACAATTTCTTCAAGTTAAACCAGACTTTTATTTTGACAGGTTGCTGTGAAGACTGTGAAGTGTGAAGTTTCTGTTTGTATGTAATATGATGATAGTTTATCTCAAACGAAATGGTAAAATTATTGTGTTTTGACTCTCAGAGCAGTTATATAGAATATGTTTATGTGTATATTGTCCTCATATTTTGAGGCGGCAGAGCCTGAAAACACGCACCCTTCGGTATACATGTAGTAAAAGAAACTGCGCGCCTGCGCATAGCATTCATATTTAAATAGTATTTTTGCGGCTTAATATTCACAGACGCTAGTCCATATCGCGTTTCGATTTAAGCGTACTGATCTACTTTTGATTTATTCATCCAAATTTTGGCAAATTCTGTGACATTCCACATTATACAGTAAATTCCATTTTTATGACTGGATTCTGCGATTCTGTCCGCATTTTGAGCATCACTATAGCGCCCTCTATGGTGAACCTTGGAAGTGTGAACTTTTATGTTGCATTATGAATACATTCAGATATGTTTGGGATAGCATATACGCCCCATTCACACAGGAAGTCACCATCGACGCCTTACGAAGGGTATGTATGAAGTGACGACAGCCAATTACATTTAGCTTGGACTATTCTTGAGCAACGCTGGTGACACGACGCAACGGACCCATGTTTCAGTTCGGCAACACTTGATGTCACTCCATTCACAGTCAACGGGAGCCTGATACACACCTCTTGTGTATTATTTAATTTTTATGACTGGATTCTGCGATTCCGTTCACGTTTTGTGCATCACTATAGCGCCCTCTATGGTGATCCCTGGAAGTGTGAAACACTTTTATGTTGCATTATGAATGCATTCAGACATGTTTGGGATGACATTTGCGCCCCATTCACACAGGGAGTCACCGTCGACGGCTCACAAAGGGCGTGTCTGAAGTGACGACGGCCAATCACATCGACCTTGGACTATTCTCTGGTGTTGTGTGAATGCAATTGGCTAGCGTCTGCACTAGTATATGTGTATAAGGCGATCTGATTGGCTGACGCCTGCTTTGGCGCTTCTGTTACAAGCAACGCCAGTGTCGCGAGGCAACGGACCCATGTTTCAGTTCGGCAACACTTGACGTCACTCCATTCAAAATAAACAAGAGGTGTTAATACCTCGGCCCGTGTTAATGTACCATTACATTCATGTACTCACATAGAGTCCGTTTTTTTTGTTTGAATGCACATGGTTAATCACCTTTGTTAGTGTTTAGCTGGTCAAATCCCTAGTCCAGTTTTGCTGTGTGAAAGCTTTGTGTAAAACTCCAGGGGCTGAATAAATTCTCCTCTTTTTGGCTTCGTTTTCCCATTTTCCTGGCTTCTGAAGATAAGCCGTAGTATGACACCAAACCCAATTACAGCATATTTACTGTAGCCTGCATTAATATTTACACCCTCTGAAGGGATGGTTTTTAATTTCACTTCTGTATATGTCCCGCAGATCCATTTTGATATGAAGCTCTCACATATACTGCTGTTTGGGCCGATCTTAAGGATAGTGCACAGCTTAGGGGGGATGTGAGAGTACATATGCATTGATTATCTGTTTGACACCATGCCAGATTCATTACTCTTTGCAAATAAGAGACAGCATTTGCAGTGCGTGTTCATATTCACAATCAATTAAATGGCACAGGAAGAAGTGTTATTAAGTAAAAGAGATATCAGTCATTCTATTGATCTGTTTAGTTTTGCTGTAATCGCAACTTTGATCTTCTAATGAGATCCAGTAGACGGGCAAATTAATTAAAAATACATTTCTTTTTCTTTTGTTTTTCTCAATTTGGAGATAAACTTGGCATCAATCTACAGTCTTGTAGATCATGTGATGCTCCACGGATGCTCTTTTAGATTGCAGATTTTGGTGTTTACTAATGCAATGCTGTGTTTAATATTAGTTTTAGTAATGGCTGTTCAGATTAATGTGGGCTAGGCAATAATCTATTTTGGTTAGATTTGTTTGGGACAGACCAATGATGAAGTATTTAGAGAAAACTGTATACGTATACAGTCAACGTATTGACCGTGTAGGTAACATCCCATGATCTTTAAAAAGTGCTTGCTTTAAAAACAGTCACATTGAATGAAGGATGAAGACAATGGGTGATCAATTTCAGATGCTTAAACTAAACTAGATCATCTGTTTAATAAAAGCAAGGCTAATCTCGTCCTTGAAATGATTGATGAAAATGTTTGTTGACGTTTTTCGTCATCGATATTGAATACAATGCGAAAAGATATATTTCCTGCTTGAGCAGAAAGAGCTGAACACTGGTAAACTGAGCTAATTAATGCTTTACAAGTGAGTTGATTAGCTCACTCAGATGCATATTATGCAAATGAGAATAATCAACTGCATCCACAACACAAACATAGTATTACATTTGCACAGACAATGAAGCTAATGCACAGAATTACATTTTAGATGTGTCAGTCACATTGCGAATATGCTGCAATATTGTAAACCGTCTCTAAATTAAATACAGAAAAGGTTTTCAGGATGTAATTTGATTTATCTTGCCTAATAGATGTTTAAATTATGTTTTTACAGTATTAAAACTGAAAATTTGTTCTTCTGAAAAGTGTGCTGTGCTATAAGTTAGTTTATTTTATTTTATTTATTTTATTTTAGGATTATTTTATTATCTTGCACATTTGTCAACTACAGTTGTTTTACAAAAATATTAAAACAAAAAAAAAATCGTTTGGTTGAAAATTTGCTGTGCATCAAGTTTTTATTTTATTTTGTTTTTTTTTATAAATTGCACATAGTTGTCAACTAAAGTAGTTTTACAAAAGTATCAAACCTGAAAAATATTTTTTTTTTTGGTTGAAAATTTGCTGTGCTACAAGTATTTATTATTTTATTTTATTTTATTTTATTTTATATTTATCTTGGGCATAGTTGTCAAGTAAAGCTGTCTTACGAAAGTATCAAACCTAATAAAATTTGTTTGGTTAAAAATTTGCTGCGCTAGAATTTTTTTTTATTTTATTTTATTTTATTCCTTACGACGGCGTTTTAGTGCCACCTTAAAAAATAAATAAATGTAAGATTACGAGATTAAACTCGTAATATTTCGAGAATAAACTCGTAATATTTCGAGAATAAACTGTACAAATAAAGTCGAAATGTTACGAAAAAAAGTCGAAATGTTACGAGAAAAAAGTCGAAATGTTACGAGAATAAAGTCGAAATGTTACGAGAATAAAGTTGTTATCGAAATATTTCGATTTATTCTCGGAATTTGCCTCTTTTGTGCAGTCTAAAATGGCGACCAGTGGTCGACTCCACGGATATAGGTGGTTACATCTGTGTGCTATTCGAAGAGGATATGTTGTTTCTCAAGAAACTACATATCGCCGCTTTTCCACTATCAGGCCGAACCGTTCTCTTCGCTTAACCGTTTTCCGGCAGCACGGATACGATTTCATTTCCCACTGTGGTGCTGATAACGGAACTCTTTGGAATGTAAATACAAATGCGTCAGTCGTTGCCTTGGTAACGCAATTGTAATATAAACAGAGATATGGACGATGATCAGATATTTCTGTTTGTGGGACTTCGTTAAATAACAGAAAAAAAGGACACAACTATAAACAACGCAAAAAATAAACAAGGCGATGACAGGTATAACTTTACCAACAAATGCTGAGGGGATGTACATGCCAACGGAGACGGACAGCGTTCTAACAGTGGAAAAACGGCTTATGAGGTTGATGATCAAATAAAGCAATCGACCCTGAAGGAGCTGAACACCGGCACGCTCAGTACTTCAGCCGGGGTCCCAACGCATTGTGGCATATTCATATGATAAACTCAAGCCGTACGGCATTGCAATTAATGGTTGCACTGACAGCTTCAGTCGGTTTGTGTTGTGGATGGAAGCATGCAATACATTCACGTAAAAAATATGACTTTATTTTCGTAATTTTGACTTTATTTCTCAAAATACTACGATTTTAATCTCGTATTACTACGAGTTTATTCTTATTTCGACTTTATTCTCGTAATATTTCGACTTTATTCTCGTAACATTTCGACTTTATTCTCGTAACATTTCGACTTTATTCTCGTTATTTCGACTTTATTCTCGTAACATTTCGACTTTATTCTCGTAGTTTCGAGTTTATTGTCGAAATATTACGAGTTTAATTCGTAATCTTAGATTTTTTTTTTTTTTTTATAACGCACTTTCCTTGCTCCTAGTTGTCAACTAAAGTTGTTTTACAAAACTATTTATAAAAATATATTTTCTGCTCTTTAAGTTTTTATTTTATATTTTATTTTATATTTTATTTTATTTTATTTTATTTTGTTTTGTTTTATTTGATTTTATCTTATTTTAAATCTTGCACATAGTTGTCAACTAAAGTTGTTTTTTCAAAAGTATTACAATTAAAAAAATTGTTTGGTTGAAAATTTGCAATACAATAAGTTTCATTATTTGTTTTATTTCATTTTATTTTATTTTATATCATATCTTGCGCCTAGTTGTCAACTAAAGTTGTTTTACAAAACTATTTATAAAAGTATATTTGCTACGCTTTAAGTTTTTATTTTATTTTATTTTAAATCTTAAATAGTTGTTTAAATTTTAAATAGTTGTCAACTAAAGTTTTTTTTACAAAAGTATTAAAATTGAAAATTTGTTTGGTTGAAAATTTGCTGTGCTGCAAGTTTTTTATTTCATTATTTTATTATATATTTAATTTTATTTTTTTATTTTAATCTTATGATATGATAGTTGTCAATAAAAGTTGTTTTACAAAAGTAAAACACTGTGAAAAGATTATGACAGAATATTTAAATTTAAATTATCTGTTTGTCAAAAGAAAATAGGATTAAAACACTTGCATTTAATGTATTTATTCAATTAATGTTTGAATTGTTTGATTTCACTTAAATATTCAATGTATATTTAGCAGAGTTTTAGAATGAGCAACTGCCTCTTTTTATTCAGAAATATATTTTGAAATAAAATCGGGACATGTTGATCTTTATTTTGAGGTAAATGGAAAAACAGCTTCAGTTGCTTAAAATTATGCTTCACATTTCTTGATAAATGAAACCTTTAGAGACATGTCACATTTGTAAAAATTGCTGGCTGCTGCTGTCAAATGAATAGGGAATAGACATCTTAAATGAAGCAGAGTTGATCATTTCAGACAGTGTAGTAACGAATGATTGGTGGTGATCAGACCTCCTGAGATGAATGCGTGAATATGACAGCTAATCAATTTGTGTTTCGTTTTCTATCAATACTCAGGCCATTCCCTGTAAAACAGCAAATGAAAAGCTGTCACACAGGCACGCTGTACTCAAAAGAGGAGCTCTAGGAGGGTGAGACGCCATCGCAGATGTTACTGAAATGAAGCGTGGCCTGTTGAACTCTAGCCGTCTTGAGTTAATAAGGGCTTGGCTTTTCTTCTGAGAACTCTGACCTCTGTAAAGCTCTTCGCGACTGCCGGAAGCTGCATGTTCGTGTCGTGGCTCTCCGCCGACTGAGAGCGAGACTGTCTTTGACACTGTTGCTATGAATTTAATGCCGATATCTGTGAAACATTAAACGTGACATTTTTGAGATGTAGTGCAGTTTGTTGTAACAGTTCCTCTGTGGCTTTGTGTTAGCAGACGGTCCTCGGCCCTCGCAGAAAGAGATCACCTCCCTCAGAGCCTTCATGCTGCTCTTCCTCAAACAGCTCATACTGAAGGTGAGCAGCATTTCATGTATTCACATATTGTATAACTGGATGATATTTAGCATATGCACACAAATAAAAATACAAATATAATGACTTGACATCTGTCTCCATTCAATCCGATTCTTGAATGCATATTAACTGTAGTTTAGCTGTGGGTTTGCCATAGTAAATACTTTGAATATCAGCCATATCAGAAATATATCTACCAAAATACATTTAATTTTACAGAAAAAGCATGAAAAATGTTAATAAGAGATGATGTCCTAATGTATGCACCCATGCTCATCAGTATACTGTGTATATTGAAATACTTAATTTCATAAAATACCTATTAAAAAACAAACAAACAAACAACAAAAAACGCTGAATATTAAGGAGGACAAATTTAATTAATAATTATTCTTTTTTATATACAGTGGGTACGGAAAGTATTCAGACCCCCTTAAATTTTTCGCTCTTTGTTATATTGCAGCTATTTGCTAAAATCATTTAAGTTCATTTTTTTCCTCGTTAATGTACACACAGCACCCCATATTGACAGAAAAACACAGAATTGTTGACATTTTTGCAGATTTATTAAAAAAGAAAACCTGAAATATCACATGGTCCTAAGTATTCAGACCCTTTGCTGTGACACTCATATATTTAACTCAGGTGCTGTCCATTTCTTCTGATCATCCTTGAGATGGTTCTACACCTTCATTTCAGTCCAGCTGTGTTTGATTATACTGATTGGACTTGATTAGGAAAGCCACACACCTGTCTATATAAGACCTCACAGCTCACAGTGCATGTCAGAGCAAATGAGAATCATGAGGTCAAAGGAACTGCCTGAAAATCTCAGAGACAGAATTTTGGCAAGGCACAGATCTGGCCATGGTTACAAAAAAATTTCTGCTGCACTTAAGGTTCCTAAGAGCACAGTGGACTCCATAATCCTTAAATGGAAGACGTTTGGGACAACCAGAACCTTTCTTAGAGCTGGCCGTCCGGCCAAACTGAGCTATCGGGGGAGAAGAGCCTTGGTGAGAGAGGTAAAGAAGAACCCAAAGATCACTGTGGCTGAGCTCCAGAGATGCAGTCGGGAGATGGGAGAAAGTTGTAGAAAGTCAACCATCACTGCAGCCCTCCACCAGTCGGGGCTTTATGGCAGAGTGGCCTGACGGAAGCCTCTCCTCAGTGCAAGTCACATGAAAGCCCACATGGAGTTTGCTAAAAAACACCTGAAGGACTCCAAGATGGTGAGAAATAAGATTCTCTGGTCTGATGAGACCAAGATAGAACTTTTTGGCCTTAATTCTAAGCGGTATGTGTGGAGAAAACCAGGCACTGCTCATCACCTGTCCAATACAGTCCCAACAGTGAAGCATGGTGGTGGCAGCATCATGCTGTGGGGGTGTTTTTCAGCTGCAGGGACAGGACGACTGGTTGCAATCGAGGGAAAGATGAATGCGGCCAAGTACAGGGATATCCTGGACGAAAACCTTCTCCAGAGTGCTCAGGACCTCAGACTGGGCCGAAGGTTTACCTTCCAACAAGACAATGACCCTAAGTACACAGCTAAAATAACGAAGGAGTGGCTTCACAACAACTCTGTGACTGCTCTTGAATGGCCCAGCCAGAGCCCTGACTTCAACCCAATTGAGCATCTCTGGAGAGACCTAAAAATGGCTGTCCACCAACGTTTACCATCCAACCTGACAGAACTGGAGAGGATCTGCAAGGAGGAATGGCAGAGGATCCCCAAATCCAGGTGTGAAAAACTTGCAAAGGGTCTGAATACTTAGGACCATGTGATATTTCAGTTTTTCTTTTTTAATAAATCTGCAAAAATGTCAACAATTCTGTGTTTTTCTGTCAATATGGGGTGCTGTGTGTACATTAATGAGGAAAAAAATTAACTTAAATGATTTTAGCAAATGGCTGCAATATAACAAAGAGTGAAAAATTTAAGGGGGTCTGAATACTTTCCGTACCCACCGTATATATATATATATATATATATATATATAATTAAAATATGTAAAAAACACACACACATATATATATATATTTTTTTTTTACATATTTTAATTACAATTAATAATTAGTCATTTTTGTTGTTAAAATACTGTATGTTAAAAACTTATGTTAAAATAATAATGAGAAGTTAATTTTTTTTTTTTTATAAAATAAAGTATTTCAATTACAATTTTGTTGAAATACATTTGGGAAGGTTATTTGCTACTAAATATATTTAAGGCAAAAATGTTATTAAAAATGATCAAAAAATGAAAAGAAATGGGAGCTAGGTTACAGGACGTGAGATATGAACTTCTACTTAAACTTATACATTCATATACTGTAACTTTTGTGATACCAACAGTGAATTAACTTTTAACTGTGTGCCTGTCACAAATACACACATGTTGATTTATCAAAGTATTGAGAACCACAGCTCTAGGGCTGTTGTTGCTTTGGCAGGTTTTCATTCTCATTCACCAGCCCCAGCTGTTTACAATTTTCTAACAGGACCGTAGAAAGAAGTGTACACTTGTTCAGACCAGTGCTAACATATCAAGAAATCTGTCAGGTGGCCAAGGCACAAGCAAACAACAATTAGCTCTCAAGCTGCCTGTGCTCTCGCAGTAATAGGAAACGTGTGCATTCATCAGCATCGCTACAAGCAGACAGTTCACGCTGCTTTCCTAATAATAAGAGACAGCTTGTAAAAGTCAGGACCCAAATTCGCTGTGAACAGTAATTTCAGCAAACACAAACAGCCTCAATGTATTGTTATTTTATGGGTTTTCTTTTTCTATCTATTTATATTTCATAGTCTGTCAGCATCCTGATGGCAGTCGCAGCTTATAAGTGCAGTTGGGTGTTTAGCAACAGCATATTGCAAAAGTAGCATTGCTCAGAATTTTGTTATCCTTTTTTATTTGTCAGGACCGAGGCGTTAAAGAAGATGAGCTTCAAAGCATTCTCAACTACCTGCTGACCATGCATGAGGTGAGTCTTTACCATATTACAGTTTCCCTCTTAGCAGATCCTTTGAATCTGACATATATCTGTTTTAGAAGAGTTCATTTTTTTAAGTTTCTAAATAGGCCTAATTTCATGCCACTTAGGGATATTTGACTGTCAAAATTTCAACTCTGTGACTTCCTTTTGCACTCAACCTTCAGTAATTTTGATGTAGATTATAGTATTAGACTACACATTTCTGAAGATCAAGCTTCAGGCTTACATCTGATATCCTATCTAAGAAAAAGTCACATACCCACATTTTGAATATATATATATATATATATACTCAGGGTCGGAAAACCAGTCAGTATCTGGTGTGACCACCATTTGCCTCACGCAGTGCAACACATCTCCTTTGCATAGAGTTGATCAGGTTGTTGAATGTGGCCTGTGGAATGTTGGTCCACTCCTCTTCAATGGCTATGCGAAGTTGCTGGATATTGGCAGGAACTAGAACACGCTGTCATATACGCTGATCCAGAGCATCCCAAACATGCTCAGTGGGTGACATGTCCGGTGAGTATGCTGGCCATGCAAGAACTGGGATGTTTTCAGCTTCCAGGAATTTTGTACAGATCCTTGCAACATGGGGCTGTCCATTATCATGCTGCAACCTGAGGTGGTGGTCATGGATGAATGGCCCAACAATGGGCCTTAGGATCTCGTCACAGTATCGCTGTGCATTCAAAATGCCATCAATAAAATGCACCTGTGTTCGTTGTCCATAACATATGCCTGCCCATACCGTAACCTCACCGCCACCATGGGCCACTCGATCCACAACGTTGACATCAGCAAACCACTCACCCACACAACACCATACACGCTGTCTGCCATCTGCCCTGTACAGTGAAAACTGGTATTCATCCGTGAAGAGAACACCTCTCCAAAGTGCCAGACGCTGAGCATTTGCCCACTCAAGTCGGTTATGACGACGAACTGTAGTCAGGTCGAGACCCTGATGAGGACGATGAGCATGCAGACGAGCTTCCCTGAGATGTTTTCTGACAGTTTGTGCAGAAATTCTTTGGTTATGCAAACCGATTGTTGCAGCAGCTGTCCGGGTGGCTGATCTCAGACGATCTTGGAGGTGAAGATGCTGGATGTGGAGGTCCTGGGCTGGTGTGGTTACACGTGGTCTGCGGTTGTGAGGTCGGTTGGATGTACTGCCAAATTCTCTTAAAGACCTTTGGAGACGGCTTATGGTAGAGAAATGAACATTCAATTCACAGGCAACAGCTCTGGTGGACATTCCTGCAGTCAGCATGCCAGCTGCATGCTCTGTCAAAACTTGCAACATCTGTGGCATTGTGCTGTGTGATAAAACTGCACATTATAGAGTGGCCTTTTAGTGTGGCCAGCCTAAAGCACACCTGTGCAATAATCATGTTGTCTAATCAGCACCTTGATATGCCACACCTGTGAGGTGGATGGATTATCTCGGCAAAGGAGAAGTGCTCGCTAACCCAGATTTAGACAGATTTGTGAACAATATTTGAGAGAAATGGGCCTGTTGTGTACATAGAAAAAGTCTTCGATCTTTGAGTTCAGCTCATGAAAAATGGGGGCAAAAACAAAAGTGTTGCGTTTATAATTTTGGTCAGTGTATACATTCTTTATATATTCTCAGAACAGCAACAATAGAATACAAGTCTTTACTGTAACTTTTTTACGATCGATTTTCCCCACAAGGAGTGTAAATGCCCCGGATATCGAGTGAAATCCATCCTTCAGTGACTGCAGCGTCCTGACAAGCACAGACATGTTTACATCCCGCCAGAATGGCATCTAGTGTTTCTTGTCTCTGCCGTTTGTAAGCTCTTTCAGTAGCTGTGGTCTACTGAAAGCCTCAAATGGCATCAAGGCTGAGGTGGAGAGAACAAAGACGCTGGTCTTTAGGAAGTTTTATTCATCCTTAGGCATCTTCCCATTGTTTTCTCTTCTTCTAATTGCTAGTAAAACAGAAGACTTACATCGCTTCTCTTGTTGCCCTATGATTAAAATTACAACCAAAAACCACGCATGAGGCATCATATCAGTATTTTATTTTCCTGAGTTATGTTTTGGCAAATAAATAGCGCCAGTAGCTCACCGAAATAATTGCGCCCCCCCATAGTCCAAAATATGTATAAAACAATGTGGATTTTTTTAAACAACGTAAATCTTTCATGGGTTTTCTATTACTTATTTCAGTAAAAGCCTGTCCGAACTTTTAACTTTACTTCAGGAGTTCAACACAGGTTTGCATTAAATGCTTATGTGTTTTATTCTGTTCAGGATGAGAACCTCCATGATGTTCTTCAGCTGCTGGTGGCCCTCATGTCTGAGCACCCTGCCTCCATGATTCCTGCATTTGACAAGAGGAACGGCATCCGGTGAGATCCGAGTTCACACCACACACACACAGTCAAATTTCATTATATTTCATCTTGTCTCCGCTGATGGAGTTTGCCTACATGATACAATCATGAATTATTCACAAGACCCGACATAGGAATTGCAATGATATTTTCATATTTATTTATTTTTTTCTGACAAGCAGGATAAAGCTCACACCCTGCATGTCAAGCTAATGAAATATAGATGGATTTGATAGAGTTATTTGCTTTTTGAAGTTTTTGGGTTTGGCTCAAAATAACAGATATGACTTTGATGAACAGCTTCTTGGTGATTTACACAATGCCATTTCCTCTTGAGTATTACTTATTATTGTCTGCCAGTTTCAAAATTTTTCATGAATTGAAAAAGAAAATGTTTGGCACTTTCCCGCTGCTTCTTTGTTTTTGACATAGCATTTAGTGAATTAAAATATTTCTCTTTTTAGTCATTTAATTTCAATCCTTTTCAGGGTGGTGTACAAACTACTGGCTTCCAAGAGTGAAAGCATCCGAGTTCAGGCTCTGAAAGTCCTGGCATATTTCCTCAAACACTTAGGACACAAGTGAGTGCATCCATTCTTCTCTTTCCCAAAGACATTTTCACAACGAAGACTTCCAAGAGTCATTATTTTCTTTCTCATGTGTATCCGACAAGGTGAAATTTGTGGTTGCATAAGGACAGAGTCCTCATCAGTAATGTATTTATGAAATTTTAAAGGAGAACTCCACTTCCTTATCATCCAAGATGTGTCTTTCTGTCTTCACTCGTGAAGAAATTATGGTTTTTGAAGAAAACATTTTTCTCCATATAATGGACTTCATTGGTGCCCCGATTTTGAACTTCCGAGTTTTTCGCCATACTCAGTACACAGACGATGAACTTACACCTGATTCATAGCAGTGATGGGAAGTTCAGATCATTTTACCGACTCAGACCTTTGAGTCTTGTTTAACAAAATGAACGAATATTTTTTCAAATCATTTAGTTAATTTTAGCGAAATATAATTAAAATGTTACGTGTTACTTCCCTAACACATCTACTGCTTACACAAATGTTGATCACACTACAAACAATACAAAACTATAATGCTATAAGAAACAGAAAAGATTAATTCAATGTTTACCTGGGTCTTTAGTCTATGATTAGACCACCTCACCTCTTATCTGACAAGTTTTCGGGTTTGAATCATTCGTTCATCATGTGACAGCCCCATAAGATGAACGAACGACTCGAAAAACCCGAAGTCTCGAAACAGGTGAACTAATTCCAGTACAGAATAGGATGTTGTGCATGCACGACTGAACGAATCACTCCCCCGAGATGACTCGTTCTTCCCAAGTCACATTGAAGATTCAAAATGAAAGAACGACCCATTACTAATTTGTAGCATCATGGACATGCATCCCAGAGCCTGTGCTACACAAGCATTTGTGCTTAAAAAGTATATACATTTTTATTTTTCAAAAAAAATAACAGATCGTTTTGCTAGATAAGACCCTTCTTCCTCGGCTGGGATTGTTTAGAGCCCTTTGAAGCTGCATTTAAACTACATTTTAGAAGTTCAAAATCGTGGCACCAACAAAGTCCATTATATGGAGAAAAATCCTGAAATGCTTTTCTCAAAATTAGTTAATTAGTTATGAAGAAATACCGTAATTAAAATAAATAATTTAAAGCAGTTAACAGACTGGCCCCGCCCCCAGACCCATATGTCATATTATATTTCATATAGTTGACTGTTGACAAATATGATGCAGGGCAACAACTCCACAAATGCAGTCATGCCCTAAATTTCAAGATATTGGTGCAAAAAAATACCCCTGTATGTGTTTTATCACATATCTCACGAGATCAAACGGGCAGCAAGAGCAATATGAGAAGTGCTTATTTTGTCCCGCACTATCACGAGCTGAAATGTACTTTTATACAACAGTTTAACAAATAAGAAGTTGATGTTGTGTTATATTTTAAACATAATATTATGTGTCATGTTTTGCTCAATTTTGCAGAGAACATATTACCTTTGAAGCCACAGCAGAATTGTTGCGCATCTCTGACCAACACAGCAGTGTTTAGTTTCTGAATGAATCCGCATTTTGAATGAATCATATGAACCAATGATTCAAAAGCCCATTTATTAAAAGATCCATTTACTTAACTCCTGAATGAATCAGCTGTTTAAACAAATCTAATGGATGAATGGATGAATGAATGACTCATAAAGACATTTACGGCCACCTGCTGGCAGATTTAGTGTCTTATTTAGTATCATTTCATTAAAAAAAAATAATAATAATAAAAATAAAAACATTATACAGTAAAAAAGGGATAGTTCAACCAAAAAAGTTTACATCCTGTCATCATTTACTCACCCTCATGTCGTTTCAAACCTTTCTTTTGTGGAACATGAATGAAAGTATTTTGAAGACTGTTGGTAACAAAGCTGTTTTGGTTACCAATGACTTTCATTGTATGAACAAAAAATACTGAGATGTTTCTCAAATTATCTTCTCTTATGTTCCATAACACATTTACATTAGGCCATTGCAGCCTAAATGTTTACGTGTAATAAATTCTTTGTTGAATCAATTTTTTTCACAGTCAATTTTATTTTGCAGTGAACTAGATTAATTATCAAAACATCATGTAATTAATGTAAAAAATTAATTAGATAAAAAAATGTAATTGACTGACAGCCCTAGTGTATTTATATTGTGAATAAAAGTGAGACATCAACACAACTGAGATGTTAAAGTGAAATGCCCAGAAAGGTAAGACATTGTTAAAATAGTCCATGTGACATCAGTGGTTCAACCTTAATTTTATGAAGCTACAAAAATACATTTTGTGCACAAAGAAAGCAAAAATAACAACTTTCTTCTCTTCTGTGTCAGTCACCACCGTTCAAATCTTTTTTGCTTGATACGCTTCTACCATTGCACACTGTATATTGTTAAACTTACACTGTATTTATATCTGAATATATATATGTGTGTGCATTAGTGTGAGGGTAAGTGTATGCGTAATGCCATTTCCCTTAAATGAACACTTAAAAAAATATAAAGGCCATCTGAGCTGTTTTTAGAGCACTGACATTTGCAAACTTGTACTGCCGTTAGCCTAGAGTGCACATAAAATCCACAATTGCTTTTTGTCATTATTAGCGTATCCATCGTTGAGTGGTTACCATCCCGCATGCTCACAGGCGCTTTAAAACATACTCTTTTCTCGTTGTCATTTCACTGTACAGTCCCCATTTGTCTGTACCTGCTGTTGGGCAGGACTGCATTTAGGAGGCTTAGAATCCTGACAGTAGCTCAGCATGATGTGCTGCTGGATAGTTTGTGATGGTGAAAGTCACAGCTCTCCCAGTACGAGACCGCAGAGGTGGCTGCTTCGTTATTCTGTGGGAAAAACTGAAGGTACCTGACACCATGCAAAAGGTGCCAAGCTCAGTCGCCATCAAGGCCTGTTCCTGCTAGCTTGACGTTAGCTGTAAGGTGAATGAAAGTTTGCATTCTAACTACAGTATGTTTTCTATGTGTGTGTGGTTTGTCACAGGAGGAAGGTGGAAATAATGCACACAAATAGTCTCTTCACACTTCTTGGAGAACGACTCATGCTGCACTCCAACACTCTGTCGATAACTACATACAACACGTTATATGAGGTAATATGAAGTGGTTATTTGTGTCTTGGATCTCAATATAGCATTGCAGTTGTGCAGAAACATTCAGGTTAATACAAAAAAAATAATATACAACACTAAACAGCACCAAACAGGAAATAACTGTATAAAATCGGATTATATAAAAGTAAATTGTGTATATATAGAAGTAAATCAAAACATATTTTTTGAAATCTGAATATATACATGTAAATCAGAATATATAGTTGTAAGTCTGATACAGTAGAAGTTAATCAGAATATTTATTTATAAATCAGATATTTGCGTTTATATATTCAAGATTTATATATACATTCCAGTTTAGAATTATATAGTTACTCAATTTACATTTATTTATTCAAACTTATAACTATATTTTCGCGTTTACTTCTGTTTACTAAACTTTAAAATATATATTCCGATTTACTTTTATACATATATTCATGATGTATGTTTTTATATTCAGTTTTGGATCTATATATTGAGATTTATATCTATATATTGCAATATATATTTATATATTCAGACTCATATCTACATATTGCTATTTAAATGTATATATTCAGAATTATAACTGTATATTCAGATTAACTATTATTCGTGATTTACATTTATATATTAAGATTTTTAACTTTATATTCTGATTTATAAATAAATATTCTGATTTACTTCTATATATGCAGTCTCACAACTATACAGTATATTCTGATTTACATTTATATATTCTGATTTATAAATAATCTGATTTACTTCTATATATTCAGTCTTACAACTATATATTTTGATTTACATTTATACATTCTGATTTACTTCTATATTTAGTCTCACAGCTATATATTCTGATTTACATTTATATATTCTGATTTATGTATTAATATTCTGATTTACTTCTGTATATTCAGTCTCACAACTATATATTCTGATTTACATTCATATATTTTATTATATTTTTATTATATTATCATATTATTTTTATTATATTATTCTAATATATACACTAATGGTGAAAAATTAAAATAAGTACGATTTTTAAATGTTTTTGAAAGAAGTCTCGTATGCTCACCAAGATTGCATTTATCTAATCAAAGATACAGTAAAGAGTAATATTGTCATACTTTATTACAAATTTTTTTTTTAATATATTGTAAAATGTAATTTATTCCTGTGATGGCAAAGCTGAATTTTCAGCAGGCAGTCTTTAGTATCACTGTTCAATATTTATTATTCAATATTTTTGTGGGAACCGTGATGCATTTTTAATGATTCTTTGATAAATAGAAAGTTTTGTAACATTGTAAATGTCTTAACTTGGTTGTTTCCTAACTTTTTGTAGCATGGTAAAAAAAAAAAAATAGCACCACAACATGCTGTTTCTAGCTAGCAGTTAACAGCAAGACTCAGTTTAGTCTAACTTTTTACTATTTACTCAGTTCCATTATGTTTCCACTGCACAAAATATTTGAGTAGAGTTTGCAAATTGTAATCCGTCTTCATAATTGATACTTAATCTATTCCTGCAGTGTTTCATATTAATTAAATTTCATTATGATTTATGCCGTATATACAGTACTTGTTTCCATGCATCTCATCTGATTCGTTTCCTGTCTAGATTTTGACAGAGCAGGTTTGCACACAGGTCGTCCACAAGCCACACAATGAGCCCGACTCTACTGTGAAGATCCAGAACCCAAGTAATTCTTTCTGTCAGCTCATTTATTTTATTTGTGGCCCGGTGCTAATACACTCACTGTCATCCATGGAAGTTAAAAGTTTACTAGGGAATGATTAAACGTCTGCTTCTGCACATAGACTTCAGCTAGAGATGCCGTTTCATTTATGTCAGTTAGTAAGCCTGCATGCTCATTGGTCCACATCTCTGCCAATCAAGCAGAACTCTGCTTTGATTTGCTGAATGATTAATGCATGTTCTTCTGTTGGTTCTCAGTGATTCTAAAGGTGGTGGCCACACTGTTAAAGAACTCCACGCCCAGTGCCGACCTGATGGAGGTGCGGCGTCTCTTCCTGTCTGACATGATCAAGCTCTTCAGTAACAGCCGTGAGAACAGACGGTGAGGTTCTCTTCCTTTTGCGCCCCATCCCCCATGACAGCAATTAACCGCCTGGTGAACGGATCAGAAAAGAGAGCGGAAAAAAGAGTGACGTTCTCCCTTGTTGTTGTGTTTAATGGGCGCCCCCGTGACGCTTAATAATCCTCGGATTCTCGCAGTGTTTCTCTCGCAGCAGATGTTCCAGTGACACATTCGCGTCCACACCAATTTCGCTGCTGTCCTATGGCTGTTGGTTTTCTTTTCTTCTCTCCAACGCCTGCTCCTCTGCGCCGTCACAAGTCTGGCAGTCAATCAGCCGCCCAGTGTGTGCTGAAATCTCAATTGGCTGTTATTATTACGTTTCATCATCTCCATCATTAAGTTCTACAGTGAGCCACTCAGAACTGAAAGGAAGAAGCTTTTTAGACTAGATGAGTGCTTTCCAGAGTGCTTTCTTAAAACATCTGTAAACAGTGTCTGGTAACTAGACCACACATTTATCTTCTACATTAATGAAACAGTTTATCTGAAATGAAAATTGCATCATTATTTACTCATCCTCATGACGGCTTTCTTTCTTTGGTGAAATGCTAAAGAAATTATTATGAAGACTGTGCTGCATACTGTTCTCTGTGCAATTACAGTGAATAGGGAACAAAGATTTCAAGCTTCAAAAAGGATGCAGAAGCACCATAAAAGTGTTTCACATGACTCTTCTGAAGCCATGCAGTAGATTTTTGTTTTTTTCACTCATAATCTTTCCCGTCAGCAAAAGATCATTGAGTCAGTGAGTCAAGAATCAGATTTAGTCCAATTCTTGAACCAATCTTTCAGAGCCATGATTACCTAAAGCATTTTAAGCCTAAATAGATTGTAGAAACCATTGGTGCCAATAGATACTTGATCAATTTTGTGAACTAGTTCAGTCATATTTCAATTAAAAAGAGCTGGACATTGGTACTTTGGAGAACTAGTGCAGATGCCAAGCTTTACTGTAGATAGCCAATTCAATTTTGGTGTATTCCTCGCACAGATCCATTGTGGGCCTTCGGAAGAATTTTAATATAAAGCAGATTTAGTTTGGACCACTTTTATTGGAGTCCTTTTTGTAAAGTCTCTTGAAAGCCTTGAAGTCCCCATTAATTTTCATTGTGAAGCGACCAATTCAGTTTCATCAAAAATGTTCCTTTTGTGTTGCACGTTGGGTGAGTAAATTATGCCGATTTTCATTTCATGGTGAACTAATCCTGTAACGATGGTTTACACGTCGTAGCTTTAGCAGCGCTTACTAGCCGGTAGGGATGGGTTTGAAATTAAATCATCCTTACTGCAATCTTACAACCCGGAGTGTTTTAGCAAAAGGAACAAGCTTAATTCATTCTGCCTCAGTCAAAGATCCATTTATTATGCCACAATGCACTGAGAAAAAAAAATGACGGTGAATAACACAAAGTGCTTCAGGTGTTATTCAAATAGCTGCCAGTCATTCTTAGCGTTACCTCGCGGATCTGAAGTTTAATGGAGGTTGGGGCTGAAATTGCTTTGTGTAACTTGTCGGTTTGTGAATTAGGTTCCAACTTTGAGTGTCATTTGAGGATGTTAAGAAAGATGTTTGCGGAGGAGAGGGAGGATTTAACACGAGCGACTGCCGCAAGCTTAATCCATCTCATTTTCTGTGTGACAGGTGTCTGCTGCAGTGTTCCGTTTGGCAGGATTGGATGTTTTCTCTCGGCTACATTAACCCTAAGAACTCAGAGGAGCAGAAGATCACTGAGATGGTTTACAACATCTTCCGGATTCTTCTCTACCACGCTATCAAGCATGAGTGGGGCGGTTGGCGTGTGTGGGTGGACACACTCTCCATAGCCCACTCCAAAGTAAATAAACAGTTTTCACCTGCTGAACAACAGTGTAGTGGTAGATCTTGTGAGCTTTTTTTATTGGACAGGACTGATGTGTATATCTAGACAGCGGGGATGGATGATAGACTAATTCAGATGAACAGTACAGTGGGCTCCAAAAGTCTGAGAATTTCATTTAGAATGCAATAAATGTGAGTGACAGGGAGTAAAAATGAAATGAACGGAAAAAAACATATTCAAATTCATGTATCTGTACATTTAAAAAAGCAACATTAGTAAAGGCAGATTTACAGATGGATGGATGGATAGACTCGGATGGATAGATAGATAGATAGACTCAGATAGATGGATGGACTCGGATGAATGAATGGATGGATAGATAGGCTCAGATGGATGGGTGGATAGACTCGGATGAATGGATGGATGGAGGGATGGATAAACTCGGATGAATGGATGGGTAGATATATAGACTCGGATGGATTGATAGATAGACTCGGATGGATGACTGATAGATATGTAGACTTGGATGGATGGATGGATGGATGAATGGACTCGGATGGATAGATAGATTCAGATGGATGGATGATAGATAGACTCGGATGGACAATGATAGATAGACTTGGATGGAGGTATGGAATTGGATAGATAGATGACTGATGGATGGATAGATGGATAGATTTGGATAGATGATGAATGGATAAATAAACTGGATGGATGGATAGACTTACTCGGATGGATGGATGGATGGACTTGGATGGGATGGGATGGGATGGATAGACTCGGATGGATGGATGGATAGACTTGGATGGATGATGGATGGATAGATAAACTCGATGGATGGATGGATGGATGAATAGACTCGGATGGATGGATAGATAGGCTCAGATGGATGATGGATGGATAGATAAACTGGATGGATGGATAGACTCACTCGGATGGATGGATAGACTCAGGCAGATGGATTGATTGATGGATGATGGATGGATGGACTTGTATGGGATGCGATGGATAGACTTGGATGGATGGATGGATGTATGGATAGACTCGAATGGATGGATGGATGGATGGATGGATAGACTCGGATGGATGGATGGATGAATGGATGGATAGACTCGGATGGATGATGAATGGATAGATAAACTGGATAGGTGGATGATAGACTCACTCGGATGGATAGATGGATGGATGAATGGACTTGGATGGGATGGGATGGATAGTCTTGTATGGATAGACTCGGATGAATGGATGGGTAGACTTGGATGGATGGATAGATGGATAGACTCACTCGGATGGATGAATGGATGGATGAATGGAAAGACTCAGGTAGATGGATGGATGGATGGATGGATGGATGGATAAATGGACTTGGATGGGATGGGATGGATAGACTCGGATGGATGGATGGACTTGGATGGGATGGGATGGGATGGATAGACTCGGATGGATGGATAGACTCGGATGGATGGATAGACTCAGATGTATAGATATACATTTCTTTCCATTCTGAACTTTTCAGGACATTTGTATTTATGAAGCCTAAACTTGTCACGACTTTTTGTTTGGCAGGTGACATATGAAGCTCACAAGGAATATTTAGCTAAAATGTATGAGGAGTACCAGCGACAAGAAGAGGAGAACATCAAGAAAGGCAAGAAGGGGCTTGTCAGCACCATTTCGGGGCTTTCTGCCCAGGCTTCAGCCATCAAAGGCACTCTGGAGCTGGACCCGGATTCACAAACTCAGACTCCTGAGAGTGAAGCGGATGAACCAGAGACGACAGATTCTGGCCGGAACCTCTTGTCTGAAACAAAATGTTTGGATGAGGAGAACCCAGCCTCAGGTGTCCATGTGGAAGTTCATGACCTCCTTGTAGATATCAAAGCTGAGAAGGTTGAGGCCACAGAGGTAAAGATGGATGACATGGACCTCCTGCCTGTCACAGAAAATGGAGGCTTGGTGGAAGTGGACTCTCTTCTGGATAACGTCTACTCGGCTGCGGTGGAGAAGCTAAACAGCAGTGTGAACAGTGTTCTGGTACCCAAAGCCACCATAGAAGACAAAAGCTCAGGTCCTCTCATCACCCTGGCTGACGAAAAAGATGCCATTCCCAGCAACAACACCTTCCTCTTCGGCACGATGGCGACCAGCTCGGGAGAAAACCTCCTTCCTGAAATGGGACCGTCTGAACCTCTTCCGCTCTCAGGAGTGGAACCTCAGGTCCATACCAGCGCTAGCGCAGACCTGGGGCTTTTGGCTCTCATGACGAAGACCTCGAACGAGTTGGACGCTAACCCAACGGCTTTGGAGGATGACGGCTTTAAGATGCAGACTGCTTTGAGTGGTTTTAGCGTCTCTGAAGGGGAAAGCCTGTCTAAATGCCCGGGGCAGATAGAGACGGTGGCAGTTGATCTGGAACCAGGGGTTTCTGGGGTAAAGAGCACTGCAGATGTTACCAGCTCCACATCAGACACAGAGAAATCAGATGATGGCAAAGATAAAGAGGTTAAGAAGATTCAGACTACTGCTACAACACAGGTAAACTATAGGTGTTGGTAATTTTTATTTTATTTTATTTTTTTATTTTATTTAAAGAATGCATAAAACTAACCGAACATTAGAAAGACATTTTTTAACGTTGCAAAAGATTTCTGCTTTACATAAATGCTGTTCTTTTAAACTTTCTCTTTATCAAAGAATTCTGAAAATATGCATCGGTTTTGCCACAAAAATGTTAAAAAAACACAGTTGTTACACTTTTAATTTAATGTAATTTAATTTTATTTTATGAATTATTTATCCTGTTTAATTGTTCAAACAGGTCGGGGATTTTGTTACAGGCTTTTCAGCGAAATTTGAACAGTAAAATAAGAATGAAATTGCTCAATAAATAAAGACATTTTAAATTTTATATTTCCCAATATTCCTATTTTTTATATCTATATATCAATTAAATTAAAAACACATCCTTGGTTAGTGGATATAGACATTTGGAGTTGTGACACTTTTTATTTTACTTTTATTTTATTTTATTTTATTTTATTTTATTTTATTTTATTTTAGATGCAAATTCTGTTTTGTTGCAAAATAACTATATTTAATATATTATTAATATTATAATTAATTAATTATTATTAATAATTATTTATTATATTAATATGAAAATCATTTATTAATTTAATAAAATACATCCTTGGTTAGTATAAGAGACATTTGGAATTGTGACAGTTTTAATTTAATGTAATTAATTAAATTAAATTTAATTTTATTTTATTTTAGGAATTATTTATCCTGTTTAATTGTTCAAACAGGTCGGGTATTTTGTTACAGACTTTTCAGCGAAATTTGAACAGTAAAATAAGTATGAAGTTGCTAAATAAATAAAGACATTTTAATTTTTATATTTCCCAGTATTCCTGTTTTTTATATCTATATATCAATTAAATAAAATACATCCTTGGTTAGTATTTTATTTATTAAAATAAAATTAAATTAAAAGTGTCACAACTCCAAATGTCTCTTACATTTGGAGTTGTGACACTTTTAATTTAATTTTATTTTATTTTATTTTAAGGACATTTTAGATGCAAATTCAGTTTTTTTGCAAAATAACTAGATGTAATATATTATTAATTTTATAATTACTTAATTATTATTCATAATTATTTATTATATTAATATGCAAATCATTTATCCTGTTTGATTGTTCAAAAGGTATTAGGTATTAAAGGTAAGGTAAAATAAATATGAAATAGCTAAATAAATAAATAAATAAATAAAAGTTAAACATTAAAAATATTACACCATTGTTTCAGCCAGCTGAAATTGTAGTAAATTGACCTTCCCTTTATGAAAATGTCCTGAGAGCATAGTTTAGCCTTTTTAAAATATTAAATATTAAATATAAAAAATTAAAATATCTAAATTATATAGTTGACTTGTCAATGTTTGTCATTGCTGTATTTTACAAAAATACAATGCTATTGGGATTTCATGTAGTTTGAAGGACAGAATTTGTTTTTGTTTTTTAAAAAAAGCATTCAAATTTTAGAGGGTTTATTCTTTGACATTTTTCTGCCTGCCAAACCTCCTTCTGAGGTGTTGTGTGATATATCGAGGACCCTAGAGGAAGATACATTCTACAGCTTGGCAAAACCAGCTTGAAACAAAAAAAAAAAATTTGCCTCAAGAAATGTCATACCTTCAGTGTACAGCTAGCTTTTAAGGAAATATAGGACTTTAAAGTCCCAGCATGAAGGCTTTTTCGTAGTTTTTTTGCAAGGACGAACACAATATCACCCCAGTGCCCCAAGAAAGACTGCATATTTTACACAAACGCTTCTTTACTACACCAGTCGAATGGAAACTGCCAATTTTCTAAGGTGCCTTGTGTTTTAAGCACACCAGCGCTGGGTGTTAAAAACATTTCTTTGCTTTCAGAGTTTGCACGGCCGTTCCGTTAGTCATCTGGATAGAGATCTGCGAGTAGATCTGGGTTTCAGAGGCATGCCGATGACGGAAGAGCAACGTCGGCAGTTCAGTCCCGGTCCCCGCACCACCATGTTCCGTATCCCAGAGTTCAAGTGGTCCCCGATGCACCAGCGCTTACTTACAGATCTGCTCTTTGCTTTAGAAGCAGACGTACACATTTGGAGAAGGTCAGTGGCTATAATTTACTCCGGCTGTGGAGTAGACGTCATATTTAATTTGATACAAACAATAACAAGGTCTAGTGCAATCTAATTTCCAAATGCTATGTTTCCTGTGTTATTTCCTGTGTACTTCTGTCACTTGCAGTTTTGTGTCAGATATACTGTCTTACTCTTGATGGAGATAGAATTCTCTTACAAAAATGTACCTTTCTTACTCTTGCCTCTTAGTCATTCGACAAAATCCATTATGGACTTCGTCAACAGCAACGAGAACATAATCTTTGTGCACAACACCATTCACCTGATCTCACAGATGGTGGATAACATCATCATCGCCTGTGGAGGAATCCTTCCCCTGCTGTCCGCCGCCACCTCGCCCTCGGTGAGTGTGCCAGAGATTTGACAATACTTCCATCCAGTGGTCATCATGGATCACTGCAAGCCAAGCTCTTCAAATATAAACATGAAAATAATAGGATGCCTCAGGGATGGTGCTGATACATTATGTTACCTTATTTTATATATTTGTGTATTTTAACTACATTTTTCTCTTTTACTTTATTCATTTGTTTATGCAAAGAATACCAAGGTTAGTACCAAGGCAATAATATATTTGAAACACTCTGTGTTCATTTCCATCTTCTCTCACTCATGGATGTCATACACCCTAAAGAATTATACTTTTTTTTCTTTAATGCAAGAAAATTGATATATTAACTATTAGAAGTTCAGTTCACAGGAACTACTTTCCATTTAGTAGTTTTCTTTCCAACTTTTTTGTTTGTTTGTTTTAATGCACACATAAAAAAATAATATGCTGGTTTTCTAAATGAATTGCTTTTGCACACCATTTTTCATTTTTGTTACATTTTTTGAAAGTTTGAAAGTTTGGATCAGTAAAAATTTTTTAAAAAGAGATTAGTACGTTTATACAGCATTTATAGTTCTAATGTTACAAAAGAGTTCTATTTAAAAATAAATTGTGTTCTATTTACTGTTTTATTCTGGTTTTATCCTAAAACAAACTAATTAATGTTAACTAATGAACTTTATGTTACTGGTTTAATGTTACCGGAGCTACTTAGTCAATAGAAAGGTTGAGGTGTCTTTTTTTGAATTGCTAATTTTTGTTTTAATGCACTCACACATTGCTAGTTCTCACAAATTTGGGCTAAGTAGATTAGAAAAAAAAAAAAAAAAAAAAGTGTATATATATATATATATATAATATATATTCAAACCATTCAAAAGTTTGGGGTAAATAATATTTAAAATAATAATGGAAATAACAATTATTATTATTATTATTATTATTATATAAATAATATAATATTTATAATATCTGTATTGTTATTAATAATTAATTAATGATTCATTAATAAAAATAATAATGTTATAGATATAATGTAATTTATAATATAATAAATATTCAAAAACTATTTATTATATATAATTTCAAATAAATGCTGTTTTCGAATTTTCTGTTCTTTTTTATTTTATTCTATTTTTATTCTAAAACAAAGGTATTATTGTCTACACAAAAGTAGAATAAATATATATTTCAACATTAACAATAATAAGAAAGCATCTGAAACACTGTGACAGTGAAGACTTGATTAATGGCTGATGAATCTTAATTTAATTTTATATTAAAATAGAAAACACTTCTATTAAATGGTAACAATATATAACAATATTACCATTTTTACTGTATTTTTGATTAAGTAATTGCAGCTTTACAGAAATCTCACCAACTCTAAACTTTTGAGTGGTAGTTTAGGTAGATTTGGACTTGTTTTTCTGTAACACTTAACATTAGTTACCTACATTAGTTACAGTAACATGAACTAAGAATAAACAATGCTTCTTACAGCAGTTATTAATCTTAGTTAATGTTAATGTCAGCATTTGCTAATGCATTATAAAAATCACAAGTTGTGTTAGTTAACCTTAGTTCATGAACTTGAAACTAACATGAACAATGAACGACTGCATTTTTATGAACGACCATTAACAAAGATGATTAGTGTAATAAATGTGTTGTTCATAGTTTGTTCATGTTAGTTTATACATCAGCTAATGTTAACAAATGACACCTTATTGTATAGTGTTACCATTTTGCATCCTTGAAAGCATCTGCCAGAACTTTGCATGACCCATCTCTTGCTGTTTCGCAGGATGTGCTGTATTGTGTCACTTTCTACCTAGTACATCTCATTCTCAGCCTGAATGTTCCACTTTTATACTGAAGATAATGACTGATCAGTGTTACAACAAAATGTTTCAACAAACTTGCTGTGAGATCAGACAGTATTCTTTGTGTTCTTGATTGTTGTGTCTGTCTGTGTCAGACTGAAATGGAAGGCATCGAGGCGACGCAGGGCATGTCGTCTGAGACGGCCGTGATCTTTCTGACCCGGCTGATGGCCATGGTCGATGTGCTGGTCTTTGCGAGTTCACTCAACTTCAGCGAGATTGAAGCTGAGAAAAACATGTCCTCAGGCGGACTGATGCGACAGTGCCTCAGACTAGGTGAGTGTATGGGTGTGTGTCAAGACATTTTAAAAAAGAAAACACGTAAAAACATTTACCATAAATTTCCTTGTCTTTAGACTCTTCTAACCAACTTTCTTACTTAATTTGTCAGTTTTAAAAAATATATATTTTTTCAAGTTAATCTTGTATTCTGTACTCTTGTATATTAAAACCAAAAGTATATTTTGGTCAGTATCACAAATTTGACTTTATGATCAGCGATCTAGAAATCCTAAAAATGCACAATTAAAATTATTATTTTGGCATTTCTCCTTATTCTTTCCTTTGGTATATATTATATTATATTATATTAATATTATATTATATATCTATAAACAAAGGAACATTGTTTTTTGTTCACATAGTCAGTCTAGCAAATTTGCTTAAAATTGTTTTTATTTTATTGTATTTTAGAATTTTTTTAAAACGTATCCAACCAACTGACTTCCTTTTAGGGTCAATTTATCAGTTTTTTATTAAGTATTTTAATCATGTCTCTATAAACAAAGGAACGATATTTTTGTTCACATAGTCAGTATCACAAATATTCACAAATCTGTAACCTTAAAAGCTAATTTAGCAGAATTTGAATTATATATATTATTATAATGTTTCTTTTTCCCTTAAAACTTGTGTATTATATTATATTATATTATATTATATTATATTATATTATATTTCTGAAGACAATTGGCATAAAGTTTCAAAGGTTCTTCCAATCAACTTTGAGTTTCTTCTAAAGTTAATATATATATTTTTTTTTTTATTAAATATTTTTATTAAGTAGTATCATATATACTATAAACAAAGGAAGAATTTTTTTGTTCAAAATCACAAATTTGCTTAAAATCTTTCATGTTAAAAGCAATTTTTTTTAGAATTTGAACTATTTATTTCATCATAATGTTTCTTTGCTATAATTACTATATTATATTATATTATATTATATTATATTATATTATATTATATTATATTATATATATATTTTTTATTAAATATATTTATTAAGTAGTATCATATATATATTATATAAAAAACAGGAAAACATCTCAAGACGTTCATTATAAATTTCCAATACATGCTTCCAAGCATTTTTATTTTTTTTCCTCAGTCAGTGTATCGGTTTTGGTGCTGTACAAGAAAAAAACTAGAGACGGGTTTGTTTAAAAACACTTTTTGAACTAATAAGATACAAGTTGGGTTGGTGCCGTAATTCAAGAAGCTCATATATAGGGACACTATATTAATCAATCAAAACTATTCAGTTTTTATAGCTTATTTGAATATTACTTTAATTTCCTGTCTATCTTTGTCTGTTATTCTTCATTTATATTTTGTGTTCTTTCTTTCTCTTTCTGTCTCAGTATGTTGCGTAGCTGTGAGAAACTGTTTAGAGTGTCGTCAGCGTCAGAGGGACAGAAGTCTAAAGTCCACCCTGTCCTGCAGTAAGTCTCAAGAGGGCCTGCAAAATGTGTCCACAGCCAGCAAGGTACCCACTTTACTACACACTGCATCTCACTACTCATTAACGTTCTTGTTGCAAGTGTTTTAATACATAAAAAAGTGATATCTATAATTCATATAATCTAAGTAACACATACTTGTAATGAATTACTTATTGTATTTTTTTTACCTTTTTATAAAAACATGAGATTTTGTTATGAGATTTAACATACAGTGTTCTCTTTGTTCAAGCCATCTATTTTAAAGAATGAAATCATGTGGTGTCTTACCACATTTGTTTTTTTCCACACAATATAACATTGTCACGTTAAAGTGTGATTTGGTGTTGTGGGTATGGTGTGAATGTGTAAATGAGCTCAGCAGTGTGAGAACTGTTTAAAGTGTTAAATGTCTTTTTAAAATGTCTGCTTTTCTTGCCTTAGACCACCATAGAAAATTTTCCAAGTAATGTTTCTCCAATTAAGGACCCGGACAGACTTCTGCAAGACGTGGACATCAACCGTCTGCGAGCTGCTGTCTTCCGTGACGTTGTGAGTTCATGTCAAATTGTCCTCAAATGCCCTTATTTTACATGGTTTTTTTTTCCAGGTTAATATTAGTTTTTTTAATTACAGATTTTTTTGCTCATTAGGAGCCAAGCACTGGAGGTTGCCACTGGCGTTCTTATTATCCTACTTCTTCCGTTTCCGTTTTGCATTTCTTGGCGAGTCTATGGCAGCCCATAGAACCGTTTGCGGGAAAGTTGTGTAATTTGGCACACAGATAGAGGACAGTCTCAACTTTAAACCTAGCAAGTTTCGAGTCTCTAACTCAAACTCTCTAGCGCCACCTCTTGTCCAAAGTTTCACTCATGTTTATGCTAATAACTTTTGAATCGTAAGGCACAGAAGGAAAACTCTTTTTTCCTTTGTATCCTTGGCTCGTGCTGAGTCGAATGAACTCATTGAAGGTCTCGAATGAAAATGTAAAAATCATAAGTTTAGCTTTTTTTTTGACTATTTTTAATAGTCGAAAAAAATACTTTTTCGAACTCGTCCTGGACTGTTTGCCTTATTTTCACCAAAATTGGCTCAGATCATCTTCAGACCATGCTGGCAAAAAGATATGGAATTCAAGTTGATTAGTCAAATCTTTCTCATATAACATGACTGTGCTGACACAAACTTATGGATTTTATGTCGATAGAAACCGTTTTTGTATAGCAGTGCAACAAATTTGAGCAATGATGTCAAAATGACTCTGAGGCTTCATCTTTGCAAAATGTTGACATATTGACACCAAACTTTGTGTCAATCTCACCTCCCACTGAACACACCACATCGATTTGATAACAGCGCCACCTATTGGTCAAAAGTGATAACCCATTAAATCACATTACTAGTGGTTGTTTTAATGATTTGTTCACCCGTTTTGACTAAAATCATCTTAAAATGGCTTCAATTACTAATTGCTCTGTTGCTTGCTTGCCTAGTACTTGACCCCATAATTGCTGCTTGCAGCTATATTTTGTTTATTCATCGCCATTTTGGAAATGCCACTATGTGTATGCTTAAGCAGTGCTCATACAAACCTGAATCAGTTCAGATTGGCGTTTCTGCCTTGCGTGACATGTTTTACTTACATGTTGACTCTTCTTCATACTCTTCATGCTGCTTTTGTGTTTTGCTCCACAGGATGACAGTAAGCAGGCCCAGTTCCTGGCTCTCGCTGTTGTCTATTTTATCTCGGTGCTGATGGTGTCTAAGTACCGGGACATCCTGGAACCCCAGCGGGAGACGGTCAGGTCTATCATCCAATCAGGAAGAGGCATTCGGCAGGAGATAAATTCCCCCACCAGCACAGGTGTTGTAGTGGCTGATGTTTTATTTGTTCATGCAGCTTAATGCACTCATTGACATGTATTTACAATAAGCTAAACAACTTAATTTGCATTGCTTATTTGCATTACAAATGTCTTCTAATACCATTAGCCAGGTAGTTTTTTATACTAGATACTAGATAAAATGTAGGTCTCCACAGGGTCCGTCTCAAGCTGGTGTCAAACACATTTCTCTTCATCACCTCCCACATCTATTATTCATAAGCTCCACTAATTATCCTGCATAAAATTAAACATAGAGCCCTTACAGAATTCTTGAAGGAAATCACTGACGGCTTTGTCACGAAACCGGACGAATGTCCACTAGTTTGAATCAAATCGCTAATAAAAATGTAAGATGTTGTCAATTCTGACTGGGCTTTGTTGGGAAAGTGTAGTGAAAAGAATAGTGAGAAGAAAGAGTATAAAGAGAAGATCCGTGAAGAACGAACATGCAGAGGCAGGGGCAGCGCTGCTATTTCCAGCCCCATCTGTCAGTGCCCATTAGGAAAGCAATCCACCAGAGGAGAATGGGATCATAGAGGCTGAGGCACTACGCTGCGTCTGCCTCATAAATTTCAGGGAAGAAAGGCTATGGATGGGAATTTTTCCAAACAGCATGTAGCAGGCCATTGTCTGCACCCAAATCAGCATTCAGACGCACTCTAAAGCTGAATCGGGCCCCGCTGACCTTGCTAAAGGCTGTTGATGAATATTACTCAGAAATGCCTAACATCTGGAAAACAACTGGGTAAGGACACGCAAGAGATTGGAGACAGAGTGGTCTTGAGTTTATTATATAGGATGAAAGTGGAATGCGTATTGAAGAGTCTGGCAACAAGTGTTTTTGAAGGACAAAAACGTTATTATCGAGCTCAGACAGTATGAGAATCAGTCTGTCTGTCTCCATCTATCTGTCTATCTATCTATCTATCTATCTATCTATCTGTCTGTCGTCTATTTGTCTATCATCTGTCTCTATATTGTGTATTGTCTGTCTCTGTGTCTATCTATCTATCTATCTATCTATCTATCTATCTATCTATCTGCCTCTACATAACATCTATCGTCTGTCTTTCTGATAGATAGTCTATTTGTCTATCTATCATCTGTCTGTCTGTCTCTATATAGTAGTCAACATTTGAAGTGGAACAAAACCTTTCATCAAAATTGTCCTAAAACCAAAACAATACTCATTCTTGTCTTAGGACAACTTTGATTAACTTTTTTGATCCACTTCAAATGTTGACTACTTTGTATTGTCTATCTATCTATCTATCTATCTATCTATCTATCTATCTATCTATCTATCTATCTATCTATCTATCTATCTATCTATCTATCTATCTATCTATCATCTGTCTGTCTATATATTGTCTGTCTGTCTATCTATCTTCCTCTACATATCGTCTGTCTTTCTGATAGTCTATTTGTCTGTCTATCATCTGTCTGTCTGTCTGTATATATTGTCTGTCTATCTATCTATCTATAGTCTGTCTGTCTTTCTGATAGATATGAGAATCAGTCTGTCTCTATCTATCTGTTTTCTGTCTATCAATCATCTGTCCATCTTTCTGATAGATAGATAGATGACAGATGATAGATAGATAGTCTGTCTACCTATCTATGTTTTTCTACCTATCTATGTCTTTCTATCTATCTATCTATCTATCTATCTATCTATCTATCTATCTATCTGTCTATCTGTCTGTCTGTCTGTCTATCTATCTATCTATTTGTCCATCTGTCCATTATTTGTTAGATAGTCTATCTATCTGTGTATCTATCTGTCTATGTCTTTCTATCCATCCATCCATCCACCCATCCAAAATAATGAATAAATAACTTCTAGTTATTCTAGTGATCATTTTAAGATTATCTCATATTTCTATTATATTCTATTTATTATCTGCACTGTGATATATGATCCTCAGAGCACCCATCAGCCCTCTCCGACAGTCGCAAGGATGCCGTTAGCATGCTGGAGGAGTCCCGCCAGGAATCATCCCTCCCTCACTCTGACTCAGGACTGGGTGATGATCAGATGTCCAGTGTAATGAACGGGGCTGACCTGGACCTCGCCATGGGTGGTCCGAACGGCATGAGCGGGCTGTTCTGCACACTGTCATCAGAGGCCAGGTCACAAGAGAGCTTGACTGAGCCATCAACCATGGAGCACCTCAAACCTGCCTCGTCCATCTCCAGCATCAGCCAGTCCAACAAAGGCATCAATGTCAAGGAAATCCTAAAGAGCCTGGTAGCAGCACCTGTGGAGACCACAGAAAGCGGGCCAGACACCCTGCCCTATCCTGACCATCAGGCCATGAAGAGGGAAGCCCAAGCTATGTTACCCATGCAGTTCCATTCCTTTGACAGGTACCGTCTTTTGAACCAGATATTAAGAGTTTTGTGGTTATTGGTATCAGTCATTTTCAAAACGGATTTGAAAGGTCCACCCCAAATAGAAACCCATTCAGTCATAATTTACTCAGTGTCATGTTGTTCAAAACCTGTGAAGAATGTTTGTAACCAAACCGTTCTGGTTCCCGTTGACTTCCATTGTGTGGATAAAAAATACAATGAAAGTCAATTGGAACCTAAAGTGTCTAGTTACCAATATACTTTAAAATATTTAGAAAAAAACAAACAAAAGTCATACAGGTTTGGAACAACATGAGGTTGAGTAAATGATGACAGAATTTTCTATAAGTGTTCTTAAATGTGATAAAGTGTAATGATATGAACCTCCACCAGGTGGCAGCAGTATACATCAGCACTGGTGCCAAACGTGAAATCATGTGATTAAATATTTCTTGTCACCAATAGCACTTCAGTAGCCCATTTACCGCAGATGTATACGTACAAAGCCCTTAAAAGTACAGTGACCTTTTGTGTGTGCTCGCGGATCCTTTTCCGAGCCTTTAAACACTACACAATACATCACAGTCAAACCATGATGAATTCTTGGATTAGTGTTTTCCCTGAGGAATGGCCATAATGATTTTCTTGGTCATAAGCAAGCTATAACTCACTTTAAATTCTCCATACTTTCTATCACGAAGAATTGCTGTGTTTGAAAATGTCTCAGAGATGTGTTTGAGTGTTTTGTGGTGTGTTTACATTCCAAGGCCAGATAAAATCTCAGCATGATTTGTCTCTGCTCTTAACACATGTCTTCAGTTGCGCTGCAAAGCTGTTGCTCTTCATGGCTGGCCAAAATCAACATATGTAAACAGAAATTGTGCAAATGGAAAAAATGATTTTTTTTATAATAACCTGTTCACTTTGGCTAAAAATTATCTCCAGCTGGATGAGAAGAAGAGGGTTTCGCTGTCTTAAAACACTTAAGAAATCTCTGTGTTGGATAGCATGCTTAATTAATTTGTTCAGACTGGTCTCACAGACTTTTACAATTATATTTTTATATCTTTGAATATATCTATCTATCCACACACACAGTTGTTCAAAAGTTTGGAATCAATAAGATTTTTTATGTTTTTCAAATAAGTTTTTTATGGTTATCAAGGTAGCATTTATTTGATCAAAAATACAGAAAAAAACAGAAACATTGTGAAATATTATTGCACTTTACAGTAATGGTTTTCTATTTTAATATATTTTAAAATATAATTTATTCCTGTGATACGAAGCTGAATTTTCAGCATTATTACTCCAGTTGTCAGTGTCACATGATCCTTCAGAAATCATTCTAGTATGCAGATTTATTATCAGCGTTGGAAACTGTTATATACTTTTTTCTTTTTTTTTTAACTTGTGATACTTTTTCAGGATTCTTTAAGGAATAAAAAGTTAAAATGAACAGCATTTCTAATATTTTGTAACAATATACACTGTTCAAAATTTTGGGGTCAGTAATTTTTCTCCATTCTTTTTTTGAAAATAATAATAATAATTTATTCAGCAAGGACGTGCTAAATTGGTAAAGACTTATAAGAAAGACTTACCTTGTTATTTTTTTCTGAATAAATTCTATTCTTTTTTAATTTCTATTCATCAAAGAGTTTTGAAAAAGGTATCACAGGTTCCAAAAAAATATTAAGCAGCACAACATTTTCCAACACTGATAAAAATCAGCATATAAAAATGATTTCTGAAAGATCATGTGACACTGAACACTGGAGTAATGATGCTGAAAATTCAGCTCTGCATCAAAGAAATAAATTCTAAAGTATAGTAAAATAGAAAACAGTCATTTTAAATTGTAATAATGGCTGCGTCCGAAAGCTCTAAAATACTGCAATTGGAGGCAGCATTCCAGAACGACTTCTTTAAAAAACATTAAAAATCTTACTGATCACAAACTAAATTACAATTATATATTAAAATATTAAACATATATATATATATATATATATATTAAATATTTATATTTATTTATATTTTATAATATTTATTACTATTTAACCCTTTAACTGTCACAGTACCCTTTGTGGGACACCAAGTTTACTTCACCATATTACAAATTAATCCTAATCTGATCACGACAAACTTCAGTATACATTGTTGGAAAGGTCTAAGACTCCTAAATAGATATTTTACCATATTTTTGTGTTACAAATTATGTAGGAAAAGTAATAGCTTAATATATTTCAAGAGTGCAACATAAAATATCTACATCATAACATGAGTTGGGACCTTTGTCACAAAAGACTTTCTTCATTGCCTTTTTTCCTATCACACTTTAGAAATCATAAAAAATTATATATCAGTTCAAATCTTAAAATCTCAAAATTAGTTATCTGAAAGGCATTTTAAAATCAGACATTGCATTACCACGGAAAATGTACATCAAAATCATATTGCAAAATGTTTCCTTCATAAATTATAAAAATGTAAGTTTGGATTTTTATGTCTGTGTTAAAAAATGGGAGTGACAGTTGAAGGGTTAAAATATTGAACATTTTATATATATATATATATATATATATATGTTTTAGATGCTGTCAGTACGCTAATAATTTAAGTTTAATAATATAAGTGTCTATATAAAAATGTACATGTGCTAGAGCCACACTTTACATACGTATTTTTGCTGCATGTTGCCTTTTTATTGTATTGTCAACAAATTACCTGTCAGTATACGTCTTTGACAATAGATATTTTGAAGAATTGGTAACCAAAATATTGACAGTAGCCATTGACTTCCATAGTATGGAAAAAAATACTGTGGAAGTCAGTGGCTGTCAACATTCAAAAATATATTTTTTTGTGTTCAGCATATGAAAGAAACTCATACAGGTTTGGAACAAGTGGAGGATGAGTAAATTTTCATAATTTATTTTCATTTTAATGTGAACTGTCCCTTTAAATCTCTGTCTCCTGCAAGACTAGGCCTAACAAAATGCTTCTCCCTGCTTAGATATTGAGGAACAATGAATCCGTAGTAATGCATGCAACTGCTACAGATGAGGTGTGCGTGCTGACTAGTAAAGGTGGTGTGTGTGTAGATGTGTTTGTGAGTGTTAGGGAGGGTCTCCAGGGCGTTGATGACAGATTAAACAGAAGCGCCCCACCGTGGCCCTAGCTCCCCTCCTGTCGTCCTCACCCCTCAGCACCCTAATAGAGGCTGGCAGGCAGAAATGAGTTGCCATGGCAGAGTGTATTATTTTTGAAATGCTTTCACACAGGCCGTCCGCAGACGCCGGGGTCGTACTACTCACTCCCGCATGCTTTAATGTCATCTGCCGGCCTTGAAATTGCTGTGTCTAATTGTTTGCCACCTGCCACCAAATGAGCTGCCAGACGTGGACAGGCTTTTTCGATTGTCTGTCAGAAGCTCAATAGATTGGGAGTGACAACATCAAAAAAAAAAGCCTCAAACACAGAAGAGATCAGGACGGCTCGCCCATCACAGTCTTTCTGAGACTTTCTGGGTATTGAATAAGAAGGAAGCTGTGTTTGCAGATGGGGCTGTCACCATGAAGAACTTGCTTTAGCCAATTTTTAAATCAAAGATAAGCACTTTAATATATTAACATCAGTCCGTATCAATGCCAGTGGATGGTATGCTAATAAACCAAGTGATACAACATAGGTTTTCTATTATATGAGACCAACTCATATAATTATTATTATAATGTTCATTTATGCACTGAGACTGTTTGTAATCCTAATAGCCATTTCAAATAAAACATACAAACTATTTGCATTATTCATAGTCTACCCGAGATTAATCTGTGCTTTATTCAAAGTAAGTCAATTTAAAAAATCCTATTAATAAAATATGCGGTGGATAATTCATACATCATTCACAAGCTCCCAGCCACTGAATAATTCATGAGGAGTGTTCATATTTTATTAGAAGCTTGTTTATCAGTCTAATACTATCAACTCTACCTGTCAAATACCTGCTAGATGCTGACATGTTACGAGTAATAAGTACTGTTGAAAAGCATTGCTTGTGTTGCAAACTGAGGTTCAGGATTAATATTTGAGTCTTGATTCTATGTTGTCTCTACAGTAGCATTAGAATGTCTGTGTTATACATATTACTGATATGTTTAATTTATATGAATTCAATTAATAGTAGTAATTATTCATATAAAGTGCTTTTGAATGTTTTTTCCACAAAACAATTAAATACTAAAGGGACAGTTTACTATTTATTCACTGATGTAGTTCCACACTATTTTGTCTGGTTCACAATGGTTCACAAATATCAAGCTTCACAAATGCCAATTAAATAAATAAATCCCATAAAAGTATGTTAGCTGTATGTTCAGTTATGTTAATGTTCTTCAGTATAAAGTGCAGTGAATATGCTTTCAAGTGTAATTTATGTGTTGTTGTAGTAAATATGGGGCCAAGAAGTTTTAATTAGTATTCTAAAACTGTTACATTTACACTACCAAACCAACCAACAGTTTGGGGTCAGTAAAGTTTTTTTTTGTTTTTATTTTATTATATTTTACTTTATTTTTGTTTTATTTTATTTTATTTTACTTTTATTTTTATTTTAAAGTTCGGGGTCAGTAAGGTTTTTTATGTTTTTATTTTATTTTAATTTACTTTAATTTAATTTGATCTCATTTTTATTTTATTTTACTTTTATTTTGTTTTACTTTGTTTTTATTTTACTTTATTTTTGTTTTATTTTGTTGTATTTTACATCGTTTATTTGAATTATGCTTTACTTTATTCATATTTTATTTTAATTTTATTGTACCTCATTTTTATTTTATTTTACATTATTTTTATTTATTTTATTTTACTGTATTTTTTATTTTATTTTATTTTTATTTTAAACTTATCAGTAAGTTTTTTTATGGTTTAATTTTATTTTATATTAATTATATTTTACTTTATATATTTTATTTTACTTTATTTTATTTTATTGTGATTCACTTTATTTTTTATTATTTTACAATAATTAATTTTATTTTATTTTATTTTTACGTTTTTATTTGATTTTTTATTTTACTTTATTTTAAATTTATTTGACTAATGTTTTATTTTTTATTTTATTTTATTGTTTTATGAATGTCTATTTCAAATAGATTTCTATTTCAAATAATGCTGTTTTTTTAAACTTTCTAATTATTATAGAATCCTTATTAAAATGTCTCATATTATCCACAAAAATATTAAGCACATCTGTTTTAAAATTCATAAAATCAGCATATTAGAATGATTTCTAAAGGATCATGTGCTACTACAGACTGAAGCAATGGCTGTTTTGCCATCACAGGAATAAAAACACTTTTTTACTTTTCTTTAACCCAAATAAATGCAGCTTGGGTGAGCATAAGAGACTTAATTCAAAATAGTTTAAAAAGTTTTACAGATCCCATATTTTTGATCAGTAATGTATTTATTAGCATCTATAAGAATAACTCCTAAAAACTTGTCGAGACAATGGTACACATGTATGATTTTCAGGTTCTGTTATTCTGTGTTTGTAGCGCTTAGGGGGAAGCACGTGTCACAGAATGTTTTTGCTTCCTGTCACGCCAGCGTGTTAAAGAGAGCGTGCCGTCGGGACGAGTGGCAGTATCCCAGACAAGTGCTCTAATGGCTCCATCCTCTCTCTGTACAGTGTCTGAGGTCACATTGTGCGGCATCGGGAGGCTTAACAGGCGACATTAGCACCAGCACTGCTCTACATCACCCAAAACATGCAGATCTCTGTATCGGCCAGCATCTTGAACCGTGTCAAGCCGTGATAAGAAAACCAGACCGATGTACACACCAACAAAATATCATTCCATCCTCCAAAGCACTTGACTCTGTCATGTGTATAATATCAAACTAATCCTCTCCTGCTCTATGCTATTAGGCCAAGGTGGGTTTCCGTGAATCAACGAAGCTCCAGAATGTCTGAAGACATACAGGAGATTATCAGCGAGGTCAAGAGTTTAATGCAAACTCGTGATCCTGCTCGTCTCCCAGCGCTATTTTCAGCTTGTTAGACCACTGCCTCTGGAAACCATGTGATTTCTTTCTACATCTATGAATAAGTTAGGGAAAAAAACTTCAATATCATTTCTTGAAGGCATAATTAAGTTGATTAGTATATTTAGGCCCTTCTTAATGGTTTAATTTGTTTAGTAGCTATATTTAGAGACTGTTTCTTTAATTAGCTTTCTAGAGCTTGCAGCTGGACAGTGTTGAGAGGGTCATAGAAGGATGACAAGATGATTGCTGCTATTGTGGCCTGTTTCCTCCTGCAACAGGAGGGGCGTTTCTCTTATGCCGTACTTTTTGAAGTAGTTCCTGTAAAATTATTTTACAATTTATATACTCATGTGTTCTATACTTTCAGACATATGATCTTGCCTTGTTCAAGTGCTTAAATTCATTTTACAATGATTAGAAATGGTGAGAAAAACTGAGTATAAGGTCCATAAGGAATTAGCTTAAAGGAAGATGTCACATTTGATGTTTTATGTTTTCTGATATTTTTTTGTTTATTGATATTTTGTTTTTATCCTATGCTTTTATTATTTAATTATTTTTCCCATTTTTTAAACTTTATGTACACTGTAAAAACAATTTGTTGAGTCAACTTAAAATAATTTGTAACCAGACTGCCTTAAAATTTTAAATTCAGCCAACTCAAAAAAGTTTATTCAACTTGAAATGTTAAATTATACTAAGTGACAACTTAGATATTTGAGTTGAATCAACTTAAAATTTTAAGGCAGCTGGGTTACTTACCCATCTATTAAGTTTAGCAAACACAAATATCCAAGTTGTTACTTAGTACAACTTAACATTTCAAGTTGAATAAACTTATTTTAGTTGACTGAACTTAAAATTGTAAGGCAGCAGGGTAACAAATAATTTTAAGCTGACTCAACAAATTGTGTTTTATATTTTTTACAGTGTAATGGAATAGAATATTTTGAGGTAATACAAGCCAACTAATATCTCAATATTTAAAAGAATTTATTAGATCCATTGTCATTTTTTCACAGAATTGTTACTTCCTGGAAGAAGTCGTTGAGGAACTGTTTTTTGCAAGTTTATATAGATTCGCGGCCATACTGGCGATACTCGGATGTAAACAACAGCATGGATCTATTATGCTCTTTTACAAAGTTTTGATTTTGTGTTGGGGGTGTACAAGAACATGCTTTCATGCTTGGTGGTTCGAAAAAAGCATTCTTTTTCACATAATTTACATTATTACAACACCTTTCTCCCAGCCTGCCACAAATGGCTCAGTTAGTTCCGGGTTTAATGAAGGCCCGTCTTCCAAAAAACGAAATGTGTTGTGATTGGTTAGCTGTCCCACTGCGTTGAGATTGGCGAACACCTTAGATGGTGTCTCAGTACTGCCACGCCCCTTACCAAACTAGCAAGTTTTGTGTACAACTGTTAGCACAAGCTAGATTAAAGTGATTCTTACATTTTAAATATGGATATTTTTCTTACAAAAACGCATTGATTCGCTACAGGAGGCCTTTATTGACTCCCTGGAGCCGTGAGGCACATTTTATTATGGATAGATGCACTTTATTGGACTTGTTTTGGACTGATGAAGAGAAACACTCGTCTATGCCATTCCAAAGCTTGGGAGCGCCAGGATAATTTTTAATATAACTCTGACTGCATTTGTCGGAAAGGAGGTCATATACTCCTAGGATGCATGGAGGGTGAGTAAATAATACGCTACAGTATACCCAGTGTTGGGTCCTGTCATCAGCCTGCCAGATCACCGATACATGATATTTTTGTGCTAATTTATTTAATTATTTACATATTTAGTTTCATTGCTTCAAACCAGCTCCAGCATAAGGCTAAAAGCAGCCTAACATTGACATTATCAATGAACATCATCACTTATTAGCCTTGACTAGTCTAGTGCAAGTTCATGCATTTAAAAAAAACCACTTGCGTTATAAGTGAAGCTATCTACACTGTAAAAAACAATTTGTTGAGTCAACTTAAAATAATTTGTAACCTGGCTGCCTTAAAATTTGAAGTTCAGTCAACTCAAAAAAGTTTATTCAACTTGAAATGTTAAATTATACTAAGTGACAACTTAGATATTTGAGTTGAATCAACTTAACATTTTAAGGCAGCTGGGTTGCTTACCCATCTGTTAAGTTTAGCAAACACAAATATCTAAGTTGTTACTTAGTACAACTTAACATTTCAAGTTGACTGAACTTATTTTAGTTGACTGAACTTAAAATTTTAAGGCAGCAGGGTAACAAATTATTTTAAGCTGACTCAACAAATTGTGTTTTTTATTTTTTACAGTGTACACTGTATGATGAAAAAAAATCTCTTACCACACACTGCACACGTCTGTGGTGCGGTATGGCTCCGACGCGCCCACCGGAGTGGATCACGGCCACTCTAGTCAATGCTTGTGTTTATACTCGCCGCGCTGCAGCTCGTTAAAACGTCTCAGAAACTGCTCACCACGCTGCATCGCTAAAATTAGGCTAATCCCTCACCTCATCCCTACCCATCCTCCAACCATTTGAATTTCCGTAGGTGGGATTTATTTTACTGATATTCCAATGGGCTGCATTGTGACCTCATAACATCCAGTCCTGGAAATCCTGGTTCAGTTTGGCAAACCATAAACATCTTTTTTGCACTCTTCTGCTTGATTTGTTACAACTTTTGACAATCTATAGTACTACAAATGTTTTTCCTGGTCCGACCAATTAGTACAGCCCAAAACATGACAATAATTGCCTATTTTCAGCAGCAATATTTATCAAAATATGCGAGTTTCATTCGGTTCAGTGGCATTGTTTACGTTCCGTGCCGCCAATATGGCCGATTGATGAGGCGTTGTGAGAACTCTATAGGTCACAGACACTGAGATTTACTTTAAAATTCACAGGTCTGATTATTACTCGCTAAAAACTCACACAGATCATGTTTTTGTGCAGTTTTAAGTGTTATTTTGACGTAACAAAATGGTTATATCTAAGTGTGTTAGTTGTTTACTTTTAAAGTTAGTCTTCCCATTAACGCCACTATGTTGTTCATTCCGACTGATTCGCGAATGTGGAACACACAAGAACAGAAGAGGCGGGATTTATCGCATGAACCAATCACAGGCGAATATAACCAGTCATATCCAATCATATCACGCCTAAACTCAATAGGCTCAGAGGAGGCGAGAGAGACGCGGTCTGCCGCTGTAACTTTACCTGCTGATGTCGCTGTTGGACAATGTTTCTTTAGAAAAACAAGTGATTTATACACTTTTTAATGTTGTGTTTTGTAATATTGGTGTTGTTTTATTTTGGTACTACAATTGTTTTCCTTATCCAATATTTTAGGGAGGCACTGCCTCCCTTTCCTCCTTGGATTAAACATCCCAGATAGATAGATATATAGATAGATAGATAGATAGATAGATAGATAGCCTATTTTATTAACAACAATACTAAAACCATTTAAAATTGACATCTAATTATAATATTTCTATAATTTAATAAAGCATAATAATTATTTAATAAAATAGTGAGATATAATGGGGCAGTGAAAATGTACTGTATTGTAGGAATAACCCATAAGGTTTTCTAAGGTGACAACCTCAAAACTGCACTGCTATAGCAACAACGAATTTCTGCAACGCACCTGGAAAGCATCTCCTGATGAATTTTGCTCCGAGTTTGACATTACGTCGAGGCACGGCAGTGGACAAACAGCAGAAAAGAGAAACATACCCAAAACCCAGCAGTCACTGCTTTTGATTTTACTGTTTGTTTGTCCTGAGCTCTCATTCTGTACAGTCGCAAGGCAAGCACGGGCCGGCAGGAGAGCAGGATGTTTACTTTGCCTGCTGGTCTTTCCCTTGCCACTGTGACCGCTCAATCTAGGCCGCTCTCATCCAGCCTGACTAGACTGTGAAAAACAGCCGTCAATCTCCCTGCGGCTTAATCGACTGATTTTTACAAGCAGTCATGTCTATTTATTGTTGCAGGTGAAATGTTTGATTTTGCTTTGTTAGATTTGTTTCTTTTCACTTATGCAGAATCTGGACGTTTTCGTGGGTCACTTGTAGTCCCTTCCGGGAAGTGCTTGGTGAAGTCCTAGCTGATTGGTTAAATGTTTACACATTGTTCTGGCCAGGTTACAAGAGCAGTTTGCCAGCTGCATCAAATCCAAGGTGCACTTAGTAAAAGACTGTGTACACTTTCTTTTCCTCCCTCTTGCAGGAGTGTGGTGGTACAGGCCAAGAAGCCTCTCTCGGGCCTGACGGTCAACACGGTGGGCAGTTCTGGCTCCAGCAGCGCTTTGACCTCTGCTAGCACCCCGAACATCTTCGCTGCCGCTTCCTCCGCTACGCCCAAGAGTATGATCAACACTACAGGTAAACATTGCTTTGACATGTCATGTCTCAGTACAACCTCTTCTGGAATGTTGTTAACTATGCTAACTTTATAAGGATAGACTCCCTAAAAGTAGATATAATGGTCACAACCACTTTCTTTGTCGTTAATGAGACGTTAATTTGAACGTGCTGGTGCTTAAGTGAATTTCCACTGAAATGCACGCTCTGCTCTGCAATTCCTAGAATAATTAAAGATGTCATTCCTAAAATAATTCAAGCTCAGGAAATTAGATTTGGTGGCATAGAGACGTTTGTCCACTAGAGGGCCCCCCTCACTATGTATTGCTTTCTCACACTATAGAGAAAGACGGAAAGATAGGATCTGTATGAAATTTCAAGGTAGTTATGAAGCCAGATGGAGACTATAAGGAAGCTACATTTCAAGAGTCCCCCTCAGGCTGCATGCTATGAAAACTATAGATTTTACTCTTGAGACTGGAGCTGTTTTATATACCTTATTGTGTATGAAAGTGTGTATGAAAGTGTGTGTATGTGTTTATGGCTCTGGGCAGGACATTCAGGCCTGAAAACAATATTGGATTCTGTGGGAGTCATTGAAAATATCTGTAATAGTAATTCTCTCCATTTGTTTATTTCATTATTTTGAATTTATTGGGAATTGAAAGCCAATTTTGGGTACCTCAGCTTTGAAGGACCGATTTAAGCGACCTGCTATAATAATTATATACATATAGTTGTGTGCTGCAAAATTCATTACAAAGTTCATCGTATTGTAATGACAAAACACATTTTGATATAATGCTATAATCTAAACATTTAATATTACAGATTTAAATAACAAAACATTTTTTTTTATATTTTCTTAATATAAGTGTGTCTAGTAATATAAGTAAATAGATTTTTTCATATATATGTATTTATTTTAGTGCTGCCAAATAATTAATTGCATCCAAAAAAAGTTTTTGTTTACATAATATATGTGTATACTGTGTATATTTATTATGTATATAAATACACTCACATACAGTATATATTTTGAAAATATTTACATGTATTTACGTGTTCATATTTATATAACTGACATTATATATAAATATTTTTTAATATAAAAACAACATATTTTTCATAAATATATACATGCATGTGTGTGTATTTATATATATGCAATAAATACACACAGTACACACACATATATTATTTAAACCAAAACATTGACATCACTATTTATTTATCTAATGTTTTATTTAATGTTATTTTCATAATATATCTTTATATACAATATGTTTATTTAATAAAAATAACAGTAGTATTGTGAAATTTATTACAATTTAAAATAATGTTTTTCTTTTTAATATATTTTAAAATGTAATTTATTCCTCTGATGCAAAGCTGAATTTTCAGCAGCCATTACTACTGTCTTTAGTGTTACATGATCCCTCAGAAATCATTTTGTTTATCATGTTTATTTGGTGCTCAAAAACTTTTCTTATTATTATCAATGTTGAAAACCATTGTGTTATTTAATGTATTTTTTTGTGGAAACCATAATCTATTTTTTTAGGATTCCTTAATGAATAGAAAGTTTAAAAGAACAGCATCTATTTGAAATAGAAATCTTTTGTAACATTATAAATGCCTTTACTGTCACTTTTGTCAGTTTAATGTGTCCTAGCTTATCTTTTGAAATAAATAACCAAAAAAAAATAAAATAAAATAAACTAAAGAAAATGGGTGACACTTTACAACAAGGTGTCATTTGTTACCATTAGTTAATATATTAACTAACATGAAATAACAATGACCCATACTTTTATTACATTATTTACTAATCTTTGTTAATGGTAGTTAATAAAAATACAGTTGTTCATTGTTTGTTCATGTTAGTTCACAGTGCATTAACTAATGTTAACATACACAACTTGTGATTTTAATAATGCATTAGTAAGTGCTCAAATTAACGTTATTATAACATCACTAAGATTAATCACTAAGAAATGCTGTAGAAGTACTGTTCATTCTTAGTTCATGTTAACTAATGTAGTTAGTAACTAATGAACCTTATTGTAAAGTGTTACCGAAAAATCATATTGACCCCAAACTTTACTGTACAGTATATTTTGAAAACATATATTACATTTTCCTTAAGAGAGGCTTTTATTCCCCATTGTCCATCATATACCTCATTGAGATCTGCTTAGAATGCACAAGGGACGTTGATTTGAATCGAGGTTGAATTAGGCCAAGCTGTGCTTCCAGCGAAATCCATCAGGATGTCCCTCTTGACGTTTCCCCTCATCTTGGTGTATTTGCTTATGGGTGGACACTCATCTCTGACACGGCGATTGATGGCTGCGTAATAGATTTCCCATCCTCAGATGTCCCGTGACAGCTTGTGGTTTCACAGGATGACAGTCCATTGCTGTGATGTATCTATCAGAAGCTCCCTGCTGCACAGGGCGCTGTGGACACTGTGGCTTTGACAGAGAGAGAAATAAGAGGAATGTAAGATGGTGCTTCACTTTCTCAGGGGGAGGCGAGAGTAATGGGGATGTTTCTCAAAGCTTGAGCCCCTGTAGTTATGTTGTTACCTGATGAAAAACCAGAAAGAGTGTTTGATTTTAGCGCAGTTGAAGATTTAGTTGACAGTTGGTGGGGATGTAAAGCGAAAAACAGCATTGTGGGTTGTTTTCAATGTCTAAGAAAGTGTGAGAAGAATATTTATTTATTTATAAATATATCATTTTTTAATATTTTTCCCCTAAGGTCAACTTTTTTCACCAAAAAGCTTTATTTAGTCTTTAGTCAATTTTTCCAACCTGTGATTTCTCTTGTTGTCTCTCAGGAGCCACAGATGCATCCACTTCCTCTTCCTCCAGCTTTGTGAATGGGGCCACCAGCAAAAATCTGCCTGCGGTTCAGACTGTGGCTCCCATGCCTGAGGACACCATGGAGAACATGAGGTGAATCAGAGTTCCAGGATGTGTGTTGAGGTCTAAGGATGGAGATTCAGCTTGATGTTTATTTTGAAATGAGATGGTTGGATAAATTGATGAGCTGTGTTTCAAGCTGTTGTGAAATATCACACGATATGTGACCCTGGACCACAAAACCAGTCATAAGGGTCAGTTTTTTGAAACTGAGATTTATGCATCATCTGAAATCTAAATAGGCTTTTCAGTGATGTATGATTTATGATTTGTTAGGATAGGGCAATATTTGGTGTTGGATATTGCTATAAATATACCTGTGCTACTTAAGACTGGTCTTGTGGTCCAGGGTCACATATGTAATTTTATGTGAATAGAAATAAGGCTGTGAGGATGAACTGTTCTGTTTTAAGCTAGTATAGGGATACACAATATAATATATATTTTACTTATTTGTTTATTTTTATTTGGTAACACTTTATTTTAAAGTGTCCTTGTTACACATGTTACATGTACTCATTATTATAATAACAATTAGAACTGCATAATTACATGCAAGTAGTCTTAAACCAAACCCTAATCCTAACCCTAACCATTTAGTTGATTAATATTACTCAGTACTTAAATGTATAATTACACTGTTACAAAGTGTAACCTTTTATTTTTTTAGAAACTGATAATATATTGACCTATATTGGATATTTAATTGTGCATTGTAATTACCGCAATTTTGTAATAGTTATTTATTTGTTTGTTATATTTATACATATATTATTTAGGATAGTTATTTATTTATTTATTTGAGAAGTCTCTGAAGCTCACCCAGGCTGCATTTATTAGATCAAAAATACAGTAAAACAGCAATACTGTAAAATATTTTCTGCTCTAATATTTTTTAAAATGCAGTTTATTCCTGTAATGCAAAGCTGAATTTTCATTAGCCAATACTTCAGTCTTTAGTGTCACATGATCCTTCAGAAATCAGTCTAATATTCTAATATTTTTGATTAAATAAATGCTTCCTTGAGGAGTATAAGAAACATCAAAAATAGTAATCATCTAATGATCAATTAAAGTTCATCTTTAAAATACTACTAATGTATACACTGCTGTTCAAAAGTTTGGGATCAGTAATGTTAATCTTTTTTAAAAAAAAAAGCTCACAAAGGCTGCATTTATTTGGTCAGAAATCCAGAAAAAATTGTAATATTGTGAAATATTATTTCAATGATAAAAGTTCTTTTTTGTAAGAAATGAATACTTTTATTCACCAAGGATATGTTAAATAAAAAATAAGTGATAGCAAAGAGTTATGTTTGTATTTTGAATAAATGCTGTTCTTTTGAACTTTTTATTCATAAAAGAATCCTGAAAAAAGAATCACAGCTTTCAAAAAAATATTAAGCAGCACAAGTGTTTCCAACATTGATATTAAAAGTAATAAATTAGCATATTAGAATGATTTCTGAAGGATCATGTGACACTGAAGACTGGAGTAATGGCGGATGAAAATTCAGCTTTGCATCACAGGAATAAATTATATTTTAAAATATATCAAAATAGAAAAACATAATTTTAAACTGTAATAATATTTCAGAATATTAATTTTATTCTGTATTTTTGACCTAGTAAATGCAGCCTTGATGAGCAGAAAAAAACTTTTAAAAGAACATTAAAAATCCTACTGATCTCAAACTTTTGAATGGCAGTGTACATCGAATTTAAAAATAGATTATTATTATTTTATTTCTTTATTTTTTTTTACCAGCGCAACATAAAAATAATTGGTGTTATATTCCTTTTTTTTTTAAATTAGCCTAATTTTCATGATTTTCAAACTTTAAACTAACTGGTAACACTTTACAATAAGGTGCCATTTGTAAACTATATTTAATGCATTAACTAACATTAACTAACAATGAGCAGTACGTTTGTTACAGTATTTATTAATTTTTGTTAACGTTAGTTTATAAAAATAGAACTGTTCATTGTTAGTCCATGTTAGCCCAGGTCCATTAACTAACAATAATAACAACTTTTAATTTAATAATGTATTAGTTAATGTTGGATTCAACATTAACTAAGATGAATAAATGCTTTAGAAGTATTTTTCATTTCTAACTAATGTAGTTAACTAATGTTAACAAATAGAGCCTTACTGTATAAAAAAAAGATCTAATTTTGTTTGCACTGGAAAGATACAAAAAAGATGATTTTTTTTTATGTTTCGATGGCTGAATAATCGACACAAAGGTACACAACAGTGCAGCTCATTAGCACTTACAGTACATGTCAGTCCCTCACAGCTTCATTAGCATTCACATAAAATTAAATATGGCATCTACCTTCACTGAAGTCCACATTTCCTAACAGATTAATTGTTAAATTATTAATAATGCTTTTAATTATTGAACATTAGTGTCTTGTAATGCTGTAGCCTGTAGATTATGTGTTTAGAATAATTGTTTAGTTTTTGAAAAGTCTCTAAAGCTCACTAATTTGCCATTTATGTAATGAAATATAATTGTTTTTATTTTAAAACATGATTTATTCCTATAATGGCAAAGCTGAATTTTCAGCATAATTACTCCTGTCTTCAATGTCACATGATCCTTCAGAAATCAATGTATGTTATTTCTCACAACACCCCTTTAATTTGCTAAAAAAATGGCTTTATTTGAGCCTGTGAGTGGGAAGTATTTCCTCTGTCAGCACCTCATCAGATGCGTTTGTGTTGGTTCACCCAGCCATGCTAGTCTTGAGTTTTTATTATCACTGCCACAAGAGGGGGTCAGAAGCAAGCCTTGTTTTTTCATGTTTACAGACATTGTGCCTTTCCTTTGTTTAGGGCAATGGGCGACAATCATTTTACTTTTTTATATTGTTGTGGTTGCGCCAAACAAGCCACCCCACACCTTACATATCGCCTGTCCTCTCTCTCTCTGCTCACCGCGGGTGTTTGAGCTGTCAGAAGCGGCTATGCGATCGCTAATGCAGAGAAATCAGTGCGCGTAGGTGTTTTGGGGAGTGTGTGGAAACCTTGCTGACCTTGGCTCCATCCTTTCACCTCGTCTAATGCTTTGTGACAGACATCTCACAGACACGCCACCATCTGACTACACAGGAGAAAGCTCGTGTGTGCGCGTGCGGCTCTCTCTCGTGCTCTCCGGGGGCCTCTGCACCTCACACACACACATATATACGCAGTCTTTGTGGCTCCTCTGCCGCGCCAGGAATCGCAAATCAGTTGCCATGGCAGCGGTAACCGACAGCACTTACTGGGAGTGTGAAGTCAATGATGAAACTGTCTGGATGCAGAGGCTGTGATGCCTAACCTGCACGCCGAGAGACAAGAGATGGGTTTCGCTGTCGCTGCCTGTGTCTCATTAGTTTTTCTTGATTTTTTTTTTCCCACTTATTTTCCACACTTACTTTCATGCCACACAATTTCCTTTAGTGTTGAATTTTTCGCAAGAAGCGCACCAAAAAGGAAACGCTGTATTTTCAAAGCTTACCATCTAATTATCATCAGATTTGCAACCAAGACAAGCAAACCAGAGGAAATTTGCATGCTTATACAACAAAATCCCTAGGAGTTTTCTCGGTATCTGAGTGTTAAGGTATTATTATGGTACCCAAGCCTGAAAATACTGGCTTTGCGCAATATATTTTTTTAAGCTAGCATAGTAAATATGCTTCTACTGGTAGCAACTTGCATTTTATCTAAAAGTATTAAATGGTTAGTTCACTCCTGAATTAAAATTTCCTGATAATTTACTTACTCTCATGTCATCCAAGATGTTTGTGTCTTTCTTTCTTCAGTCGAAAAGAAAGTAAGGTTTTTTCTCCAAATAGTGGACAAATGGGTTAAAGGTCCAAATTGCAGCTTCAAATATAAGGAATATAGATCTTGTTGAGTAAAATGATAGGTCATTTTCAGAAAAAAAAAAAAAATTATATATATATATATATATATATATATATATATATATATATATACTTTTAACCACAAATGCTCATCTTTCACTAGCTCTGCGATACTTGTCACTTACGAGACCTTACGCAAAACTCTACAGTGCGATCATTTCAGTTGCATTTGCGACTATGAAAACATATTTAGGAGCATCATATGCGACTGACCTGATCAGCATGTTTGTGTTTGCGTTTTAAAGGTTTCTATGTGTTTTTGCAACGTTGAGTAATGTATCACAGACATATCTTACAAATCCTTTCATAAACAAAGTATAGAGAGAGATCACGATGAACTAAGATGAGTGATAGCTTTTAATGATTTTAAGGGAGTTTACAATACAACAGTTAAATAAATACAACAGTTAAATAAGCAAGAAGTTAATATTAAGTGACTTACATTGTCTGACTGTAACGCTATTGCCTGATTTTGCTCTAATTTGTCATCAAAAATACTCTGAAACAAGTCACAATTGAGCCGCTGCGCATCTCCGTTTAAACACAGCAGTGTTTAGTTTATGAATGAACGTGCGTTTTTAAACAAATCTAGTGAGTCAATGATTCAATTTCCCATTCATAATGACATGCATCAGCTGTTCGAACGAATCACATGAATGAATGATTCAGTAATTCAATCAGTGACTTGCCGCCACCTACTGGCAGATTTATCTTTTGTATCTTTTCAGTTATTTAAATCATTTAATGTTTCTGTATTCAAAATTTTGTATTTAAAACATTTATCTCAACATGAGTTTATGAATTTGCACTCATGCCACCTCTAAGCCTCATTAAACATATGAAAATACACCTGCAAGCCACTTTTGTGTTCTTCTGTGCCACCTCAATAGTACAAATTAATTTTGTTAATACTGATTTCATTTGATTGGTAACTTAGTCTTATTGTATTGTTTAATTAGAAATTTTAAAAAGCTTAAAAAATATCATTTTTAAAAAATTTGACATAAAAGATGACATACTTTTAATAAAGTTAGAGCAATGGCATTACAAAGGTAAAAACAAAATTCCCGTGTAAATCACTTTAATAAGTCACCTCGTAATGGAAAGGCCATGATCAAAAACCAAAAGTTTTTGATCAGATTTTTTGATTATTGATTAGGTTCTCCTGACATTTTGACTATGCTCCTAAATGTCTTTTTTAAGTTAGAAGCACAAGTGCTTCTAAAAATAAAAGTAAGTGTTAAAATCCTACCTTACGGTCATGTGCCTTCAACCCATTGGTCCCCAATGAAGTCGACAATATAGAGGAAAAATCCAGAATGTTTTCCTTAAAAACCTTAATTTCTTTTTGACTAAAGAAAGACAGATACTAACAAGTTAGCTTTCATTCAGTCTTAGCGCCACTTGAAAAATGAATGTAGTGAAGTCACTTCCTTCTATCCATTTCTCTTGTGTTTTTGGTCTTTCTACCACAGCTTCTCTGTTTTGGTGTTTTGTGTAAGGTTTCTTAGCTCACTTCATTTAGGACATTGTCTGGACCCCAGGATGTACGGCCAATGCCATAAACAGGAACAGCTTCCAGTGTGCCTTCCAGAACCACTAACATGCTTGTTTTCTAGTGGGGTTGGACTCCTGTTGGGAACATGTAGTTCTTGTTTCTTTTCTGCGAGCTGGCTTTCTACTTAGTCTTTGTTGTTGGAGCCCAGGATGTTCACTCTTAAGTTATCTGCAGCTGGTTATTTGTATGTGGCTTTGGTTTCGTCTGTAGCGGAGTGTTAGTGTGCCATATTCCTGGTGAAGTATTAATCACAGTTCATGGTTTGGTTTTCAGATGAACCAAAATGTGTTTTTGTTGTTCTTTTTGTCCAGCTTCTATAATGGATTCACTTTGTCTATCCACAGTATCACCACTAAACTGGAGCGAGCTCTGGAAAAGGTGGCCCCATTGCTGAGGGAAATCTTTGTGGACTTTGCACCTTTTCTCTCACGCACGCTGCTGGGCAGTCATGGTCAGGAGCTGCTTATTGAAGGTACTGATGCTATATGTGCCCCTGGACCACAAAACCAGTCATAAGGGCCCATTTTTTAAAATTGAGATTTATCCATCACCTGAATAAATAAGCTTTCTATTGACAATATTTGGCCGAGACACAACTATTTGAAAACCTGGAATCCGAGAGTGCAAAAAAATCTAAATTGAGAAAATCACCTTTAAAGTTGTCCAAGTGAAGTTCTTAGCAATGCATATTACTAATCAAAAATGAAGATATATTTCAAAATATCTTCACTGAACATGATCCTTATTTAATATCCTAATGATTTTTGGCATAAAACAAAAAAAAATTATAATTTTAACCCCTGTTGCTACAAATATACCACTGCTCCTTATGACTGGTTTTGTAGTCCAGGGTCACATATTCTGTCTGTTTATCTCTGTCTGTTTTCTACATCCTTTTGTATTATATGATCATGCTGGTACAGGAGGGTGTAGGTTGTAACCAGGCACTGAATTCCACCAGTTAGCGATATGATTGGATATAACTGCGATAAATCCCGCCTGTTGTGTTCGTGCGCATTCCGTTTTCACAGAAATGGGAAGACTAATATAAAAAAATAAGTAAACAACTCACACACTTAGATATAACTACTTTGTTACGTCAAAATAAGACTTAAAATGGCATGAAAACATGATCTGTGGGAGTTTTTAGTGAGTAATCGGTGACCAATATTTACTGAGCCGATTCGAAAAATTACAAAAATAGTTAAAAGTTAATTATTAGAAAGTGTAGCTTTATTTGAACACACGTTAACAAATAAAATATATTGCTTTAATTGTTACTGCCTTAAGTTATTATTTTGGCATGAATGTAAAATGCTTAAAAACACTAACTTGGTCAGATTCATACTTGGCTTTATTAACTGAATTTTGCTTACATAGTTAATGTAAAAATATAAAATACTTTTTTTTTCTTTTTTTCTAATAGTGTAAGTAATGTGTGTTTAACTAGGAAAATGTGATTCGCACATGAATTTACATTTGATTAAAAACCACTGCACATCACTGGTATGTATGTGTATAGACATACACAGTTTAAAAGTACATTAAATATTTATATTTGGTTGAAGAGACAAAGTGATTTTTCAGTGTATAAACTACAAATCAAAAGTTTGGCGTCAGTTAGACTGTCCTTTCATTCAGCAAGGCTGCATTAAATTGATTAAAAGTGACAGTAAAGACATTCATAATGTTACAAAAGATTTCCATTTCAAATAAATGCTGTTCTTTTGAACTTTTTATTCATCAAAGAATCCTGACAAAAATGCATTAGAGTTTGGACAAAAATGTTAAACAGAGCTACTGTTTTCCACATGGATAAGTTTTTTCCCCTTACCGAATCAGCATATTAAAATAATTCTCAAGGATTATGTGACACTGGCAACTGGAGTAATAGGAACAAACTCAGCTTTACATCACATGAATTACATTTTAAAATATATTAAAATAGAAAACAAACAACATTTCACAATATCAATAAATGTTACTATATTTTTGATGAATTAAATGCAGCTTTGGTGAGCGTATGACAACCAAAACTTGAAAATGAATGTAATATATTTATTTATTGTTTTATTCGGTTGTGTTTTCTCTTTTTTCCCCCCTTACATCCGAGGTGCATAGAGCGACCTTTTGGGATTCACTTCCCTTCCCTAGCTGGCTGCGACGGGCCACACACACATACTCGCACACGCTTTCTGTCTCACGTTTCGGCTCACATGGCAAGGCAACCTCTCTTTGAATGGGAACCTACACTCCAGGCTCTGTTTTGTGGCTTTTTTACCTTTCAGCCTCAGTGCCAAATCATAGTGTACGTCCCCCTCACCGCTCAAAGCCAGTTTGTTCCGACTAATGTAGCTCCACATTACGGCACGCTGGAAATATGCGTGTCTACAGCTCAGGCAGCCATTTCATGAAAGAAATACTCAGAAACACATTCTGCCCTGGATTCAAACTCCTCTTTTTTTATGAACTATAACAGCCAGTTTTCTGTCTTTAACTTCGCAGTCGTACTTAATCCTGTCCACATTAGGAAGCATCACAGTTTTTGGTTGCCTGCTGAAAACAGGCGTAAGGTGTCAATTTCATGACCTTACTAGTGAAATCAAGTCAATGTATTGCTCTCAGATGGTGTAGTTTTAGACTCTACCAGAAGGGGCAAGCTAGACCTTGCCTAGAGCTTAAACCTTGACCTCATGGTTTTGTACGATTTAATTTCCCTAAACAAATTCGGGGTGATTAGTAGGGCATCTCTTTGAGGTGCTGGGTGGTTTTTATCCCATTGCTATGTGGTTTGAAGGGTGTTGTAGGTGGTTGCCAGAGCGTAAGCAAATTTAAGAAAATGATTACCCAAAAATGAAAATTGAATCATTATTTACTTTCATGATCCAAACCTATTTGAAAATTTGTTACCTTGTTATTTGTTACCTGTGATTTTCAAAAATCACACACACACACACACACACACTGTATATATATATATATATATATATATATATACACACACTATATGTATTTGAGAGACTGAATATTTATGAATATTTACGGTATAAATTAAATTTACAAAACAACTTAATGGAACTCGATTTTTACTTAATATCCTAATGATTTTTGGCATGAAAGAAAATATTTAATTAATTAATTAAATACACCTAAAATGTATTTTAACAGTACAAATACATTTAAAGCTCAGTGAAATGTATTTAGGTATATATTTTGGTATGTTAAAGTTTAAATGTGTAATGTGTAAAAGTTAAAAAAAAAAAAAATTGAAAATATACTGTATATACTACAATGTTATTTGCTATTATATTTAAATATAACCAGAAATAATATATGGGACCCTGGACCACAAAAACAGTCATGGGGGCATTTTTATTTTTTTAATTTGAAATTTGTGGTTTGTTAGGAGATGTTTTTATTGGAAATTTGTGGTTTGTGGGTAGGACAGTATTTGGCTGAGATTTGAAAATCTGGAATCTGAGGGTGCAAAAAAGCAAAATATTAAGAAAATTGCCTTTAAAGTTGTCCAAATAAAGTTCTTAGCAATGCATATTACTAATCAATAATGTTTTGATATTGTTTTGATATATATTCACGGTAGAAAATCTACAAAATATCTTCATGAAACATGATCTTTACTTAATATCCTAATGTGGCATAAAAGAAAAATCAATAATTAATTCAAAAATCTTATATAATCTAATCAATAGCTGTTATATATTTAAATATAGCCAGAAAGAATATATGTGACCCTGGACCACAACACCAGTCATAGAGTCATTTTTATTTTTTAAATTTGAAATTTGTGGTTTGTTAGGATAGGACAATATTTGGCTGAGATACAACTATTTGAAAATCTGAGGCTGCAAAAAAATCTAAATATTGATCAGAAATGTTTTGATATAGTTTGTGATATAGATCTTTACTTAATATCCTACTGATTTTTGACATCAGTAATTAATTACCTTTTTATTTTTTATTTATTTATGTATTTATTTATTTTTTACATTTTTAGGCAATTTATTCAAAATGTTTTTTAAGAGTACAAATACGTTTTAAGCTCAATGAACTACATTGTGTTATATATTTTGGTATGTTAATTTGGTATATATATTTTGGTATGTTTGGTATATATGTATGTATATATATATATATATATATACACACTATATATATTTGCATTTCCATTGATGTATGGATTGTTAGGATAGGACAATATTTTGCAGAGATACAACTATTTGAAAATCTGGAATCTGAGGGTGCAAAAAAATCTAAATATTGAGAAAATCGCCTTTAAAGTTGTCCAAATTAAGTTAGCAATGCAAATTACTAATCAGAAACTAGGTTTTGATATATTTATGGTAAGAAATGTTTAAAATATCTTGACTGAACATGATTTTTACATAGTATCTTAATGATTTTTGACATAAAAGAAAAATCTATAATTTTGACCCATACAGGGTATTTTTCAAATGCCATTGACTGTGCTTGTGCGTTGCCGTTCCCATTGCGATACTCCTCAAACTAACCCCAATCCTAAACAAATAACAGTGACTTCCTCATAGATGACTCTTTACCCCCTCATTCATTTGTCCAGTATGTTAACACCATCCCATGACGAGAAGAAGTGATGTCTGTTTTCCCACCTCCTTCCCTTCCTCTCTTCCTCAACCTCTCACAGCTGAAATACTGTTCGCTCGGCGCAAAGGCGCCCTATTTACCCATAATTACCCTTCATCCATCACCCGGCCCGGCACAAGGGGTCAAGCCCCTGCCCGGCCCCCCTCCAGACACTCGTTCACCGGGGGCAATTATGCTCCGCTCGCCCTCGGACAGCCTCCCGACACTTGGAGTTTGAGTGCGAGGCCCCTGGGCGGAACACTGCGCTTCTTGTGAGAGCTGACCGCCCAACTCTGCGACGCTACGGCCCTCTGACAATGTCACATTCACGCCAGCGAGGCTTAACTGGAAAGCACGGCGACTTGCTGTTTAAATAGAATGTATTTAGTTTGTCCAGCAGCGTGATCTAGAGGTCAGGCCTGCCACCTGACTGAAGAGAGGGACCCCGGTGGGGAATCGCTGAGTGTACGGCCCCATCTCACCCTCATAAATGAGACAGAGAGATTGTTGGGACTTGAACTCCTGGCCTCTGAAATATTACGGTCATAACTTCACGGACTGAATGGTTTAGGAGCGATCATTCATGGTGAAAGGATGTTTAAGTGGGTAATGAGACAAGTGGAGGTCTCAGACAGAAGTGAGCTGAATTTAAAGCTCAATTCACAGGCCCTTTTTGCCACAGATTTTTATGTATACAGATTTAATTATTGGGATGTATAGTTTTGATTTAAAAATGTTGAATTTCTGAAGAAAATGAGCCCTTGTCTGTGCAAAAAACTCTCTGACATGATTAGGGGTCGACCGTTAAGTGTTTTTCAGGGCCAATAACCAATGTTTTGAACTGATATATACATCTGCTGTAAAAATGAAAATTAATGTCAAAATTAAGAATAACAAAGGCTCTGACAAAAGCTTTCTTTAAATGCTTTTAAATAATTTTATCGGCAAATCGGTTTTAAAATTTTACATTGGGATTTACAATTTTGATTTAAAAATATTGCATTTCTGAAGAAAATAAGTGCAAAACTCTCTGGCATGATTAGGGGTCGACCGATATGTGTTTTTCAGGGCCGGTGCCAATACAGATTATTACAGATCAAGTAAACAGATAACCAATACTTTTAATTGATATATATGTCTAGTGTAAAAATGAAAATTAATGTCAAAATTAATAATAACAAGGGCTCTGACACAAACTTGCTTTAAATGCTTTTAAATAATTTTATTGGCAAATCGGTTTTATATTTTGAATTGAGATGAAAATGTAAAAAAAAAAATGTAATTTCTGAAGAAAATTACTACTACTTTGTGCAAAACTCTCTGGCATGATTAGGGGTCGACCGATATGTGTTTTTTTTAGGGCAGATGCTGCTACCGATTATCACAGATCAAGTGGACTAATAACTGATATTTTCAACCGATATTATATATATATCTGGTGTAAAAATGAAAATTAATGTCAAAATTAATAATAACAAGGGCTCTGACACAAATTTTCTTTTAGTGCTTATAAATCATTTTATTGGCAAATCGGTTTTATATTTTGAATTGAGATTGCCAGGTTTGTTTTAAAAATGTTAAATTATTGAAGAAAATTACTACTTCTCCATGCAAAACTCTCTGGCATGATTAGGGGTCGACCGATATTTGTTTTTTTTTAGAGCCGATGCTGCTACCAATTATGACAGATCAAGTGGACCGATAACTGATATTTTGAACCGATATTATATATACGTCTGGTGTAAAAATGAAAATTTGTGTCAAAATTAAGAATAACAAGGGCTCTGACAACTTTCTTTGAATGCTTTTATTTTTTCGGTTATTGAATGGAGATTTACAGTTTTGATTTAAAAATGTTGAATTTCTGAAGAAAATGACTACTTCTCTGTGCAGAACTCTCTGGCACGATTAGGGGTCGACTGATAAGTGTTTTTCAGGGCCGATGCCGATACCAGTTATTACCAGTCAAGTAAACCAATAACCGATATTTTGAACCGATATATATATCTGGTGTAAAATGGAAAATTAATGTAAAAATTAAGAATGACAAGGGCTCTGACAAAAACTTTTTTTAAATGTTTTAAAACACTTTTTTCGGTGAATCAGTTTTAAGATTTGAATAGGGATTTACAGTTTTGATGTACAAATTTTGAATTTCTGAAGAAAATGAGGACTTGGCTGGGCAAAACTCTCTGGCAAGATTAGGGGTTGACCGCTAAGTGTTTTTTAGGGCTGATGCCGATACTGATTATTACAGAACAAGTAGACCGATAACCGATATTTTAAACCAATATATATTTCTGGTATAAAAATGAAAATTAATGTCAAAATTAACAATAACAAGGGCTCTGAAAAAAACTTTCCTCAGATGCTTTTAAATTATTTTATGGGAACTCGGTTTAAAAAATGAACAACATCGATAACCATAGAAATGGAGGGCTGAATTACAGACTTGCGTTATAGTGCCACACTGGTCAAAACACATTATTGCATTCCCATACATTAGGTCATATGAGATCAAATGACTAGTCAACAACCAAAAAATATTTGTCAACAATTCTTTGTCGATGTTGTTGGTAATGTTGACTAATGGTTTCCTCTTTACAGGAATAGTTAATCTAGTGAAAAATCTGTCATTAATTACTCACCCTCATGTTGTTCCAAACCTGTAAGACTTTCATTCATCTTTTGGAACACAAATAAGGATATTTTCTAATGAAATTCAGTAGCTTTCTGGCACTGCATTAGACAGCAATGCAACTGACATATTCAGTGCTCTGAAAGGTAGACACTGTTAAAGTTCATGTAGTTCATGTGACATTAGTGGTTAAATCATAATGTTATGAAGCTTCTTTCTGTGTGCAAAGAAAACAAAAATAATGACTTTATTCAACAATTTCTTCTTACACCACATTCATATTGAGCCCTCTTTCTCTCTCTCTCTCCCTCATCTTTCTCTCATTAGAGTCCTGTCTCACTGACTCTACTGGCTCATGCAAACAAGGGCATGTGCTGTGTTTGTATGTTAATGCAGGTGTGCGTATGCGACTGTGTGTGTTTGAGAGAGAAAGTTTGTCTTATATGTCTGGCAATAATTGCACATGTCACTTACAATTATCTTGTTTATCAGTGAGGTTAACCAACTGTCCTTTATTTTCAATGAACAACAGGCTTTTCATTTAAAACTGCATATTTTACTCAAACAACATCTGATTTCCAGAGAACGCTCCCTGTATGAGAAAAAAAAAGAGAGATGCGCCTATATTCACTCCTTTATTATCCTTCACATATATTGTTCTATCTGTATAAATGACATCCTTATTCTAGCAAGGTTTGAGAAATATGTGAGCGAGACCATGGCCTTGGGTTTTGATCTCACGCTGGCATGCAGCAGATGACCTCTGACCTCTCAAGAGACCTTATTAGTGACCCCGCGAGCTGTTAGCCATAGTGCGCTGATGACGAGACATTCAGGCTCGACTTTAAAACATAACTCATCAGAAGACCTGGATGATTGCGTGACATTAAATGGTTGCATTTTGGGACCATTCAGCTCATCTGCACTGTACAATTTTCAGGAACTGCTTGCCCTTGCAGATGTATAACATGCATATGTCAAAACAAACAACCTCTAAGGTTTGTTTAGCTTTCATGAATATGGTGAAGCAGAATGATTTAATTTCTGTGTCTTTTTTCTCCTCTTCTAGGCCTGGTATGCATGAAATCGAGCACCTCGGTGGTGGAACTAGTTATGTTGCTATGCTCTCAGGTGAGCTGTCTCTCTTTTTCAGTTTTCTTTATCTTTCCAATGTTGTTTTCCAGCTGCATGACACATTGTCAATTGTTAATGGTCACAGTGAGCTGCTTAAATATTTGTCTGGATGGCAGAAAGCAATACACAAACATGACTTTGCTTATTAACACGCTCATTTCTCAAAGCCAACCTCAAGTGAAGTGTTAAACCATACTCAGCTTGTGATGTTAACTGATATACAGTAATGGGAATAATGGCATTACTAACGACATTTTTTTTTTTTTTAGTAACGAGTAATCAAACAAATTACTGTTTCCCCTGTTACAACGCCATTACCGTTACTAACAATAAAATGCACCGTTACTATAATTTATTATAATATTGTTATAATGTTATTTTTCAGTTCATCTGAATGGATGCGCAGCGTACCTGTATTTGATGAACCGTAAACTCTAGTGTGAAGGCACATGACTAGCCATTGCTTTGTCTCACATAAACGCAAAAAAAGATACAGAGCAAGAGAGTCTTATACCATGCAGAACTGATGCACTACATGTAAACGATATTCTTTGTTGTATTTTCCTCTCAAAATAACAGAGTTCCTTTGGAATTCTTCTGCTTTTAAGAACTACTGGTTTCTCAGGTAGTAGGCGGAGCTAATGCGCAAACGGCAATCTCATTGACTGACGCTCACTATTATCATCCCTGTTCTGATTAATATTCATGAACCCAGCAGCTCATTAATCCTTAGCGCGTTTTATATTGTTGTTAGTAGTAGAATTTATACTAGTTTTGTTATCTTATCAGTATCATTTTTAGTTCCCCCCCCCCCTGCCTGTTTTTTTATAGAAACAATTACAAACAATATCTTAAGCAACAACACCAGTTGTTCAGTTCAATAATATATATATATATATATATTTTTCAATTACAGCTCTGGGCCTAAATTCATTGTATTCTAAACTTAATTGGCAATCAGTTGTTGAAGCTATTAATGTGTGCTGACCCAAAAATCTTTTAAAAACCTGGGCCAAGTTTAAACCAGGCTTCACCACTGGCAAAGGGGCATGTCTCACTTTGACATGTATATATTGCCATTATTATGTAATCAAATTAAAAAAAATTATTATTGCTGGTCTTCAATGATAATGTCAAGTTACTTTAATGTATTAGCACCAATAAATAATAAGGATTTATGCTGATATCATCCAAAACCACACTTTGCCAGGGGTGTTTCCAAACTTTCGGAGGGCAGTGTAACTCAGTTACTAACTTTGTGAGAAGTAACTAGTGACTATAACTACACTGTAAAAAACAATTTGTTGAGTCAACTTAAAATAATTTGTAACCTGGCTGCCTTAAAATTTGAAGTTCAGTCAACTCAAAAGAAATGTATTCAACTTGAAATGTTAAATTATAAGTGACAACTTAGATATTTGAGCTGAATCAACTTAAAATTTTAAGGCAGCTGGGTTACTTACCCATGTGTTAAGTTTAGCGAACACAAATATCTAAGTTGTTACTTAGTACAACTTAAGATTTCAAGTTGACTGAACTTATTTTAGTTGACTGAACTATCATTCCTATCGCTGCTGATATAGTTACAAATTTTAACTCTGAAAAGCCAGACATATGACATATTAGTCTGAAACATCTTATTTTATTAAATGCAAGTTGATCGAACCTTCAGATAACAAAAAAAGAAAAGTCATTTAGACACCTTAGAAATGTGTGCATAATATATAATACAGTAGGCATTATAGGGTTAAAATATTCCTACCTTTTCCCACATTTTTCCTTCTTGGACTGAAAGTATTGTGACCCCAGCTCATGTAAACACAAGGCAGTCGTCTTCCCTTTAAATCCCAGTGACATATTACAGCTCGCTGACCTTCGGAGTCCCTTGTTAAGCCTTTCCTTTCAAAGGGGTCAGGGTCCCGATGTTGTAGTCAGAGCGGGAGATATTTAACATACCTTCTGTCAGCCCATCACTCTTGCGCCGGGAGTCCATAAGGAAGCCATTACCTCAGCATCTCTTCCTCCGAATCCAGCCGGTCGGAGAGCTCGGCGGGGCAGGAGCTTTTAGTCGTTGAGTGGCACCTCTGACTCTATGAAGTCCATACCGATCTGTACATTTGCTCTTAGTTTGCCCTGACGAAGGTGGCGTCCTCCAGACGCTGTGGCGCTCCGGATGAGTCCTGCTGTTCTGCTGTTCTCCTTTTGAAGATTTCAGCCATCCTTTCCCCGGTTGCATTGAACGTTTGGATTCCTTTATCTGTTTTATGCCGTCTGCCCGCTTTGTTGCCACTTGGATTTATTGCAGAGTGAAGCATCACATTGAGACTCAAGCTCCTGGTTTTCTCTTCCTCCGCCCCTGTTAGACATATAATGTTACCGGCACTCCAAGAGTCCTTGCCATTAGAAGCTCCCAGGGTAGAAACAGCCTGATATATCGATTGCCCAAAGAGGGGATGAAACCAGAGCCTGGGCCCAAAACGGCTTTCAGACGTAGGAAAGTCTCTTTGGAGCCAAAGCCTTCATAACGGGCTCACTGTAGGATCTGATTTAGAACATGTTGCCCAAACCAGAGGGCTCAAAAAACAAAAGGCTTGATTCTTTAGCTGAGCGAGAGAGGAAGTAAAGGAGAATTATAGGTAGGGAAAGTATTAGGATCAGTATGATTTTTTATGTTTTTGGAAAAAGTCTCTTGTGCTCACCTAGGTTGCCTTTACTAAATCAAAAATACAATAAAATCTGTAAAATATTGTGAAATATTATTATAATTTAAAATAAAGGTTTTAGAATTTAATGTATTTTTAAAATGTAATTTATTCCTGTGATAAGAAAGCTGAATTTTAAGCAGTTGGAAACAGTTGGTTTTTTCCCCTCAGAATTCTTTGATGAATAGAAAGTTCAAAAGAACAGCATTTATTTGAAATAGAAATGTATTTTGTTACAGTGGTCAAGAAACAATTTTTTTTGTCATTAATGTTGAATACAGTTTTTATTTTTACAGTTTTTATTTTTATTATTATTATTATTTAATTATTTTATTTATTTATATAATATTTTTTTTAAATAATTTTATTTTTTATATAATTATGTATTTTATTTATTTATTTATTTATTTTTTCTGAATCCTTTGATAAACAGAAAAAGAACAGCACTTATTTGAAATATAAGTTTATATTGTAACAATTCTCAAGAAGCTTTTTAATTATCATTAATGTTGAATACAGTTGTGCTTTATTCATTTATTTACTTGGAAACCGTGAGATTTTTTTTCCCCCCCCAGAATTCTTTGATGAATAGAAAGTTCAAAAGGACAGCACTTATTTAAAATAGAAATGTATTTTGCAGTAATGGTCAAGATTTTTAATTATCATTTTTAAATTAAATTTTTAAAATCAATAATTTTAAATACAATTGTTTTTTATTTTATTGAATTTATTTATTTATTTATTTATTTTTTTTTTGGAAACCATAATATTTATTTATTTATTTATTTATTTCAGAATTCTTTGATGAACAGAAAGTTCAAAAGAACAGCACTTATTTGAAATAGAAATTTATATTGTAACTATGCTGTTTGTTACATTTTATTTATTTATTTATTTATTTATTTATTTATTTATTTTTGGAAACTGATTGTTTTTTTTTCAGAATTCTTTGATGAACAGAAAGAACAGCACTTATTTGAAAAGTTTTATTTCAATTTTTTTTTATTTTGTAATAATGGTCAAGAAGCATTTTATTATTAATAATAATAATATTGAATAAAGTTGTGCTGTTTAATTTGTATTTATTTATTTATATTTATTTATTTATTTTTTGAAACCATGAGGTTTGATACAGAAATTTATTTTGTAACAATGATCAAGAATTTTTCTTAATATCATTAATGTTGAATGCAGTTGTGCTGTTGATTTGTTCTTGTTTATTTTATTTTATTTTATTTTTATTTATTTATTTATTTATTTTTTGGAAACCGTGAGGTTCTTTTTTCCCTCAGAATTTTTTGATGAATACAAAGTTAAAAAGAATTTATTTATTTATTTATTTATTTATTTATTTATATCTATTTATTTAAAATAGAAATTTATTTAGTAACAATGGTCAAGAAACATTTGTTTATTAATGTTGAATACAGTTGTGCTGCTAATTTTTTATTTTTTATTTATTTATTTATTTTTGGAAACCATAAGTTTTTCCCCCCAGAGTTTTTATGAATAGAAAGTTCAAAAGAACAACACTTATAATTAAAATAAAAATTTATTTTGTGACAGTTTAAATGTCTTTACTGTAACCTTGCTGAAATGATTAAATTCTTAAAAAACAACAACAACAAAAAGAATCTTACTGACCCCAAACTTTTGAATGACGTTTATTTATTTCATATTTTCTGAAGTCATGCAGCAGCTTGAGGAATAGACTAAAATTTAAGTATTTATTCACCGTGCCCACACTTCACTTTCATTGTATGGAAAACAGCTGTTTGAACATCTAAAGACATGAGGATGAATAATGATTTCATTTTTGGGAACTATCTCTATAAGAAAAAGCTTGGAGCGCATCTGAACACACCCCACATCCCAGTACGAATCATGTCGCGGCAGGAGACGTCCTTGCTGCGAGTCCGACAACCTCGAGCCTTTCCCCTTTTCATCTCCACACTAATGCACCCAGACAGCGGGACGTTCACCGCTCGTGACCTTCCGACCCGCTCTGTTTCGCGAACTGTCACTTTTATGAATAAATTAGCGATAATCATCTTGCACTTTTTTATTTATGCCTCCTAATCACTGTTATTCATCTAAGGCCGCCGACAGCCGGTGTCTCTATCCAGTCAAGTGGCAGCGGAGGCCGCAGAGGTCGTCCGGGTCTGTTTCGTGTAGCAGCTTAAACATACATAAAGGATCTAGCGTGGAGCCGGAGAGATTTACCGATGGACGGCCTCCAGATGTCGGGAGCAGCTCTGAGCAGATAAAAGCAAAGCGCTCCCTCTGTCTCTTGACAGGTTGGATTGAGATGCTGCAAATTCTCAAGAGCCATTAAAGTTTGTGGGTTACAAAGCTGGAGGAGGGAGGAAAAAAAAAAAACGGGCTGGCTGAGGTGCACAGCTCAAGCACAAGTGCTACAACTACAGTTTTTTTTTTTCCTCCCACGGTTTTTGTGGTGCACATTTTTGGCTAATGACTGCATTCTCAGCTGAGTACGTTTTGGCAGGCAGTTTTGACAGGAGTGCTTGACAGCTGTGACTGGAATTTGGAGGCGTAGGTTAAAAGATGATTGGAGTTTGAGTGAAATTAAGTTTTTGGCTTTGAAACAGCATGTACTCAAGTTTTCAGTGAAGCAAGGAGGTGACTTGTCAGACATTGCAATCATAATCATGAGAGATAAGACGACCCATTGGCCTGTGTACTGAAAGGGGATTTTTTCATATTTTTATCCTCTTACATGAATCAAGAAAGCGCATAAACAATGCAAGCAGAAATATGCAAAAAGATCATAAACTTTGGATGGAATATAAAGGTCAGAGATGAAGTAGTCATTTAGTTTGTGGGAAAACACACACAGATGTGATCCGCCCAGAAATGATGAGGCTTTTTTCAAGGAAACACCTTCAGAAAATATGAAGGCTACTACTGTAAGCACCAATTTAAACTGTAAACAAATAAATATATAAAAAATTATAAAATGATTTGCTTTCATTTAATTGGCACCTTTCTTTCTTTCTTTCTTTTATGAATAGTTTAACGATTGATAAATAACTTAATTATTATTATAGTAGTACTTGAGTATTATTATAGTAGTAACCCTTGAAATTTTTTTTTAATGTATGTATAGGTATTGTTTATTATTACTTTCTATTTAGTTGACAACTTTATTTATGTATAAATGTATGTATTTATGTATTATTCAATGTATTTTTTATTTGTTTATTATTTGTTTTTATTTTCCATTTTGTTGACGTTTGAATTATTTACTGACTGTATTGATTATTTAGTATTATTATATCACCATTCATTTTTATTAAATTTATACGTTTGTGTGTTTGTTTATTTTATTGTATTATTGTTGTTGTTTTGTTATTATTATCATTTCTATTACGTTTTTATACTTTTATTTATTGGTTTGTTCGTTCAGTGAACTTTTCATTCATTCAACTTTTTATAAGTATTCACTTTTTAATTAATAATTACTCTAGTAGTACTTTATATTTAAGTAACTCTTGATGTATTTATTTTTTATTTTTATGTAATCTGTATAGTTGTTATTTATTACAGTATTACTTTCTATTTAGTTGACACATTTATTTATTTATTATTCAATGGTTTTTTTATTAATCTTTTTATTTTCTATTTTGTTGACGTTTAAATTATTTACTGACTATATTGATTATTTACTATTATTATATCACCATTCATTTTTATTAAGTTTATGCATTTGTGTGTGTTTGTTTGTTTGTTTGTTGTTTTATTTTATTATTGTTGTTTTTTTTTTGTTATTATTATCATTTCTATTTATACTTTTATTTATTGGTTTGTTCGTTCATTCAACTTTTCATTCATTCAACTTTTTATAATTAATAACTTTTTAATTAATAACTACTCTAGTAGTACCTTCTCTTTAAGTAACTCTTGATGTATTTTTTTTATTTTGATGTAATCTGTATAGTTGTTATTATTTGTTATTACTTTCTATTTAGTCTATGTATTTTTATATATTTATGTATTTATTTATAGTTTTGTGTTATTGTTGTTGTTTTATTTTGTTATTTTTATCATGTCTATTATTATACTTTTTATTTATGTGTTTGTTCATTCAGCTTTCCCTTCATTCAACTTTTTAGAATTAATTACTTTTTAATTAATAATTATTATAGTAGTACTTTCTATTAAAGTAACTCTTGATGTATTTATTTATTTATTTTTTATTTTTATGTAATATGTATAGTTATTTATTATTATTTATTATTTATTATATTACTTTCCATTTAGTTGACACCTTTATGTATGTATTTATTGTTTTTATAATTCTATGTTTTTTTATTTGTTTACTAATGGTTTTATTTTCTATTTAGTTGACATTTTAATTATTTATTGACTGTATTGATTATTAAGTTTTATTAAGATTATACATTTGTCTGTGTTTATGTTTGTTTTTTGTTTATGTTATTATTGTTGTTGTTTTATTGTATTATAATTTCTATTACGTTTTTATTAAGTTTATACATTTGTTATTTTTGTTATTATTGTTGTTGTTTTATTTTGTTATTATAATTTCTGTTAAGGGTTTGTATTTTTCATTTATTGATTAGTTTGTTTGTTTGTTCATCCATTCATTTTTTATGTTATGATTTTTTGAGGATTATTATTATGATTGTTTTATGTATTTATATGCATGTATTTATGTGTTTTACGTATTTATTCATTTATTTATTCAATCATAATTTTATGTACAATGTTTTACTTATTAATGTTTTTATTTTTTATTTAGTTGAAATATTGAATTATTTATTGACTATTGATTATTTACTCTTGCTTTCTGTTAAGTTTATACAGTTGTTTTTTTGTCATTATTGTTATTATCATTGTTCTTGTTTTATTTTGCATAATTATAATCTCTATTAAGTTTTCATACTTTTTATTTATTGGTTCGTTCATTCATTCATTCATTCATTCATTTATGCTATATATATATATATATATATATATATATAATTATTTTTTGGTTATTATTATCATTGTTTTGTTTTATTTATTTATGTATATACATTTTTGCTTAGTTTTCCAATTATTTTTCTCTAAACTTTTCTGTGGGCCCCCTTACGGCCCCTTGGGGCTCCCCGGACCACAGTTTGAAACCTCCTGTGCTAAAATACAAGATAAACTCTCCGCATCAGCTCATCAGCCCGGTGTGTCAGCTTCTCCCAGTATAAGTCCCTCGCTGGAGATGGCAGGCCGGAAGTGATCTTCTCTTTTACATAAGGGATCGCATTACCGCCTTCTGGAGGTACATGTCATCGCTAATGCACATCACATGGACGGCATACTCGTCTGAGCCCCCCAAAATCCCCTCACAATCACACTCACCTCCCACCGGGGACCCTCAATCTCCAGCATGAAGAGAAAGAGGAAAAAAAAAGGCTTAAAAGAAATGTGTTACAGTTCTAGTGCGAGAAGAGACAGCGGACGGGGACTTGGCTCTGTGTTTTGGCTGATGTCATTTTTCTTTTGGCAGGCCAGTGTGCCCCACATCTGCATGTATTTCCTTATTTATTTTTGTCACGTGGGTGCTGCTCTACTTGAGCGGAGGCTAGTGAAGAAGCACTGAGCTGAGGCGGACGATCCCAGGCGACGAACCGCCTGACTGCTGAGTAGATAATGAATAGTGGAGGAGAAATAGAGAGAGGGAGGCATATTGGGTCAGTTACAACATTTGGAGACCAGATGCGCCCCAGCGTTGTCTCTTTCTGCCTCAGTGAGGGGTAGTGAGGATGCTCACCAATGTGTGTGATTTTGGATTTTTTTTTCCCATCTCAAACTTTGATTTTTTAAAAATCTATTAGTCTATTCAGTTCGTCAGTTGTGCTCTGCAGTTTTACAGTGGCTCCAAAAGTATTTGACACTAAAAGGGATAGTTTAGCCAAAAATACAATTCTGTTATCAATTACTTACTGTCATGTTGTTCCAAACCTCTCTATCTTTCTTCTGTCAGTGAAAGGTGATGGGGTCCAATGGACAAAAACAGTTCTTCAGAATGTCTTAATATCTTCTTTTGTGTTCCACAGAATTAAATGACAGAAATTTCATTTCTTAAAGGGATAGTTCACCCAAAAATGAAAATAACCCCATGATTTACTCACCCTCAAGCTATCCTAGATGTACACTACCGTTCAAAAGTTTGGAGTCAGTAAGACTTGTAATAGTCTTTAAAGAAGTCTCTTATGCTCATCAAGGCTGCATTTATTTGATTAAAAATGAAGAAAAAAAACAGTAATATTGCAAAATGTTTTTACAATATAAAATAATGTTTTTTATTTTAACATACTTTAAAATAGAATTTATTCCTGTGATGAAAAGCTGAATTTTTATCAGCTGTTACTCCAGTCTTAAGTGTCACATGATCCTTCAGAAATCATTCTAATATGCGGATTTATTATTAGAATGATCAATGTTGGATAATATCAACAGTTGTGCTGCCAAATATTTTTTGGAACCTGTGATTTTTTTTTTTTTTCAGGATTCTTTCATGAATAACAAGTTTAAAAAGTACAGTGTTCATTCAAAATATAAATATTTTATAACAATGTAAATTATTTATTATTAACTTTTAATAAACTTTTAATTATTAACTTAATACATCCTTGGTGAATAAAAGTATTAATTTCTTTAAAAAAAAAAAAAAAAAAAAAAAAAACCCCAAACTTTTGAACGGTAGTGTATGTGACTTTCTTCTTTCAGACAGATACAATCTGGGTTATATTAAAAACTGTCCTGGCTCTTCAATGCTTTATAATGGCAGTGAATGGGCGATGAGATTTTCAAGCAAAATAAAGTGCTTAAATCCATCATATAAAGTGAAAGCCAGTCTTCTCTTGGATAATATCAAAATCTTCCAACATTTTCCTTTACAAATCCTCATTTTGTACTTTTAATTCGTGACCGGTGTTTTGTTTTGCTGTCTCCTCTGCGCTTCTGTGTTCATCACTTCTTATTAACCTCCCGGGTGCACTTTTTTGGGCTTCTAAATCTCAACACCCATTCACTGCCATTATAAAGCTTGGAACAGCCAGGACATTTTTTTATATAACTCTGAATGTATTTGTCTGAATGAAGAAAGTCATATACACATAAAATGGCTTGAGGGTGATAAAATTTTCATTTCTGGGTGACCTATCACTTTAAAGCCTCAATATATGAATTTCTGTGCATTATGCCACCAAATATCAGTGTTTCATTAACAATATTTATTTAGCAAAAAGAAGTTTGTTACACCTCAAATTATAATCTGTATATGCTATATATATAATGGGCTGCTGAAGATAGTCTGTTGAAGATGAGAAAATGACGATGATGAAGATGATTATTTGGAAGTGAGACTTCCAAGTTCTTAGTATAGAATTCATACAGGCATTCTTCTTTTTTGTTGTTTCTGCAGCCAGTTGGATAGAAGAAATAGCAAAAATGGTTTAGAAAATGTGGTTAGTTCTGTTATTTTTATGCCACTGTATATTACCAATTAAAACCACCCAACCACCAAAACGGCTGTATTTCCCAGCATTCCCTGTCATCAATGACTAAGTAATGCTTTATTTATACAGCACCTTTAAAAATAGTGTTTACAAAGAAAGTCTTTACAGAAAACATGAATGTCATAATATGAAACAGGGGAATAAAACAATTAAAAGAAAATAATATAGCTACAAACAGCGATTACTGGGGTTCAAGCGCTTAAGGCATTTAATCATATAGGAAAAAAAACATTACATATTATTTAGCAAGGCTGTACCCACCTACATCAGTGATTAAAAGCATTTTTGGCAAACCCAGGTAATTTACCATAGAAATATGATGTTTTTTAAATTTTTATGGCTGTTATAGCACCAGCTGTGATCCAATCCCCTTAAAAACTGTGCATGCTTGTTTAGAATCGTCTGTTGCATGTGCTCAGCAAAATAAAGTTTAGCACTTTCCTTTAGGCTTCATAGGATTTTGGGTAAATTTGGACAGGCCTCTTTTCTAAATGACCTCGTTATAGCTTCCCAAAGGGTAAATTTCAACATTTTCTGATAATTATTAGCCCAGAGAGTCCAGAGAATTGTACTGCATTGTTTTTTTTGTTTTTTCCAGATTAAGTAAAAAACCTATGACTAGTTTACAAAAGTAGTTTTTTACGTCTTCTCAATTATTTAACAAACGATTTGATTGACAGCAGTGATTCTAGAGGCAAAGTTGTCCGGAATGAGTAGTTCTGTCATATTATACGAACATTGTGCGTATGTGCGAAAAACCGCATGACGAAACAGAAACTCGTTCTGAATGACAAAAACTATAATGAAAATCTATTGACATTTTCGTCAACAAATAAAAACGAGACGAAAATGTTAGGGAGGGATGATTTGACAGTTTGACATATTGGATAAATTTGACGACGCAAAAGAGAACTTATTTCGATCCGGCAGCGCCTCTCACACAGTGCACAAGTACTCTTTTGCGTCTCATGAATGGAGAAATACACACAAAATTACGTTGAATTGTCCGTTTTGATGGCTACAGACGTAAACACTCTTGGTTACGTCTTATGTGAATGTAAATGGGACGTGCATCAGTTCATTGCATCTGTGCATTTGGTTTTAAAAGGACAGCAGTCTAATTTAGTTGCTATTGTCTGTGGCACTGATGTCCATCAAGCAACAAAAGAAAGACAGAAAATCACTCACTGCTTTTGACTGAATCCCTTTAGTATCCCTAATGAAGATTAATCTAATTTTATTTATATAAATAAATATGTCTGCTGGAAAAAATGAAGAATGTGATAAACAAGTAGTTATAAAGAATGCATAATTAGTCTATATAACTATTGGTATTTCATTGAAAAGAAGAACATGTTCTTGTTTCTTTATGAGATGTGGTTTCATTTAATTTTAATATAAAGGCGTGTTGCATCACAGCAGTTAAATCTGTGTCTATCATCATAAAACCATAATATCAGACCTATACAATGAGTTTGGTAATTTTAGAGAAATGCTTAATAAATGCATTACATTGTAACTAAACCCATTAGATTTTAGCCGACTAAATCTACTGTTGATTTAGTCAACTAAAATCTTATGATATTTAGTCGACTAAAACTAAAAACAATTCAGATGACTAAAATGTGACTAAAACTACATAGCATTTTAGTCAGAAGACTATGACTAAATCGAAATTAGCTGTCAAAATTAACACTGCACCCTTGAAAAATGCAATATCGCCCACTAGAGACTGATTTCTTTTCAATTTTTCTCAGACTTTTGGGTATGTGAGTCGAACAGGCCTGTTGAGTTTCGTTCCAATCGACGTCTGTTAACCCTGTTAACCCATGTTTTTTGAGATACACAAATGTCCTTGTAGACACTTGTGGCATTTCGGACCAAGACCACGCACACCGATCTTCATGTTGGAGAAATGGTTGTGCAGTTATAGCCGCTTTTATGTTTTTCCCTCTTATAGCGCCACCAAGTGGCCAAGCTCCATGATTTTTTTTTTTTTACTGTGACCTCAGATTCAACTCTTACATAAGTGTTCTGAGTTTGGTGGAAATATCTCATTTTGTTCAGGAGTTATAGGCATTTTACTGAAAGTGGCCCTGCCCGTTTTGAATGTTTTTTTGTGTCCCTTTGCGACGGATCGTGTCGCAAAAAAAATGTGAAATACCTCATGATCGAGTCTGAGGCATGTGTTTTGTTCGGCGTGAGCCAAGGATTCCGATGACATAAAACAGGCTGTGACTGGCGGTTTAGGAGTTATGAGCGATTTCATACTTTTGATCGTTGTAGTGCCCCCGTCAGGCCGATTGGGCTGAGCATTGGTCACATTGTCAGGGGTGTGAGTACTACCATCCCTCCAAGTTTCAAGTCTCTATGGCTTACGGTTTGGTCTGCACGATCAGTTTTACGTGGAGATCGCTGGTGCGTGACCATTCTAAAAATTACTATAGGGTTTCAGTGCTACGCACTTGAACCCCTAAAAATGCTCGAAACACATAGACAGTCTGTATAAAATGCTTAAAATACCATAATTCTCAGGGGAATCGTTCACATCCATCCCGAGTGGCTGTTCTCTCACCATGGGACAGGGGAATATTTTTGAGGCCCACTTTTTGCAAATGCCCTCTTTCCTTTTGAACTTCAACCCATCTTATGCTCTTCCCCCTTAACTCGTACCTTAGAGAGCAAACAGGAGAACAGAGGAGAATTTCCCATAGTGAGAAGCACGACTGCCTTTTAATCATCTCCAGACCCGTGCCTTGTGTGTGAGAGACAGTGGAGGAAGGAGAACCCGGGAAACGGGGAGAGGGAGGGCGTGAGACGTTCCCTAAGGCCTCAAAAGCGCTGGAGGCAAGGCGAGAGGGCCGGTCTCTAGACGGGGGTCTTCGGTGATCTGTCACTGGGTGCTCACAGGGAGGAAATGGCTGTGTTTAAGGGGCAAGAGGATACAGTTTCATTCAGCAATTATATCTCTCCTGTGTTTACGGATCTGTGCGCAGAGGAAGAAAAGATGCTTGCACACGCACAGGGCCGGGTTCCAGGCTTTTTATGGCTTTGGCTCTCGATCGCGTAGACTGTATGTGACCTCAAAGCCATCTTTGCTTTCTCAAATACATAGCAATCCAATTTGCTGCGATCACTATCGCTGGATGTTTCATTTAGGCTTAACATGAGACTGTAGGAGAGGGATTTTTGTGTGCAGATGTTTTTGCCACTGGTTTTATTTTTATTTATTGTTTTACAGATGTGCTTCAATCCATTTTTACCAGGACTTTTTGGATCTAACCCTAAACGAATTCTCTTGCTGTCATGCTCATTTTTGTATATCCTAAATGCACAGAATTAAATAATATTTTTATACTTTAGACATAAAATACGTTATGATTGGAAATAGACAAAAAAGGTAGAAATAACACCACAACCATATGTAGATAGATAGATAGATAGATAGATAGATAGATAGATGATAGATAGATATCAAAATGTTTTTAAAAAAATTTAAATATGATTATTATAGTTGAATGTTTAAAACATTAAAACCAAGAAAGAATGAATATATATATATATATATATATATATATTACATTAAAATATTAAATTATACATATGATTGTTATAGTTAACTGAAACTGAACATAAAAAAAATCAAACATTAAAATAAAATATCAAAATATAAACTGATTTTATTAATAATAGCACTGATATATAATATTTAGAATATAATAATATAATATATAATAATATAATATTTAGTTAAACTAAATATAATATTTAGTACATTCAGTAAAATGAATGTAAATATTAATTAAAAAATATTAATTAAATAATTTATATATATATATATATATATATATATATTATATATATAATTATATAATTTTGTACCATATTATATTAATTGTCAAATATTAAATAAAAAACTAAGACTGAATGTAAAAAAGTTTAACTTTAAATTTGTTTTTTAAAAAAAATATTATCTATATTATATTACATTTAAAATATTAATATATATTTAGTTCAACTTGAGCTAAAATAGTAAAATTGAAATAAAAATGAAACTAAATTACATAATAAATTACTAAAATGTATTTTTAAACCTATATTATATTACATTGTAAATATTAAATTATATAAATTATATAATAATAATTAAATTATATATATAGATACATGTATAGAGTTAGCTGAAACTGAATGTAAAAAAAATGAAAAAATGTTAAAAAATAAAACATTAAGATAAAATATCAAAATAAAAACTGATTCATAATATTAATAAAAAATATTAATAATAACACTGATATATAAATAAATATAAATATTAATTTAACAACAAATATTAATTAAATATTATAATTTTTAGAATGTCCTATTAAAGTTTTAGAAATATAATGGTTAATTAATTAATCATGAATTGTAACATTTTAAGATCAAAAGTCTGGGTCCAGTAAAACATTTAAACGTTGGTTTAAATGTGACTTTATATTACAAAAAAAAAAAAAAATTAAATTAGTTCAGTCAACACTAATGGATTTAACTCAACACTTATTTTTGGATATACTTTTTCCCCTGTTGCACAAGCTTTTTTAATCATACTAATGAAAAAGGAACACAATCCACATATTAATGACAAATATTTGTTTCTTTCAGGAGTGGCAGAACTCCATCCAGAAGAACGCTGGCCTGGCTTTCATTGAGCTTATCAACGAGGGAAGGTAAAGTCTCACGTCTACTCCTCAAACACCATTACTAGCTCACACATCACTATAGCTAATGTCACTTTAAACTGGTTACCTAGTGCTGGTCTGTTCTCGTGTCGGGTTACCAGACATTTCTGAGGCCGACTAGAAAACAGGGAGGGAACCAGATTAGCCCCTAAGCCTCTCGTTCAGCTACTGTGACTACAGTCTGTGTGTGTGTTTTGTGTGAAATTGCTTGACCAGAGTGGAAAATATGCTGAGATAAGCATAGAGAGAGAGTGGCTGAATAAACCTGCTGATGTACTTCCTGTCCAGAATGTGTACAGTTTTTTAGTCATGCTGTTTTTTTTTTTAGGTATACTTGTATTTGTGTATGCGTATGTCTGTGTCCATGTGTTTGTCAGGTTTAGGCTTTGAATCATTGTTGTGAAGCTGATCCAGGGCGGCTCAACCTGCACACCCATCTGCTGACCCATCTGTGCACAAACACACACACACATTTGGACAATAAGCCTGAGTCAGCAGTGGTAGTCGCTGTCCAGGGTGCTGGTACATCAGTCATTCAGGCCTACCTGTCTGTCTGTCTGTAACAATGGCCCTTAGAGATGTGCCTTTTCGTATTCGGAAAGGCACGGAAAACAAATAACGCGTTCTACGGAGCCACTAAAGAGACATGCTAGCAGTGTAAGGAAAGAGTAAGGAAAGATGACTGATAGCGATGGCGAATGATTTGCAGATCCTGAGCACCACTGACAAACATCTAATCTTGTAAAACACGTTAAGTTCTGTCGCTCCGTAGTAAACAGAGTACGTGTGATCATGAATCGTGAAAGTGAAAGTAAAAAGCGAGCGCACATTTAAAAGCAATTTTAATGCCTCACATATTAATAGCGGCTCACTGATGCCTGCAGTTAATATGCAATATAATTTCCCAACAATATAATTGCAAGAGAAAGCATTGAAATATATTTTTCCTCTCATCTCGTATGTATTCCCTGTAGGGGTTCCATAGTACACATAATTTCTTTTCTGAACACAGTATTTGGTTTCTGGTATTCTGGTTCCTTCAAAAAAAAAAAAAAAACTAATACATTAAGTAAGGAGGCACTAAATTGATCACAATTGTGAAGGTTTTACATTATTATAAAATAGAATTAAATTAAATAAATAAGTAAACACCAAATCAGTATAATAAAATGATTTCTGAAGATTTCTGTGACAGAAATATGGAATAATAGCTGCTGAAAATTCAGCTTTGGCATCACAGGAATAAATTACATGTTACAATTTAAAATATATTTAAAAAGAAAACAGTTGTCAGTTATTTTAAAGCTGTTACAGTGTTTCCCAAAAATGTGTTTTTTTTTTGTTTTGTTTTTTTTTTTTTTTACAGTTTTTGATCAGATAAATGCATGTTTTTGAACTTCCTTCAAAAACATGAAAGCATCCTAGTAATTAGTGTAATTTTATTTTATTTTTATTTTTTATTTTTACAAAAATGAATGCATATGTATAAAAATATAATAATTATTATAAATTAGGATTTTGATATATAAACATGTTGATTGAAATATACACTGCTGTTCAAAAGTTTGGGATCAGTAAGTTGGGATCATTAAGATTTAAGACATTTACTTGATTAAAAGTACCGAAAAAATAGTAGTATTGTGAAATATTATTAAAGTTTAAAATAATGGTTTTCTATTTGAATATATTTTAAAATATTATTTATTCCTGTGACGCAAAGCTGAATTTTCAGCATCATTACTCCAGTCTTTAGTGTCATATTATCCTTCAAAAATCATTCTAAATTGCTGAATTATTACTTTTATTATGAATGCTGGAAACACTTGTGCTGCAAAATATTTTTTTAAACTTGTGATTCTTTTTTTAGGATTTTTTGTTGAATGAAAAGTTAAAAAGAACAGCATTTATTCAAAATAGAAATCTTTGCTATCACTTTTTATCAATTTCATACATTCTTGGTGAATAAAAATATTAATTTCTTTCTAAAAATTAACTAACCACAAACATTTAAATGATATTGTTACAAAAGTTTTCTATTTTAAATAAATGCTGTTCTTTTTAACTTTTTATTTAATAAAGAATCCTGAAAAAAGTATCACCGATTCCAATGAAAATTAAGCAGCACAACTGTTTTCAACATTGATTATAAAACAGCATATTAGAATGATTTCTGAAGGATCACGTGGCACTGAAGACTGGAGAAATGATGCTGAAAATTCAGCTTTGCATCACAGGAATAAATTACATTTTAAAATATATTCACACAGAAAACAGCTAATTTACATTGAAATAATATTTCAGAATATTGCTATTTTTTCTGGATTTTTGAACAAATAAATGCAGCTTTGATGAGTATAAGAATCTTCTTTAAAAAAAAACAAACAAAAAAAAACATAAAAAATCTTACTGATCCCGAACTTTTGAACAGCTAATTATACTTAAAGTTTTATACATATTTATTTTTAAAAATAAGGCACCTAATGGTACTGTAGGTCTATCTTTCAAGGTTTATGTGAGATCACTGAAAAAAAAAAAAAAAACATATATGGACAGAATGAAGGTGATTTTTCTTCCAGAAGCCACCGATTACACTCCATATATTCACTAGCTAGTTTATTTAAACAATTTAATGAGACTAATGTTGTGTTTGGCCTCTTTTGCTTATGTTCTAATAACAAACTAACTTACAAGTATTAAAGCACTGTGTAAAACGTGTGCTTGTGGAGTTATTTCTGAAGAAAATGCAGGAATGTTCAGCCTCAGAGTGTTTATATAACAGCCTATTCCAGTTTATTTAGATACATCCAGTTTTTAGTAGGGCATCTGTGATTTATGAGCCACACCATGTCACCGTTTGGGACGTTTGTGACCCCTGTGCCACTGATTTGGAGCCCCTGTTCTGTTTCACTCTCACTCTCATATAAGTCATCGAGGCTGCAACTGTTTTAGTCTTTTGGAACCCTAGAAATACTCATTAAATGTTTTAACACACTCTTCATATTATGATGACTGTGTTTCAACTTCTCTGGCAGTACTGAAGTACTGAAGTCATGCCCTAGATTTAAATTTGAACCGTTATCATGCTGAGAATGAGGTTGTTTAATTTTTTTTTCTTCTTCCTCTGAGCTCCAAATGTTATTTATTGCTTGTCATCACTTAAAGAAGCATGCACATTTGAATGCTATACCAGATTAAAGACCCTTTGCGGGATGAGAACGGAAATTTACGCTCAGCATTACGTTTAACGCCAAGGTTCTTGTTAATTAAAACAAAGCTGACTTAATGATGTGTAAAATGACAATTAACGCAAAGTAACCTAGATCCCATAATAAATGAGTGATTGCGTTTTCTATAAGGGTATAAAAGAGAGAATTGTGGGGTTGATTGTGTGTGACATGCAGATGTGTACTTTATGTGTGTTTAGGGACTGACTGAAGGCCATTTTTTAAAATTCCTGTATTTTCTTCATTCTAGACTCCTTTGTCATGCCATGAAGGATCATATTGTTCGAGTGGCCAATGAAGCAGAGTTCATTCTCAACAGACAGCGAGCCGAGGACGTCCACAAGCATGCAGAGTTTGAGGTAGGTGATGTTTTTACACCATGCATATCAGTTTATTTAGATATTTTTCTGTGTAATATGAATGAATTAAGTAGATAGATCTGCTAAAACACAGATTATAACCAATCCCAGATCAGAAGTCTAATCACACACTGAATCCATATGAAACCTAAGCAATCTACAAAGAAATCTGTTTTTGCGAATCCGATATAACACGAGAGAAAATCTGTAGTAAAGCCAGCAGTGGGGGAGGCCCATAATCCTCTGCTCATGTCTCCTACAGGGGATTAAGCCACATATATTAGCTCAGTACTGAGAAATTTAATAACTCTTCCCTAAATTATACATAAGCGCCCTCTGAAAAGTAAGGAACAATGTTTTGCGATTGTATTCATGTCTCATTTTAAATTATTAGCTATTTCTATCAAGAGACAGAAAATGTTCTTTACACTGGTATTTCTTTCTGTTAAGGTTTAGGTGGAAGCTCTGTTAAGATCAGTATATTTGTCCTAGTATGAAAAGATTTAGGCCACATGCCTTTTTGATTTGATTTGATATTGACTGTTCATAATAAAGCCTAATATTTTTTTAATTAAAAAAAAAAAAAAAACTAATAAATCTAATAAAATAATATTACATTAAAAAAAAAAAAAAAAAAAAATATATATATATATATATATATATATATATGTATATATATTAAAACATTAACCAAAAATATGATTAATTTTATTTTAATTTTATTTTTTGAACTCCAAAAAAAAAAGGATAAAATAACATTAAAGTAAATTAAATAAAAAAATACTCTGTAGCAAAAAAATATATTTTAAAACATAAACCAAAAATATGATTAGTTTTATTTTGACATGTAAAATGCTAGAAGACAGGATGTATTGTGAATATAATCATGGCTGAAGGGGATTTAATGTAAATTTGAAATATTTTATACCAAGTACAACTGCTATATAATTATATTTAATTATTTATTTTATTATAATTATGTATAACTATACAAGTGAAATCCCTTTAAAGTGTTCTTTCCTTTTTTTTTAAATAAAATAAAACTCTAAATAAGAAACTAAAACTGCCTGCAGGTGGCGGTAAATGTTCTTATGAGTCATTCATTCATTTGATTCGTTCAAACGGCTGATTCATTCAGGAATTCAGTACACAGCTCACTTTATGAATGGGCTTTTGAATCATTTGTTCATCCGATTCGTTCAAAATGCGGATTCATTCGAAAAACCAAACACCGCTGTGTTGCTCGGAGATGCACAACAATTCTGCTGTGGCTTTATAAGTAATACTTTTGTTGGCAAAACTGAGCAAAAACAGACAATATCATGTTTAAAATATAACACAGTATTAAATTTACTGAACTGTTGTGTAAAATCACATTTGGGACAAACAGCACTCGTGTGATTGCTCTCGCTGCTCGCGTGATATCGCTTATCATATAAATAAAAGACAAAAAACTCATACAGGAGCCTCAATATCTTGAATTTTAGGGCATAACTGCATTTATGGCGGTGTTGCCCTGCATCATATCAAAGTCCGTTTCTATAGTCTTTGATCAAGCTTGTCATCAGCCAACTGTATGGACTTTAAGATGATGTATAGGTCTGGGGGCTGGGCCAGTACATTAACTGTGTTAAAATATTTTAACCATGTTATTTTTTCATAAATAATTAATTATGTTAACACTTTAAACTGACAGGCCTAGTTTTAATGCATTATACTTTCAAAAGGTGTAGCAATAAATAGCATTATAATGTATTATAACTGTGGTTATAATTACTCATAAAATCATACAATGCATTATAAGGTGCATTACAATGCATAATTAATGCATTAAAACAGCTTTTATAATCCATTACACATGAAGGCTTTACCAGAATTTCTACAAAGGAAGAAAACAAACAATTTTCTATATTACTTGGTCAAGATGATGTTTTAGGCTTTAGTCGTGACTGATTTCACAATATAACACAGTTCTTCTACCTCATACCTGTAATATATTCAGTGTGAAGATTAATGTTACACTAACTTCTTAGAATATCAGTATCAACCTATCTTTATCATTCTGACAGAGATACAGTGCGCTCTGTAAATGTAAATCAAGGTTTAGCAGCGCTTACGGTGGAATCCGTCATCATGTATCTACAATATGAAACTTTGAGGGCAAGTGCATGGCATCATGCGGTGAACACACACTCTTTCACACAGACACACCAGTACATGTAGTGATGGAGTGATGAGTTTCTTATCTGGAACGCGCAGCCTGAGACGGCTGTTTTATATACTGCTCTTGAGGATCCTTGACCCGCTAGATAAAACGCAGCAGGCATTAGATAGGCGATGTCACCAGCTAACCGGAGACATCGTCTTGCCCCTCAATCCCGTCTTGGAGGAGGATGGCAGGCTCTTCTAGTTCTTCTTCTTCTTTATTACCTCCGTCTACGGATTGAAGATTCAGTAAGCAGATAAGATATTTTTACAATTAAGCTGGTGTCACTTTCAACCCTCATATCCTCCCTTGAAGTGATAAATAACGTTTGATATTTGTCAGCGCGGCTCGTGGTAAGCCGAGATGACACCGGGAGATTGAGTTATCGCTTGTTTGAAGAATATGTCGAGGTATAATATCTGACAGAATTCAAATATAAGGAAGGAAATTCAATTACTTCCCCTCGCCCCTCCTCTCCGTTCCCCTGCACCCCACCGGCTTGTGTTAGCAAATTAGATTTTGAATATTAGCAAGAGATCCCCCCTGGGGTCCACGTGGGTAGACAATCTTATTGTAGCGGGAAGATAAAGTCGCGGGCTGCTTCATGTCACCCTTAGTCTGAGAGGCCTTTTAGTCTCAGTGCTGTTTATAGTGCCTGTTTTTAGCTTCTGTCTGTGTAAAAAGTAAACTTTAAAGTCAAGTTACCCTTTTTTATATAGTGCTTTATTCAATACAGATGCAGCTGCATGGTAATGAACAGAAAAATAACAGAATCAGTGATGCAGACTTCTTTAAATATAAGACAAATTTAAATTATGCTATAACACAGCTCTAAAAAAGATCGTTCTCTTCAGTAAAGAGAAATGTAAAGTTCAATTATAAAACAAGTTTATTTCAGTTATAAGCAGAAGGCAACAGTGGTGTTATTCAGCTCAAGTCAGTTCAGTATTCTATTCAGCTCTACAAAAGACAATAATATTATCATTCAGCTCAATTCAGTTCAAGGTTTGTTCTCATCTAATAGTGTCTGTGCCATCAAATATCCATATTACTGCATTTTAAGTGCCTTTAAAACCCCAAAGGGAAAGTACTGCAATATATTGTATTTTGATGAAGACATTCTTGGGTCTTAAAGGGACAGTTCATTCAATGAAAACACCCTCATGTCGTTCCAATCCTGTATTACTTTTTTTCGTAGCATAAAAGATGATGTTTTGAGGAATGTTTCAGCTGTTTTTGTCCAAGGTAATGAAAGTCAGAGGGGTTTAAAAGAACACAGGACCGTTTTGACTTTCACTGTATGGACAAAAAAGAAAAAAACACTCTGAGACATTTGGTAAAATATCTTCTTTTGTGAGAACGTCATTTAGGTTTGGAACAACATGAGGATGAGTAAATAGGTAAGTAAATGGTAGATATAGCTAATAAAGTAAATGGCAAATATATGATATATGTTGTTTTTTGACATGGTAATGGAAGACATTCTTTGTTCTTAAAGGGACAGTTCATCCAAAAAGGAAAACACCCTCATGTCGCTACAAAACTGTATGACTTTCTTCATTCTGCAAGAACACAAAAGATGTTTTGAGGAATGTTTTAGCTGTTTTTGCCATACAGTATAATGAAAGTCAACAGGGTCCAAAACAACAAAGGACTTTATTGACTTTCACTCTATGGACAAAAAAAACCCGGAGACATTCTGTGAAAAATCTTGACAGTGAGAATGTGAGAAAGTGACAACATCATTTAGATTTGGAACAACATTAGGATAAGTAAATGGGAAAGTAAATGGTAAATATATAATATATGTTGTATGTTGACATGGTAATGGAAGACGTTCTTTGTTCTTAAAGGGACAGTTCATCCAAAAAGGAAAATACCCTCATGTTGCTACAAAACCTGTATGACTTTCTTCATTCTGCAGAACACAAAAGAATCAGTGGGGTCCAAAACAACACAGGACATTATTGACTTTGACTCTATGGACAAAAAACATTCTGGGAAATATCTTGACAGTGAGAATGTGAGAAAGTGACAGCATCAATTTGGAACAACATTAGGATAAGTAAATGGGAAAGTAAATGGTACATATATGATATATGTTGTATGCTGACATGGTAATGGACACTGTTTGTTCACAAATAGACAGTTCATTCAAAAATGAAAACACCATCCAAACCTGTATGACTTTTTTTCTTCTGCAGAACACAAAAGATGATGTTTTGAGGAATGTTTTAGCTGTTTTTGCCATATAATGATAAAGTAAATAAAGTAAATGGTAAATACACAATATATGTTGTATGTTGACATGGTAATGGAAGACATTCTTTGTTCTTAAAGGGACAGTTCATCCAAAAAGGAAAACACCTTCATGTCGTTCCAAGCCTGTATGACTTTTTTTCTTCTGCAGAACATAAAAGATTTTTTGACAAATGTTTTAGCTGATTTTGCCATATAATGAAAGTCAATGGGGACCAAAACAACAAAGACTTGACTAACTTTCATTGTATGTACAAAAAAACCTCAGACATTATGTGAAATGTCTTGACAGTGAAACCATGAGAAAGTGAAAACATCATAAAGGTTTGGATCAACATGAGGATGAGTAAATGGGAAAGTAAATGGTAAATATATAATATATTTTGTATGCTGACATTGTAATGGAAGCCATTTTTTGTTCATAAATAGACAGTTCATCCAAAAATAAAAACACCATTGTGTTGTTACAAACCTGTATGACTTTATTTTTTCTGCAGAACACAAAAGAAGATGTTTTGAGGCATGTTTTTTCTTATAATAAAAATCAGTGGGGTGAATGAAAGTTAAAGTGCCACTATTAGGCAATTTCCAGTATTGCCTTTCATGCAGTGTGTAATGTAGGTTTTTCGTGAATGTAAACAATCTGCACAGTTGTAAAGCCGAAATCCCAAAATAAAGAATCGACTCTGTACAGTTTAAATGAGTCATTAGTAATTTGAACCCCACTTCCGTGATGGCTGCACGTCACAGTGTAACAGATTTGCATAAATCCCGCCTGTGTTCTACGTTGGCTGGCCACAAACAACTTGACCCTGCCCACAAACATGTCATTTTACTGACAACTGCTTCTCTAATCTCGTGGGATTCACAAAACACTTGCTCTTAAAAATGGCTCAGTATCCAGTCTATTTGGGTCAAATGATAAATAATACATGTTTATATTTTCTATCGAGCATTCAAAATATAGATCGATGACAATAGATGTATCGTTTCTGATGCCCTGTATGCAGTAGATCAATCACAACAGACTGAGCCATCTGACCAATCACAGCAGAGTAAGCTTAGGAAAGGAGGGGTTTAGAGAGACTGAATCTTTGAACTGCTTCGAATGAATCGTTTGAGAATCGCTGGAAAATGAGGTGATATTAAAGTGTTTTTTGACCTTGCATGCATGTAAACCTAATGCAGGAGACTCCCAAAATATATTAGGAACCTTAGAAATGGCATGATAGGGGCACTTTAAAAAACACTAGGCCTCATTGATTTTCATTGTATGGACAATAAACTCTTTTTAAAATGTCTTTTTTTGTGTTACGTGGAATAAAGAACATAATTCAGGTTTGAAACAACACGAGGAATGCGTAAATAATGACACTTTTCTTTTTGGATGGACTATCCCTCAGTTCTGCTTCATGTAGTAGCATTTTTCTTTTCTGTACTAATTCATTGTGATGTTTACTGTAGATGTTAATCTTGTAAATCTTTTCTCTCTCTTTCTTTCATGCATATTTCGGTCAGTCTAACTGCGCACAGTACGCGGCAGACAGGAAAGAAGAGGAGACGATGTGTGATCACCTCATCAGTGCCGCCAAACACCGTGATCATGTGACAGCCAATCAGCTGAAACAGAAGATCCTCAACATCCTCACCAATAAACACGGAGCCTGGGGCGCAGTAGCACAGAGGTACAGCTGTGTGCACATGTGGGGGTGTTTCTTCAACTGTGGTGTTTGAGTAAATAAACTTTTAAAAACACACTTTTTATGTCTTGTATTCATCAAGGCTGCAGTTATTTGATACTGTAAAATGTTATTACAATTTAAAATGACTGTTTTCTATTTTAATATATATTTAAAATGTAATTTTTTCCTGTGATGACAAAGCTGAGTTTTCAGGAGACAGATCTAATGTGACCAACCCATATATATACAACCCCTGGGGCGTAAACGTTGCTGTAGTTGAAGAAACACCTGTGTATGTCAGTGTGTGTGTGCATTTTGTTTGTACTAGCGTGTATCTTCTCCATGGTCTGTGTACGGTCTTTTTAGAGGCGAGTATTACACTATTACCTTTGTGACACAAACACACACAGCCAGGCCTCTGATGTGACTCCTATTTAATGTCATTTTCTTGCTCTCCACCAGGGTCAGTCTACAGGTCAGCAAACTCAATTACCACACCAGGCCACTAAATCCTCAGAGACAGATCACTGGTGGTCAGGCTGTATGTGTATGTGTGTGTGTGTGTCTGGCTCTCACTCTCAGTCTCACAGTGGAGCACCTGGCAGTTGTTACAATGGTCTCAAGGGTCCTGTTAAAAAAAATACTGACTAGAGTTCCGTTTCCCACCAAACACACACAAACAGACCCAATATAATCCAAGATCTAAGACATAATTCTGTACAAAGTGACAGTTTTATCTTAACATTATGACTGAGAAGAAAGTTAAAGGGATAGTTTATCAAAAAATGAAAATTCTTTCATTAATTACTCACCCTTATGTCTTTCCAAACCGGTAAGACCTTTGTATATCTTTGGAACACAAATTAAGATGTTTTTGATGAAATCTTAGAGCTTTCTGACCTTGCATAGAGACCAATGCAACTACCACATTTAAGGCCCAGAAAAGTATAAGGACATCAATAAAATAGTCCATGTGACATCAGTGGTTCAACCTTAATTTTATGAAGCTATGAAGCTTTTATGAATACTTTTTGTGAAGCTTTTATGAATATTAAAATTTAATGTGTGTAAAATATTATAGCTGTAATAGTATTAGCAAAAAGCCCATAATTGAAATAGCTGTGGAATTGCCTGCAGCAAATGCACCTTCAGTTCCATTGGTGGAACACATGATGACTGGATTGAGATTCTGTCTGCCACCATTGGCCAACAGCCAGAAGAGACCCACTTACGAACATGTATACACAAACACACACTCCAAGCACAATTACTGATTTGCCTTCCAAATTGTCTGGATTTGCAGAAACAGTGGTTGTGGCTTTCTTATTAAATTTGAGAAATCCACTGCAGATGGTTGAACGTACATGATGGCATCATGTTTACCCGCTCCAATAAGAAACATCAGCATGAACTGGTTCAGTGGAAACAGAGATGAGAGTTCAGCTGCTTTCATTGATTGTACTGCTGTTATCAGTCTTGACGAATCCAAAGAGCCTAGACGTCCCCTAATTTTGATCTGCCTTGTTTTTTGACACGATGTCAGACACAGAGTCTAGCAGTACATTAGCGGTGCTGTAACAGCACTGTACCATGTTCAAAGTTAAATATGTATGTGGGTTGTCCTATTTTTATTTTTAAGTCTGTGTTTACAACACATTTTAGTGGAAGCCTGTTTCTGCCACTGAATAAAAAATAATAAAAAGGTTATTGCGACTTTCAGAATTGTGAGATATAAACTTGCAGTTGCGAGTTACGCAGTCAGAATTGTGAGTTTTTAGCGCTTTCAGAAATACTGACTTAATTTCTCCCAATTGTGAGTTTATATCACACAATTAGAGAAATAGTCGCAGTTCTGAACTGTGAGATATAAACTCACAATTATGAGAAAAAAGTCAGAATTGAGAGTTTTTAACAATTTCAGCAATTCTGACTTAATTTCTCTCAGTTGTCATGCAATTCTGAGAAAAAAAGTCGGAATTTGGAATCTAACTTTATAATTCACAGTTGCAAGTTTATATTATATCACACAATTCTGAGAAATAGTCGCAGTTCTGAAAAAAAAGCCAGAATTGCGAGATACAAACTCGCATTGGCGAGAAAAAAGTCAGAATTGAGAGTTTTTAGCAATTTCAGCAATTCTGACTTAATTTCTCTCAATTGTGAGTTTGTCACGCAATTCTGAGAAAAAAAAAAGAGTTTATATGTTCTGACTTTATAATTTGCAGTTGCAAGTTTTTATCATGGAATTCTGAGAAATAATTTTTTTCCCCTCAAAATTTGACTTTATAATATGCAAAGTTATGAGAAAAAAGTCAGAATTGTGAGATGCAAACTTGCATTTGCCAAAAATTCTGAATCGCGAGATACAAACTCACATTTTTTCTTTAGACTTTTTTCTCAGATTTGTGTAACATAAACTTGCAATTATGAGAAAAAAGTCAGAATTGCGACATACAAACTCACATTGGCGAGAAAAAAGTCAGAATTGAGAGTTTTTAGCAATTTCAGCAATTCTGACTTCATTTCTTTCAATTGTGAGTTTGTCACGCAGTTCTGAGAAAAAAAAATTCTGAATTGTGAGTTTATATCTTCTGACTTTATAATTTGCAATTGCAAGTTTGTATCATGGAATTCTGAGAAATAAAGTCTTTTTTCCCCTCAAAATTCAACTTTATAATATGCAATTGTGAGTTTATATCTCACAGTTATGAGAAGAAAGTCAGAATTGTGAGATGCAAAATTGCATTTGCAAGAAAAAAGTCAGAATTGCGAGATACAAACTCACGTTTTTTTATCAGACTTTTTTCTCAGAATTGCATGATATAAACTTGCAATTACGAGTTATAAAGTCAGAATTACGAGATATAAATTCGCTCATAATTCTGACTTTTTTTCTCAGAATTACGTGATATAAACTCGCAATTGCGAGTTCAAGACAGAATTGTGTGATATAAACTTGCAATTCTGACATTTTTTTTAGAATTACGAGTTTATATTTCACAATTCTGACAATTTTTCTTGCAAATGCGAGTTTGTATCTCACAATTGCAAGTATCTTGCAATTCTGACTTTATAACTCGCAATTGTGAATTTATATCTCAGAATTCTGACTTTATAACTTGCAATTGCGAGTTTGTATCTCGCAATTCTGATTTATAACTTGCAACTGAGTTTATATCATGCAATTCTGAGTCAGAATTATGGGCGAGTATATATTACGCAATTCTGACTTCATAACTTGCAATTGTAAGTTTATATCACAATTCTGAGAAAAAAAGTCAGAATTGCAAGTTTGTATTTGAGATAAAAATTCACAATAACCTTTTTTATTTAGCGGCAGAAACGGGCTTCCGTGTGCTTACAGTATAAAACAAGAAAACTCATTGCAGTTTGTTCTAACGTAAATATTTTTTAACGTATTGTTATCTTGTTTTGTAGCCTTTTGTATTTATTTATCCATTATTATATTTAACAGTAATAACAGTTATATATATATGAATTAATTAAAAAATATATTTACTGTTTATTAATATGGCATACAAATCTCAATGAAATGACATTAACTTAAAATTCTGACCATTTTCAGAAACATGTTATGTAATTGTAGCATCCAGTTTCTCGAAAGCTGCGTTAAATTCATCACATCAAAGTCCTTCATACCATAATAATAAAGTGCATCTAACACCGACTACACAAAATAATAAAAAGCTTGAGATGGTGGTTTGGCTGAAAGTCTCTGCCACTATTCAGACTTATTCAAATATTTATGAAAACCACCTGGAAGGCATAACATTTGCATTGAGACAAAAGGTTATTGAGCTGGGGCACATTGTAAATGGTACCACAAAACTTCCAACAAATTCAAATTTAATGGTAACCTGCTGGAGAAGAAAAATGATGCAATATGTTCATGAGCTCAAGGCGGTGTTACAGCTGAGCAGCTTAGTCTTATTCAATGCTACATTAACTTTCCCATTTATGCGGCTTCTGTAAAATAGAAAGCCTGAGGCATTCTGGAGCATGTGTGTGTGTGTTTGTGTGTTCTTTGCATACGTGTGTGTTTGCGTGTCCGCCTGAAAATTTATTTGTGTTAGTGTGTTTCTGTGTGTCTTTGAGCATGAATGCATCCAGATTGGTTTTCTCCTTTTACTTTGTGCTACAGCCTAGGAACACGTGAAAAATTATCGAATGCAGGTTTGAAAAATGCGCTGTATCATGTTTTCACATTTCAGCTTCTGAAAACACAAACGTTCCCATGATGCTTTGGAGCACTGTTTTGATTTTCCCCATTATTTTCTTGTGGAACAACGGCAGTTGTGTACATTATTAGATAAATAAATAAATGTTCTTTGTTTTGTAAAATCGAATAATCTGTGAGGGATGACGCACCGAAAGATGCAGCGCCGCATAGCAATTCCTCAACAGCTGCATGAGCTGAAAGCCAAATAACCAAATCCAGCCTAAGAATCTTCAGTTCGATCATACTTTATGCTTGCCTGATGATGAATGTCCCCCGTATTGAGTCGGCATCAGAAAATCAATACTTCTCAAATTGAAACAGTATAGGGTTGTATTGATCTGGGCTGCTAAATCAGAAAGAGAAGGCTTTGATAGGACGTAGCCAGACAGCTCTGAGCCCAGTAATGACACACTATCAATTTTGGCTTCGCACTGATAAATCAAGTCGAAAATTGGATGTCAGATTTTTTTCTTCGGGCTTTCCACTGAGGGAGCTATTTTCCTTTCCCTCTCCTGTTGACCTCTGACCTCTGCCAGTGAATTATAAAGTTCAGCCGTGTCAAAAGTGAGAAGACGTCAGCGTTGGGATTAATGATGGAAAAGAAATCTATGAAATTGAAAAATCATGGAGCCATTTATTTGCATGTCATTGGCCTGTTATCCGGCTCTCTGAATCTTCTGTCATATTTGGAGGCAATTTAAAGCGGATTATTGTCATAATCAATTAACTAGATCGCAAATCTTTGACCTTTTCTTTATGTAGTCCTGTTTTTTAAATGTGATGGGAATTATTTAATCTATTTTCATTAATAGGATATAATAATAAATTATATATTCTATAATTATTTGACATATTTTATATATACATATATATATATTTATTTATGTTAATATCAACAATCCTCCATAATAATGCAGATAATAAATTAAATTAAATTAAATTAAATTAATATTTAAATAAATATATTTATATTTAACATTACGGTGTAGATAGAAATGTAATAGAATTAGATAGTAATAGTAATGATTTTATCTGTTCTCATTAATAGGAAATAATAAATAATTTAATATTATATTATTATTTTAGATATAATTTGTTTTACACTTTAAAAACTGTGATTTTTGTTCTATCTGAATTGTTTTCAATGACGTTTAATATGTATTTATGTGTTTATTTATGTTAATATCAACAATCCTCCATAATAATGTCTATAATAAATGAAATTAAATGAAATTAATATTTAAATATATTTATAATTATCATTACAGTGTAATATAAATGATTTTATCTGTTCTCATTAATAGGGAATAATAAATAATTCATTATTATATTATTATTTTATATATATATATATTTTTTTTACACTTTAAAAACTGTAATTTTTGTTCTATCTCAATTGTTTTCAATTACGTTTAATATATATTTATGTATTTATTTATTTTAATATCAACAATCCTCCATAATAATGTCCATAATAAATTAAATTAAATTAATATTTAAATATATTAATAATTATCATTACAGTGTAATAGAAAGTATTTTATCTGTTCTCATTAATAGGGAATAATAAATAATTCAATATTATATTATTATTTTATATATTGTTTGATTAAATCAATTAAATGTATTAATATTAATTGGATAGAATATAATTATATAATTAAAAAATATATGAAATAGCACATAAATTACACATTTTATGTGCTATTTGCTACACACTGTAAAAAGTTTTCAACTTAAAAATTCAGCAGACGCCTAAATCAACTTTAAACTACAAGTCATTTCAACTCACTACAATAAAATGAGTTCAAATGACTTACTTATGAGTTGACGTTACTTGTACTTTTAAGCTGACTTTAAAATTTAAGGCAGCTGCTGAACTTTTTAAGTTTTTAAGTTGAAATTGGTAAAAACTTTTTACAGTGTACACATTTCAAACAGTTGTATTCTGCATTGTTAAATATACATTATTTTATTATTTTGCATTATGTTTGCTTCTTTAGCAAGTGATATTAATTTATAATATTGGAATTAAGTTATTTTGCATTTTTTTAATCCGGATTGTCTTAACTTTTGCTAGTCCATTCACACAATCTGAGCACGTATGCTGTTGAAAGCATGGGCACTGTGTGTTTAAATGCTAATGCTAGCTCTGCAAAACTCACTCAGCACTCTTCCCAAGCATCATGTCACACTGAATAAAGCAGACACCTACCGATTTTCAATCAGCAATTTTTGCCATGCAATGGCGCGTAGCTGACTATGCCTGGTGTCCAATAATACTACTTCTTACTGTCCATTACCTGGAGTTTAATGCAGCTCTAAACAGTCGCTAATTGCTCCCGAATGGCTGCCTGTAACAAAAATGTAAAGTCCGTGGTCACATTGAACGGGTGTCCCGTTGTTGCTTTCGTGCCCTTTGTCCACATCAGCACTATGGCTGACAGCTGATCGAGGACCAGCATACCTGGACCATGCCAGACCTTAACTTAACCTGACTCGGGTATTGATTGTCAACACTTTCTCTTGTATAATTACTTTTTTTTTGCCGTTGACAGAAAGGAGGGAGATGAAGAAAAAAGACAGTGCCAAGAGATGGAGAGTAGTGGCATGTATTGATTTGTTGGAAGGTGGAAAATGAGGGAGGCGCCATTTCCTTTGAATAACCGTGCGCTTGGTCTCTTGTTTGATGGATGGTGGGAGTCCGGTACTGGATAATAACTTGGAGCCTTCCAGTTACACACAGCTTGGTTAAGCAGTCTCGTTGGGAGTAGTTGAAAGGTTATCAATTCTAATAGCAGCAATTGAAGGGAAATATATCCAGCCCTGGGTTTTAGGCCCCCCCAAAATTGGGATTTTGGTCTGAGGTCTAAATAAAAGATCAGCTGTGATTTGCTGTGTCATTTATTTCCTGAGACTGCAAGTCACAACATGTTTGATTTGCAGGAAATGTGGAGCCAAAAATGAAAATTCTGTCATTATTTACTCACCATCATGTCACCTCGTCAGTCAAGCTCTCATAACAACCAAAGAACCATAAAAAAGTATTATTGCATTTACTTTGAATAGAATGTATGAAAAGAATGTGACCCTGGACCACAAAATCAGTCTTAAGTAGCATGGGTATTATTGTAGTAATAGCCAAAAATACATTGTATGGGTCAAAATTATCGATTTTTCTTTTATGCCAAAAATCATTAGGATATTAAGTAAAGATCTTGTTACATGAAGATATTTTGTAAATTTCCTACTGTAAATATATCAAAACTTAATATCTGATTGATAATATGCATTGCTAAAATGTAATTTAGACCCTCAGATTCCAGATTTTTAAATGGTTATATCTCTGTCAAATATTGTCCTATCCTAACAAACCACACTTCAATAGAAGTCACAATAGCAATTGTGAATTAGTCACAACTACGAGATATAAAGTCAGAATTGTGAGATATATGCACAATTGTGTGATAAACTCACAATTGCGAGTTATAAAGTCACAGTTGTCAGAACTGTGATATAAACTCACATTTGCGAGTTATAAAGTCACAATTGTGTGAATTGTGAGTTACAAAGTCAGTTGTGTGATATAAACTCACAGTTGTGAGATATAGTCACAACTACGAGATGTAAGGTCAGAATTGTGATATAAACTCACAATTGTGAGAAATAAAGTCAGAATTGCAAGATAAAAAATTCTGACTTTTTTTCTTGTAAATGTGAGTTTGTATTTCCTAATTCTGATTTTTTTCTCGCAGTTTTATATAGATATAAACTTGCAATTATGAGAAAAAAATTGTAAGTTTATATTTAGCTATTCTGACTTTATTTCTCAGAATTGCAACTTTATTTCTCATAATAGTGAGTTTATAACAGTTCTGAGAGAAAGTCAGAATTGTGAGAATACAAGAAAAATACAAGAAAAAAAAAAATACAAGAAAAAAGTGTCAAAAATGACACAGAGAGAAAAAGTCGCAATTACATTATATATATATATATATGTATATATTTGAAGAGTTCAGATGCAAAACCAGCTAAAACCCATCTCGGTCAAAAATGAGATAATGATGCTGAGTGAATGCTCCTGACACATAGTATACGTCCATCAAATACATTTACTTCAAACTCGCTAAATTCCAGCCTCAGCCCAATCAGAAGTGCCAGTACTTACATAGAAACCTATACAAAGTAGCCAGAAGGAACGCTCATTTTAAAGAAAAACATCAGATGGATTTAGCTGGTTTTGCATCTGAACTCTTCATATATATATATATATATATATATATATATACAGTACTGTGCAAAAGTCTTCGGCCACTAGTATTTTCATCAGCTAAAAAATGGTTTAAAGTCAGTTAAATTCTGTCTTTTGCTGTAGTGTGTCAGTAGGAAATATCAGATTACTTTTCCAAACATTCATTTTGCCATTAATCGTAATAATCCAGTGAGATTTTTGTTTGCACAAGCAGTCTGACAACTGTGAGTGCTCTGCACAGAGATCTGATCTCATCATCATCCAGTCTGTCTGGAATGACATGAAGAAACAGAACAAACTCCAGAAAGAAATCCAGAAGAACTGTGACAAAGTCTCCAGGATGCTTCAAGAAACCTACCTGCAAAGCTGCAGCACTGTTAAAAGTTTTAGGCGCTTGTGTAAAAATACTGTAAAATGAGGATGCTGTCATAAATAGATTTTCTTTATCAATTACCTTCTGTTAACTAAATGAAATCAACATTTGGTGCGACCATTCTTTGCGTTTACAGCAGCTTTTGCCCTAGGTGCACTTGCACAAAATTTTTCAGGTAGCTTTGCAGGTAGGTCTCTTGAAGCATCTTGGAGACGTTGCCACAGTTCTTCTGGATTTACTCTGTTTCAGTTTGTTCTGTGTCTTCATGTGGTTCCAGGAAGACTGGATGATGATGAGATTAGATTAGTGTAGAGCACTGGCTGTTGTCAGACTCCTTGTGCAAACAAAAATCTCACTAGATTATTACAATTAATGACAAACAGAATGTTTGGAAATGTAAACTGATATTTTTTACTGACACACTACAGCAAAAGATAGAAACTTACTTTAAACCATTTTTTAGCTGGTGAAAATACTAGTGGCCTAAAACTTTTGCACAGTACTGTATATATATATATTCAGTGGCGGAAACGGGCTTTTATAATAAAAACAGTAATATTGTGAGTATTAAAGATATATTAAATGTTTTTAAAAATATTGTCATTGTACAGATCCATGTACTGTCTGTATAAATCTTCAAAATTGTTCTTTGATGTTCGACTGGGGGGAAAACTGCAACAACAGAAAGACAGAGTGAATAATGACTAAATTTTCATTTTTTTGTCGACCTATTTTTTTAAACTTATTAGGGAAAGCAGGAGAGAACAGTGAATGTGATTCAAATGATCTTTGACATTTGAAGACTGGTAGAGAAACGACTTTTAAACACACCCTTACCTGAATGACTTTCCATTTTCACATGGAATCACATAGTGTCCGGTCTCAAAATAAACAAGTCCACTATGCTAGTTTCCACCAAGGTTACAAAAGTTTGGTAAGCTGAACACCTGTGGCGACCATAAAACTTGCACAATGACTCTTTCGCTCACTAACCCCTCTGATTGTTTTTTGACCTGCGCAAAGTCACTTCCCCTTGGGCATGCTTAACCTCAAAGCCTGTGCTAATTATCTCTGGGAAGAGAGGGCTGTTGGAACGATCATCAATTTTAACAGCAAAGAGCACCACAGCTAGAGTTTTCCCACTCGGCTGGCTTCGTCTTTGGTGAGAGATGGACGGTTTGCCGAAATGGGCGAGAAGGGACGTCTGACCTGTACTAGAACTCTGTCTCTCACACAGGCATCCGCGTCTGTCTTCATCCGATGCGGTGACCCGCGGTGCAGGCCTTGCCAGTCTTAAGCCAAAGTGCTTTTTATGTGTCTGCTCGAGTATTTTAGTTTGATTCAGCTACGTAATGAAGTTTGTATGCCAAATCCGTCATTCTATCAGACAAACAAATCAGACAGGACAGTAGATTAACTTCGGTGGACATAAACTTGAAAAATTGTGTGTATTGAAATAAAGTAATTAAGAAAAGATGATTGGTTCACGTGTTGATTGATATAATAAGACAATACAGTGATCTGTCACAACACATTAAAGAGCCACAAAACGGTATTTATTGTTTGATTTTCTTGAAAAAGTGACAACATTTTAAAGCTGAGACCTTGCTTTATACCAGAAGTGTCATGTTGTCAGTTTCCTCTTTGCTCCACAATGTATTTTTCACTGCGGGAGAACTTGATGTGTAAGGTGAGAGAGGCATTGTTTGTCAGACGTAGTATCAGTAACTAAAGAGGGTGGGTTTTTGCAAACTTGTAATTGCGAGTTTACATCTTGCAATTTCGACTTTTTTTCTCAGAATTTTGAATTTACATATCACAGTTCAGTTTTTTTTTTATTTTACTAATGCATTAATTTATTTATTTATTGCCATTGAATAAAAAAATGTAAAAGGTAATCTTGATTTTTATTTCACAAATTTTACTTTTTTCTTGCAATAGTGAGTTTATATCTCACAATTCTCACTTTTTTCATAATTGCAAGTTATACACTTGTAATTGCAAGTTTATCTTACAATTTTCACTTTTTTTCTCAGAATTTTGAATTTACATATTGTAATTCAGTTTTATTTATTTATTTTGCCATGGAATTAAAAAAAATTAAAAGGCAGTCGTGACTTTTATTTCACAGTTTTGACATTTTTTTGCAGTAGTAAGTTTATATATCACAATTCAAACTTTTTTCATAATTGCAAGTTATAAACTTCTAACTGCGAGTTTACATCTTGCAATTAAATTTTTTTTTCTCAGAATTTTGAATTTATATATTGCAATTCAGCTTTTATTTATTTATTTATTTATTTTGCTATGGAATTTTAAAAACATTAAAAAGGCAATCGTGACATTTCACAATTTTGACTTCTTTTGTAATAGTGAGTTATATCTCATAATTCTAACTTTTTTCACAATTGCAAGTTATAAACTTGTAATTGTGAGTTTCAACTTTTTTCTCAGAAATTTGAATTTACTGATCGCAATTCAGTTTTTTTAATGTATTTATTTATTTTATTTATGTGTTTATTTTTATTTTTTTCACCATAGAATAAAAAAATAAAAGTAATTGTGACTTATTTCACAATTTTGACTTTTTTTCTTGCAATAGTGAGTTTATATCTCACAATCCTGATTTTTTTCTTGGAATTATGAGATATGAACTCAAAATTGTGATAAGACACTCAGAATTGTGGGATATAAACAAGATTTTTTTCTTTAATACTGTGGCAGAAATACGCTTCCATATCAACATACTGATTGGGTTTTGGAATATCACATTTATCATTTTATCACATTTCTCAGATCCTATGTTTCTTTTCATTTGAAAAGAAAATCTAACTCATATCAGGGTTAAATGTGTTTACCTTGAAAGATGAGACTTGAAAAATGGACGGTAAATAACTGGAAACTCTTTAGCGATATATATGGAGTGTTTATGTATGATTTGACTCGATTCATATATAAACTCTTGGGAAGAAATGAAAGCCAGGACAAAGATGAAAAGTTCAAGCTAGACAATCTATCCAGAAAAGATCTGTTTACTGAAAGCTGTTTTCTAAATATTGCATGAGGCGTCCTTTTTTGTGGCTTTTTCTGACAGGCTACCTTAGGCGTAAATAATTTCCATCTGAGGTGCAATTCCATGAGGAGTACCATCTCAAATAAGCATTGTAAAGCCGGCTGTAACAAGGCATACTATATGATCTCCATCTTGGACAGGATTTTGGCAGTCAAACCCTAAAGATCAAGCTATATTGGTTTTAAGTAGTGCTAATACCCCCAATTTCAAACAGCCATATGCAATGTGAGCAGAGAGTTGGCTTAACTTCATTGAAAGTGTTGAGCGTGTGTTTAGTGTCATGAACATGGCCAATGGCAGCCAGAACATCATAGAGTCAGTGTGGCACTGAGGAAAACCAGGCGACCCCCAAAATAGAGCAGTCACTGATTACCGCTATTTCACTAATTATCCTCCATTTATGTCCCCAATGGATGCATTTAATGAGAACATAATGGTGCCTTATTGAATTTCCCTGCCATTCCCTTTCTCTTATGCGCCACAACAAGAGACTATCTGTAGTGACGTGATTTCTAGATAATCATCAATGGCCTCAGTGACCGTGATCATGACTGTATTCTTCTCTAGAGCTGTCAATTTAATACAGTAATTTAATGATCATTTAGAGTCCCAGCCAAAGCTGTCATTCTGCATGTGTACATAGACCAGTAAATAAAAAAAAAAAAGCACAGACTGAAAAACTCAAAATGGATTGTGAACTGTTGGCTTTACAAGTCAAAATATGGTTTGTTTTATTTATATGTCATTGGACATAATCCTTTTTTGTAATGCAGTGTTTCCCATACATTGATTTATTTGTGGCAGCCCACCATAATATCAAAACTGACCGCCACAAATAGATTTTTCAAAAGGCTTCGTTAAATAAACATGAGTACTGCACGTTTCAAAATCAAAACGCGGCGCTAGTGTTTTTAGATCTAGTGTTTAGTTTATATCTGAAGGAAACCGACTGTCTTCAGGAAATTTTCAGATTTTCATTTTCATTTCATCATGCCTGTAATTTCTGATAAGATGCGTTTTTAAGCAGTGCTGCTTTGTGTACAGCTGTTCCAGGAAAACTGCTATTTTGCCGCTCCAAAAGCGACACCTAGTGGCAAAGAGTGACTTTGCATTTTCATTCAAACCAACGCGAAAATCCACTGATGGTTTTATGCAGCAAACACGTGAACGTGTTGTAAATGTGAACCGATATATATATTAAATAAATATATATATATATATATATATATATTCCACAAGAGGAAGCCCCACCACACATACAGTTTAAGTCTGTGGCAAACACTCTAATCCAATGTGCGGTATCAACAAATAAATATTCATGTATACAATTAAATGTTTTTCTTTTAGAGTAATGTGTATATCACAGTATGATGAAATGTATTTAAATATATACTGCCTAGCGAAAGCAACAGTAGCTATATTTCCATCACCCTGTTTTTTTGCACATTTTGAAGTAAAAAAAAAAAAAATCCCATTATTTGCAAAAAAGTTTTTACACTAGCTTGAGGTGGTTTTTGACTTGTGTGAAAAAGGGTTAATGCAAATAATGGGAGATGGAAACGCATTTGTTGAATAGATTTTGGAGGTGGATGCAATGACCGCATTTATTGTGTTTGCTCATTCTGAGGTGCAAGTGATTTGTTATATATTAAAAATTATTATATTTAGTGACTTTTCCTGCTTTTCTCAGTTTTTCCCGTTATAATTTTTCTGGATTGCATGTTTTTTTTTGTTGTTGTTGTTTTTTCCCGCGTTTAAACTTTTCTAGACTTTGTTTTAATGGTTAATTTAAAAAATTTGAATTAAAAAGCATGTCTAATTAATTGAAATCATGAAATATCCACAAATTAACAGCAGTTTATTAAAATATGTTTTACGTTTTTTCTAGTTCTCTAGGTCAGTTTTATTTTTACCAAATTCTGTGTTTTCCATTAATTTTCTAGATTCGATTTTAATACTTTCATTATATTTTAATAATCAGAAGCAACTATAATTAATTGATTTGATAAAAAAAAAAAAAAATGATAATTTTTTAATATTATTATTTATTTATTTTCTCAGAAATACTGAATTGTATATTTACATTTTCTGATAAATACATTTTGGTAAATATTTTTTTCTCATAAACTTTCCTTAAAAATAATGTTTAAATAATAATTTTATTATTAGTAGCTGTAGTATTACATTAAGTAATATATTTCTGTCACAGTTTCCTCAAATTAAACTAGACTTTATTTTGACAGGTTGCTATGAAGAATTTTCTGTTTGTATATGATGACAATAGCTCTTCTCAAAGAAAAACAGTAAAATGCTCATGAAGTGACTCTCAGAGCAGTTCTAGAGATGATGTTCATGTGTTCGTGTATTAATTTTGAGACGGCAGAGTCTAGAAACACTGTGAACGTCACGCACTCTTCAGTGTGTGTAGTAAACGAAACCGTGTGTCTGCGTCATTTATTCACACAGAGACACGCAGAACATGCAGGATTTAGATTTAGATTACAACTAATATTCACAGACATTAGTCCATATCACATTTTTTTTATATAAGTGTACTGAGCTATTTTTCATTTACTCATGCAAAATTGGGCAAATTCCATGACATTCCTCACTGAGTACATTCCATTTTTATGACTGGATTCCATCCGCATTTTTCGGATTGTGGAAATCATAGGGCCCTAGTGATATTTAGTGATGATTTTGTTCTCTTTGACTCGTTGGATGGAAACTGTGCTTATTCACAAATGTTTTATGCAATATTCCAATTTTGCGTGGAAGTTAAGTTTACAACTTTGGTTGGAAACCCAGGTAGTGACTGTGTGAAGAAAGAGACACTGATGCACATTGAGTATGTGGTACAAATGGCAATAATAATAATAAATAAAAAATGTGAAATGTAACAGTTCTGAAACCATTTCAGACCACCTTCAAATACGGCTTGAATTAAGATTTCATGTGGTTTTTTGCTGTCTGTGTGAACAAGGCCTTATTCAGAAAGACTCTGCTCAGAAGACTGAGGCTTTATTAGACCAAAGAGACTCAAAGGTGGTGAAAGAGTTGTCTAGACAGAACAGTTGCACCACTGAATCCTCCCACTTAAATGAATCTTTGCAGATGTACAACGAGGATCTACTCGGTTTGACCGCTCAAGCCCTGCAGAGCAGCACGGTAACAGGGTAATCCATCTCATGAACCAGCATCCCATAATCCCCCACAAAACCAGTGTAAAAGCCCAATAGATCATAGCCGGGCTTTCCAAACAAAAACATAGCTATATATATTTTTGAAGATTAAATTGTTATCCTTTCCTTTATTTCCCATTTTGCCATTTTAGACTGAATCATGGCTGTCATTTTTTTACAGCCTTTCACAAACAACACATGCCCTATGGACACAAGGGTCTTAAATCTTGTTCTCTTACTCTCTGAGAGTGTTTTTTAATGTGTGGAAGGGAGAGAGGTTTTTTACACTGGTCTTTTGTGATGCATTTAGAAAAAAAATAAGACCCAAAGCAGTAGTAAATAATGACTGGCACTCTGGTCGGCTGATAGTTTTGGTTATCAGTGCAGGGAAATTAGCTTTTAAAATGCAGTTGGAAATCCATTTAGGTGATTGATGGCCGATGTGACTAATAAATTTGAGCCGCTTTCGAGGAGGGCCGGCCCTCCACCATCCTTTATGCCTGTCATCATGAGCTGCGCGATTGGTAAAGTCGAGCGTGTCGGAAGCTAATTCCGGTGAGTGATTACCATTCATATGAAACGGCTATCAGGATCCACACTTTAATGTGAAGACCAGCAAGAATATAGTCTTTTTTTCATTCCGTTTTAAGATATAACACAATTAAGTAGTCTATTAGACACCGCTTTTATTTTCCAGTATAGACTTCTGGACTACAATACAGTTGCGAAAATGCAATGTGATATTGTTCTTTTATACTAGTTAGTTACGGTCAAATTTGATTTGCATTTAAGCTATTGTTGAATAGATAGAAATGCGTAAGATCCGTTTTGAGGGCAGGTTTGAAATAATGCACAAACAAAATCTACATTCTAGAAACATACATAGAAACACATTGAATTATATCAAGACGCATCTTTTGGACATTGTCATTGTACAACAATGAGAAAATGCTAAATAAAGCCATGTTAAAGGGACTGAATATTCAACACACATGGTCGCATCTGATATTGTCATTGGTTAGCAATAGGAATGGTATCTGGTAGAAATTTGTCAACCGGCAGAGATTTTGGACTATCTTTATACACTTTGCTACGTGGTCATGAAAACTTGCATGCCTTTTTAAGCATTGCTGGTTAAAAACCAATTGATTTTAGGCTGTTGTAACAATTTTAAGCTGTTGAAAATGGAGCTCATAGAGTTATTTTTGCAGCTTTATATGCCTTGAATGGTTAAATACACTGTTGTATATGTCAAAATGTCTTTTTTGCAAATGTCCTTGTAAACACAGTAATTTAGGTCTTAAGTGAAAGCAAACAACTGAGAAAGAAAACACATGTGTAACAGTATATTGGATCTGGGCAGCTCTTAAAGTGGCAGGAGTCTAATATTCCTGCTGTTGTTCATGTTAAAGTGCCTTACTATGCCATTTTAAAGGTTGCTAATATTGTTTTAATAGACTCCCAAAACAGGTTTACATGTATGCAAGGTCAAAAAACATTTTAGTTTTCTCCAAAAATAGATTTAATTTTACCCCATTTCTAAAGGATTCATAAACGACTCGTGCGAAGCAGTTCGAAGAATCAGTCTCTCTAAACCCCTCCTTTCCATGAGTCCTCACTGCTGTGATTGGTCAGATGGCACAGTCCTTTATGATTGGTTTACCGCGTACGGCGTGTCGGAGAACGAAACGCCCATTGCCATAACTGACTGACAGCCCTGGATACTTATCAATACATAGAAAAGATGGCATCGATTTTACCATAACAATTCCAGCCAGAGTCTGACGATGAAACGGCTGAAGTGGCTGATCGACAAGTTAGCACTGCACGTGCGCTTTGGTTGAGACCGAAACAAGCCGTCCTTGCAGGGCGGAAGCAATTAAAACGAATGGGTTTCATAGCACAGCGCTTTCTGCATTTGGTGTGAAAGCCGCTTTGTGCGCCATCCTTTATCATTACTCCAACTAATGAGACAGACAGACAGTCAAGCTGCATCAATCACAAATTGTAAGACTACAGTGGGTCCACAGCTGAACAACCGAACTACAGAAGCGTGATTTAGCCGGTTAGCAAGACATGTGCAGGGTTGTTACACAACATAACATACACAACTACTTATTTTGAACGATCGCTAGAAAATACAATCTTTGTAGATTCATCATCTTTTGGAAGTGAATATAAAACAGTTTTACAGCGTAGGATACAGCGTCTTCCGTATAATGTACATGTAAATTTCCATGTGAGGTAAATCAATGGTAATTTATGGGCGGGCAAGTTGTTCGCGACGTAGAACGTGGGTGGGCATTATGCAAATCTGTTACTTCGTGACGTGTGCCCGTAACAGACAAAGATTTGAATTCCTGATGACTCGTTTAGGCAAATGTGAGTCGACTCTTTTTTTTGATAGACAATAACTTTATGTATCATGCACTGTCGGCTTCACAACTTTGCAGATAGTTTATGTTCACATACAGCTACATGACACACTGCATGAAAGATCATATTTGAAAACGCATAATAGGGGCACTTTAATCAAACGACTTAATCACTTTTGTAACTTTAATAATAAGAAATAATATTTATATTATATATTATATATATATCTTTCTTTCTGTTTTTGGCTTAAGAGATGAAGTCAGCGTCACTTGACTCGTCATCTCCACAGTAGTGATGTGCCTATACATGTTTAATACTGATTACATAATCTGATAATATTTGTTTTCTATTTGAATTGGTTTATTTGAAAGTAGATGTTTCACTCTCTGTAGATATATTTTTCATGTCTGTAAGCAGTATTCACGGATCAAGTTCACAGAGGCCGAGACGGCAGAAAGCACATCCTGTTTGCTTTAATTTTTTTTACACAAGCACAACATTTCGTTGTTATTGTGAGTGCACATAAATAAAAGTAGAGTCTTTACAGATTCGAAAGATGTATTACTTTTATCTGACCAAAAATGAGTAATTTAAGAGCAAGTGACCGCACTGGCGCCTCCCTCTGTTATGCAGGAAACACGCTACACGCGTACATTTTTCTAGGTTAACAATCTGTCCGTCACAAACTACATGACTTCCACTTTTTTTTTTCTGCGACTAAGCGACTAATAAAATTTTGGTCGACCAAGCCTCTTCTCGTTGACTAATGGTTAGTCAACTATTAGGGGGCATTCCTAGTTTTTATATATTTGATTGCTTTATAAAATGTGTGTAGCATTTCTTATTTATTTGTTATACTGTAGTTTTTTTGTCCTGTTGTTAGTTACTTATTCTTAATTTGAATTTAATTATTGACTTATTGTTTACTTGTCTTCAGTGAAGTTGAGATTTTTGTGTGTGTGTGTGTTTAATTTAGGCTAGTATTAGTTTGTAACATAGACACTGGTGAAAAGAATGATGAAATTTCTGTAGTATCAAAAATGTTGATATCATTAAGACCTTAATGCAAAAAAAACTACATTGTGATATATATCGGAATATATATATATATATATATATATATATATCGTTACCATGAGATAAAATTACTCATATTGCTGGTCATATCGCCCACCCCAGTCAGCAGATTAAAATGAAATTTATGTTCCCCTGTTTTTTGCCCTTACAATGCTTCATCCCTATTGAAATAAATAATTTTCCTATTGCTCTTTGTCGCAGCATAATATAGACACCCTCAGACTGTGCATTAGTGGTAAGAATTTGTTTATGCTGTCCATCTATTCACTTAGTGAATAATTCAATGACTTACTTAATTAACACCTCTAAAATTGCTATAAAATGTCCAACAACGTACTTTTCTGTTGTTTTTCTATATAAACAAGTGCTCGATTAATGTATTTGAGCATTGCCCTTGAATCTGGTGTCTCTTGCACATGACATAGAACATAGAAACACGCCATTCTAAAAACGTGTCGCTCTGGTTATAGAGAAAGAAACTGATAATACTGAGTCTAAAAATTCAGTATTTTTGTTTTTTAAACTGTAAAATTACACACAGTACTCTTTTTTTACTCGTGTCATATTCGTTAAAGGAGAAGTTCACTGCCAGAATATAAATTTCCTAATAATGTTCTCACCCCCATGTGATCCAAGATGTTCATGTCGTTCAGTCGGTCTCAAAGAAAGGTTTTTGAGGAAAACATTGTAGCCCCTACACCTGGGTCCTACTCGCACACCACTCTGAGCAGGTCTTGAACCCGGGTCTCCGGCATGGGAGGCGGGCACACTAACAAGGAGGCTAAAGACTGCGCATCTTGAGATCAGGGGAGTGAGGTTTACCTGCACAGCACCTACCAGCTGGCCTCCGTTACACATTCCAGGATTTTTCTACATGTGGTGGACTTCAGTGGTGGAGTTAAAGGTCCAAATTGCAGTTTCAATGCAGCTTCAAAGGGCTCTACACAATCCCAGCTGAGGAAAAAGGGTCTTATCTAGCAAAACAATCAATCATTTTCTAAAAATGAATAAAAATTGATCACGTTGGAAAGGTCTCGCATGGTTGGTTTTTTGTTTGTGTACTTCGGTTCAAAAAGTTAGGGTAAAGCAAAAAACTTCATCTCATTTTCTCCTCCAACTTCTAATTGTCCGACATTGTGGTTTTACCTATTTTTTTTGTAAAGGCCGTTTGACTTTCTTTGCACGCTTGCTTTGTAGACACTAGGTCGGTACTTCCTAGTGTCTTATTATGTCGGTACTTATTACTTAATGCGTAAGGTCGGGCTAGTGCAAGATGAGCATTTGTGGTTAAAAAGTATATACATTTTTATTGTTTTAAGAAAATGACAGATCATTTCGCTAGATAAGACCCTTAGTGCTCGTCTGGGATTGTGTGGAGCCCTTTGAAGCTACATTGAAACTGCAATCTGGACCTTCAGCACATTGGCCACCATTGAAGTCCACTATAAATCCAGTAATGTTCTCCTCAAAAACCTTAATTTCTTTGTGTCTGAAGACAGAAAAACATGAACATCTTGGATCACATGGGGATGAGTAAATTATCAGGAAAAGGAGGACTGCTGTAATATTTTCAGTGGACTAACAAAAGTTGTACAGTATAAGTTCATAATGCCCCTGTGGGAAGAAGACCTCTCTTTTGAGCTGGACCACCCTGGATGAGGAAACTCACGTCATGGCATTTTTGGCACTGACTAAATCCGGCTCTATATGTTGACCGCAGGGTTTAACGTATCACTGGACCCTCATCCAATCCTGCGGAAACCACCGGCAAAGTAAAAGCATATGCTTAAGGGGAAAGAGTGGGTGAAGAAATGTAAACGGTGTCATCAAGCACCCTTCGGTTTATCGTTCATTGTAGTACCGCGTGCTTGTCTAATCCCCTTATTAAGAAGAAAACGAAAATGTTTGGGCTTTCATCCGAATTGCTGTACACAGCCGAAATACCACTGTCAAACCAAATCAAAATCATCATATATGCTGTGGGAGGGGAAACTGGGAAATCTTCAAAGTGTATGCGCATGGATTTCTCCCGCGGCCGTGCGCTTCATTGCCGACTCGCGGGCAGCTTTGGATGTTATAATCTTAAATGGTAATCGCCTGGTTGCCTCTGTGGGATTTACATTTTTTTCACGCCGTAATCTTGCATTTACAATGTCATTTACGTGACTTTGGCCTCTCCGCCTCTTGACGTCTCTGTCTGGCTCTCGAGGTATAAGACTGACAACAGACAAGCCCCAGACACAACGCTTTGCTTTTCATACCCTGGCGAGTGATGAACTTTTGGCATGCTGCTCATGTATGCAAACAGGCTTTGTTTCCTATACACACACACACACACACACACACACACACACACAAGCACACATTCTTGATTGATGTTAAACTGAGAGCGAGCACTCGTGTTGCTGTCAGAGCTCGGCTAAGTCCCTTGAGCCTCCTGATTTCTTGACATTTGTAGATATAATATTCACGCAACAAGGAGCAGCTTTTGTGATGTGATCCTGCTGTAACACTTTAATCTGTTTAGACTGCCTCAATATTATGGCAGAGTGGAGAGAGGCCCATTCAATACAATCCATAGCTTGGGGCAAACACCTCGGTAGGATCTGAGCATTTTTTTAATGGAATGGCTCTGCCTTATGTTGAAGTGTGAATGTTGGTCTCTATTGTTATATAGAAGTGGGCGAACACTGTTTTTTTTTTAAATGTGTCCCTGGACGTATATTTGTAAGAATAGCCAAAAATCATTAGAATATAAGTAAAAATAAGTAAAAATCATGTTCCATGAAGATATTTTTTACTGTAAATATATCAAAACTTAATTTTTGATTAGTAATATGCATTGCTAAGAACTTCATTTGGTCAGTAGTATCTTGGCCAAATATTGTCCTATCCTAACAAACCATACAAACCATCAGTGTAAAGCTTATTTTATTCAGCTTTCAGATAATGTATACATCTCAGTTTCAAAAAATGGATGCTTATGACTGGTTTTGTGGTTCAGGGTCACAAATGTTCTTTCACAGCTTTTTGTGTGGATTTTTGTGTGGATTTATTTAACATCTGTCTATATATAAAATATTTTTTTGAGAGATGAAAATGAAAATTCTGTCATTATTTGTTTAAAAATGTCCATGTAATGTTAACATTTGCATGGAGTTATTTTATTTTATTTTAACCATTTTTTAAAAGAAGAATCTTTATAAGGAATTTTTATAGCAACTATAAAACGTTAAAAAAATGAAATGAAATATTTTTAATCAAAATATTTTTAATATTTAATTTAAAGTAATAATCTTCTATATTTCAGCTCTGAAGGTCAACGTGAAACAGATATTTTTTTATTTGTATGTGTTTTTTTTTTTTTTTTTATTTGATCTGGTGAAATGACAAGACTGTAAAGACTAATCACTACTTCCATTATATTGACATTATATATAAATTCTATTTTCAATACACATTTTTAAACCGGCATGGTTTATTTACAACATGTGAGAACCAATGGCATTTGTTGTTCATTTTATTTTATTTTAGTTTAGTTTAGTTGAGTTTAGTTTATTTTTATTTTTTAAAGCTTAACAGATAATTATGAACTGTCATTATATGAAAAAAAGAGCTGTGCAATGATGAAAAATATAAAAAATTGCACATGTGACCCTATTTGTAGCAATAGCCAACAATTCATTGTATCAGTATTTCCTTTTCATGCCAAAAATCATTAGGATATTAAGTAAAGATCATGTTCCATGAAGATATTCTGTAGATTTTCTACCATAAATATATCAAAATGTAACTTTTGATTAGTAATATGCATTGCTAAGAACTTCATTGGGACAAATTTAAAGGCAATTTTCTCAGTATTTACTTTTTTTTTTTTGCACCCTCAGATTCCAGATTTTCAAATAGTTGTATCTCTGCCAAATATTGTCCTATCATAACAAACCATACTTTAGTGTAAAGCTTATTTATTCAACTTTCAGATGATGTATAAATCTCAGTTTCAAAAAATTGATGCTTATGACTGGTTTTGTGGTCTGGGGTCACATATTTGAACAAAATCAGAGCAGGTATATGATGACGTAATGTCAATATTTGACTGAGTTAGTCCTTTTTTTGTAGTTCCATTACACTTTTTGCACAAATCAATTAATTGTTGTGCAAGATTCCCTCAGATAGTTCTTTAACCTCTGTTTGTAAGATAGGAACATAGACTAATGGCTCATGTCATAGTTTTTGATGGAAATTAGTATATGGCTCAGAGTGGCTGGTGTATTTCCCCATGAGTAGCTGGTAATGAAGACAAACCAGATGTGGAATTTGTTGATTGTCCCATACCATGCTGTCATCTATCCCCCAATTACACCAATCATCACTCTCTAAATCCTCTTTGGAGTAAATTAGCTGCAGTATTATTCGGTGCTGGCCTGCTTTTCCTTTCTGTGCCTTTTCCTTTCCCTCTCTCTCTCTCACTCCGTTTTAAAGCCTTTGAAACATCTCCAGGCCGAACGCGCTCGAAACGAGCTGCACTTAGTAACCTGATGCTGGTCCCTGCCCTTAATGGTTTGCATTAGCTGCAAGCAATAAAATTAGCCCAGGTCCCTGCTAATGTTGGAATAATCATTTACAAAGATGGTTACCACATGCTGTAGCCGTTTCCCTCTCATTCCCCGTGCTCCCCTTTTTCCTCGGCGTCTCATTTTTTCTTTTATACGGCCTCTAATTCGCTGTTATTAATAATGAATAAAAACGCAATTTTCTGCAGCTTGCTCCAGGGCCCTGGGAATCATTTCAATGAATATTTCAGCACGTTATTTTAATCACAGCTGCACATATGCGGCGGGAGGGGGTCCCTGTTTTATTGGCCTGGGGTGTGGCTACGGTGAGACCCCAGCATCATTAAAACCCCTCTCCGGCTGCATAGAGGGTCCTACCTCTGATTTACAAGACTTGTTAAAAAACACAGTAAAAAGGAGGCAAGCTGCGCCATTTATACTTGTAATTTGATACAGTATTTGTTAATGGGACTTGCTGTTATTTATTTGTGTGCTGGAGAGCCGCGGCTGCTGTTTTATGCCCGAGGGGTTCTCGTGCAGAAGCGTGGCCGGGTTTCTGGAGCTTTAATGAACTTCATGAATTAGCTATATTTTACCAGATATCATTTGATTCTCCCTTATGTGTAACCTTTGGTTTGGGTGCCCTCCAAAATGCAATTCTCCGTAGCATTGTATGTGGAGTATTACACTGCTATATAAATTTAAGTGCTTTCTTTGTGTGTGTCTGTGGAAGGCCATTTCTCCCACATAAGAGAAACAAATCATGCTTTGCTAAACCCTGATTATATCTTAAAAAGTCATTATTGTGAGATTCTAGATCGTGATTATAAGGTGAAAAGTCAGAATTATGACACGCCAAGTCTTGAAGTTGAAACTATGAGTCATAACTATGACAGAAAGTCAAATTTTTATTATGTAATGAGTTTTATTACAAAATGAATGTGAATATGACTCAGTATCTCATAATTTTGACTTTTTATCTTATAATTAATGTGTAGTAGGTCATAATTGAGAAATGTTATCTTATAATTATGACTTATGAGATAGGTATCTCATAATTGTGTGTGTGTGTGTTTTGTCACATTGTGACTATCATAATTTCAACGTTTTATTTTTTACTGTTCATCTCATTATTGAGACAGCATGTCATAGGTCTGACTTTTTATCTCATAATTATGACTTAGTATTTCACGATCTTGGCTTTTTGTCATGATTATAATTTATGTCAAAATAATTAATGTGTAGAAGGCCATAATTAAGACTCCATCTTATAATTATGACTTAGTATCTCATAATTGTGTGTATGTGTTTGTCATATATGACTGTCATAATTGCAGCTTTTTATGTCATAATTAGGACAGAACATGTCATAGGTCTGACTTTTTATTTTATAATTATGACTTAGATGAGATACTTGTGTATGTGTGTGTGTGTTTGTCATATTATGACTCATAATTCCAACATTTTATGTCATAATTCAGACTTTTTATCTCATAAATAATGTGTAGTAGGCCATAATTAAGACTTTTTATCTTATAATTATAATTTAGCGTCTCGTAATTGTGTGTGTGTTTGTCATATTATGACTGTCATAATTGCAACTTTTTATGTAATAGTTTTGACTTACGTCATAATTGAGACATAGTATATCATAGGTCTGACTTTTTATCTCATTATTATGACTTAGTATCTCATAATCTTGCCGTTTGGTCATAATTCCAACATTTTATGTCATAATTTTGACTTTTTATCTCATAATTCATGTGTAGTAGGCCATATATATGTATTGTGTAATAAATCCAACTTTTTATGTCATAATTATAACATAGCATGTCATACGTCTGACTTTTTATCTCATTATTATGACATACTAACTCATAATCTTGGCTTTTTGTCATTATTTCAACATTTTTATATAATTTTGACTTTTTATCTCATAATTTATGTGTAGTAGGCCATATATAATATGTATTGTGTTATAATTCCAACTTTTTATGTCATAATTATAACATAGTATGTCATACGTCTGACTTTTTATCTCATAATTATGACTTGGTACCTCATAATCTTGGCTTTTTGTCATAATTATGACTTATGTTATAATTCCAGCTTTTAAATGTTAATGTTTTTATTACAAGTATGACCTTTCAAATGATTTACTACAGCATTTTTTTTTCTGTGACAAAAAATGTATTTCCATATGTGTCTAATGTGTTTCTGTTGTAGTGCTTCAGATTTGTGAATGTGTTTTGAACAAAATGAGTAATAATATATAAATGTGCCAAAGTATAATGTAAATATAAAATGATGTTCAGCGCTTTCATTTTAGCTTTCCAACTTCTTTTTTTTCTGATTTCCTAACAGGAGTTCCTGTCTTTTCCCCTTTTCCAGTCAGCTGCATGACTTCTGGCGTCTGGATTACTGGGAGGATGACCTCCGGAGGAGGCGGAGGTTTGTCCGCAACCCTTTTGGCTCCACCCACTTGGACATCACGTGCAAATCGCTGGAGGACTACGGTCAGTAATTCTGCCAACAGCCAATCAAAAATGTTGCTGGACTCTGTCAGTCTAGCTCATTATGCCCAAATTGCGTTCATTTCATACAATGACATCATTGTTCACCAAATGGGATACACATATGCGAATTAGAAAGCCTCCAATCAACTCTTGGACGCAACTAATATTCTCAGAGCTGAGAAACAGTTCGTTGTCAGCTTTATAGGTTGTATATTTATGAGCCTTGTCAATTGAACATGGCAAGAGGGCTTTATGGCAGGTTTTTATATCCTAACGGCACACATTGTTGAGAGGAAAATTGCGTGCTGTGTTTTTTTTTTACTGTTTCTGCCTTTTGCTCTCAAACATTTTTCCTCATTGACCCGTTTGATCTTGCAACGTTGCCCACCGCACGGCTGTCGATTTGGCTCTGTGTCTCGCAACAGAGGCTTTAAAAGAGAAACGGTTCAATACTATTAACCACTGCGGGCGCTTCTCCTCCAGGCATCAAATTGAAGATACGAGGGGGAGTGTATTAACCGAACAAGGGCAAATCTATTGATTCTCAAGTACAATGGGGCGACTTCTCTCTGGTGCACTGAATAGTTACTGTAACTATTTCCATTACACATGGGGAAACTTACAAGGGGGCAAGCGAAATAGGCCCATTTATTTAAAAATCCACTAGTGAACCCTTGATATTAGCTCATACTTGTGGGTAGAGCCATATGAGGGTGTTATTTGACAGCATGTTTTGCTATAATGCTGCTAATGGCCACCTGGGATGATAATGGATTGCATTTTTTAATGTATGGTTTAAACGTGTTACATTAACCAGTGAATTGATGAGTCAAAAGTTTACATACACCTTGCAGAATCTGCAAAGAGGGGTCATACAAAATGCATGTTGTTTTTTATTTAGTACTGACCTGAATAAGATATTTCACATAAAAGACGTTTACATATAGTTCATAAGAGAAAATAATTTTTAATTTAAAAAAAATGGCCCCGTTCAAAAGTTTACATACACTTGATTCTTAATACTGTGTTGTACCCTGAATGATCTACAGCTGTGTTATTTTACAGTCCCCGTTTGTCCTAAACAGTTAAACTGCCCGCTGCTCTTCAGAAAAGTCCTTCAGGTCCCACAAATTCTTAGGTTTTTTAGCATTTTTGTGTATTTAAACCCTTTCCAACAATGACTGTATGATTTTGAGATCCATCTTTTCACACTGAGGACAACTGAGGGACTCATATGCAACTAATACAGAAGGTTCAAAGAGTCACTGATGCTTCAGAGGGAAAAATGACAAATTAAGAGGTGGGGGTGAAAACTTTTTGAATTTGAAGATCAGGCTAAATTGAACTTATTTTGTCTTCTGAGAAATATGTAAGTATCTTCTGTGGTAAAAAAAAAAATATAATAATAAAAAAAAAAAAAATCTTTCATTCTGTTCAAAAGTTTTCACTCCCGGCTCTTAATGCATCGTGTTTCCTTCTGGAGCATCAGAGAGCGTTTGAGTCTTCTGTAATAGTTGCATATGAGTCCCTCAGTTGTCCTCAGAGTGATACAAAATCATACGGTCATTGTTGGAAAGGATTCAAATACACAAAAATGTTGAAAAACCAAAGAATTTATGGGACCTGAAGGATTTTTATAAAGAACAGCAGGCAGTTTAACAGTTTAGGACAGAGAAGGGACTCATGAACAACTAAGAAACAGTTAACAACATAGTATTAAGAATCAAGTGTATGTAAACTTTTCGTTTTTATAAATTCAACTGTTATTTTCTCTTGTAGACTACATGTAAACGTCTTTTATGTGAAATATCTCATTCAGGTCAGTACTAAATAAAAAATAACATGCATTTTGTATGATCCCTCTTATTTTGGTAAAATAACATTTTACAGATTCTGCAAGGTGTATGTAAACTTTTGACTTTAACTGTACATATGATTTGGGAAAGTTACTTTTAAAAGTAATGGATTACAATATTGTGTTACTTCATAAAAAAGTAACTAATTGCATTACTAAGTTACTTTTTATGAAAAGTAATGCATTAAAGAAGAGGTGTCAGTAAATAAATGGGAAAAAGTAACTTGAGTTACTTTGAAAAAGGAATCTTTTTATGTAACTTGTGTTACTCGTAATATGTTACCCGCAACACTGCATATATCATTTTAAAGTGCGTTCTGTGAGTTGTTATGCAGTAATATTGTGTCTATCTACATGTCTGGCCTTTTGTGCCCAACTGTTTTGAGGCCATGTCAGATGGTCTGTGTGTCAGAGCCAGAACACACACATGCACACTCGTACATACACATGCCAGCTGTTCCTTGACCTGCAGGTGGCCCCTGCTCATGTCACAACAGACTTCTTCCCCCACTAATTCATTTTGCCACCATATCAAATCCACACTGTCTTTCAAACATATTACCCATGCATTTCTTCAGAAGCTCACACCACTGCAGTATTCCTTTTGGCCAGGCTTCTTTTTCTGCCTGTCCTTGGTAAGTTGTCAGTGCATCTCTGTGGACCCGCGGTCTAGTGTCTGGGGCCGCTGTGATTGAGGACTTGTTGAGGTCCCCAGGCTTCTCCCAGTCCTTAATGAGTAGAATAATGCATAAGATTGTCATGTGAAAGGGATTGCCTGTAGTCAGATGTTACCCCCCACAATGCCACAGAGAGAGACTGAGAGAGAGGGAGAGCAAAGAACGACTTTTCTAGATGGGTTTTATAGAAACGGAGGGACTGTTTTCCTAAACCAGCAGAAGAGTGCTAAGCTTTGAAGCTAAATATGCTCATAAATGCAATTGACTTGAATAAATAATTTTTTAAATGCAGTATATATTTTTATTAAAAATAAAATGTTTAAATGTTTTATTTTATTAATTTAGTCCATTGTATTTAAAGAAGTCCACTTCAAAAACAAAGATTCACATATAATGTACTCACCCCCTTTGCATCCAAGATGTTCATGTCTTTCTTTCTTCAGGCGTAAAAAAAATTATGTTTTTTGCGGAAAACATTTCAACATTTTTCTCCATATAATGGACTGATATGGTGCCCCGAGTTGGAACTTCCAAAATGCAGTTTAAATGCGGCTTCAAACGATCCCAAATGTGGTTGTAAACTATCCCAGCTGAGGAAGAAGGGTCTTATCTAGTGAAATGATCGGTTATATTTTGATTTAAAAAATACAATTTAAATACTTTTTATTCTCAAATGCTCGTCTTACCTTGCGCTCGTTGAACTCTGTGTATTCTGGCTCAGGACAGTTAGGGTATGTCGAAAAACTCCAATCAATTCAAAAGTCATTTAAAAATCATCCTACATCGCTGCAGAAGTACTGACCCAGTCTTTGCAAAGTGAACATGCAAAGAAGATCAAACACCTTTAACCAAAAAGGTAAAACAGCGATATAGGATGATTTTGAAGTTGAAGGGGGAACATGAGATGGGAGTTTCTCGACATACCCTAAACTGTCATGAACTGGAAAAAAACAGTCCAGGCAGAGTAAGACAAGATGAGCATTTGACATTAAGAGGTATATCAATTGTATTATTTTTATGAAAATAACCGATCGTTTCGCTAGATAAGACCCTTCTTTCTCGGCTGGGATCGTTTACAACTGCATTTGGGATTGTTTGAAGCCTTTATCGTTTAAAGCTCATTTAAATTGCATTTTGGAAGTTCAAAATCGGGGCACCATATCAGTCCATTATATGAAGAAAAATGCTGAAATGTTTTCCTCAAAAAACATAATTTCTTTACGACTGCAGAAAGAAAGACATGAACATTTTGGATGACAAGGGGGTGAGTACATTTATGTGAATCTTTCTTTTGGAAGTGGACTTCTTTAAAAGCACTCTTTTTTTCAACGCTATATGTAACTCTGTACAGTGCATAGGGTACATAAATCATCCTTTTAAGAAACTGTAAAAGTCAGTAGCTCTGTGCTTTGCTGAACTGGCAGTATTGGAGGTTTACAGCTGCTTTTGCGACTGGCGGTCAAGGTACCTTGAGTTAACGTAGGTGATTTGAATGAATTAACTGTTAAGGGTGCATATAAGTTTCCATTATTTTTGCCAGAAACCAAAGAGATTGAAAAATGACTGCTCTCAAATGTCAGAACACTGGCGGTTGACAGCAGTCACTGCATATGGGCCTTGTTTTTATTCACAATGACATATTTTCATAGAGCTTGTCTGCGTTCGAACGTACGCAGCGTTTGAGCAGTATTTCACATTTCTTCTTGTGCGAAATGACTTGGGCAGACATGAAATATGCCTCAGGTTCATTCGAAAAATGTTCTAACTGCCCTAGAAACAACATCATTATATTTGATTCATGGTAATTTAATGTATTTTCTGTGGCTGTAATACAATCTTCAATCACTGAAAATAGACGAACGGCCTGAATTTAAATGGAACCTCAAACGGCTGACTATGTTGTATAAGCATTTGATAAACCGTGCATTCCCAAGCACCTTTGCATATGTTTGTGGGAAACTTTAAAATAGCTCCGTTAGACATAGTGAGTGTGTTTCATGTGGGTCTCGGGCTTTGATACTGTACCTTCCCCCTTATTCACGAGTGGGTGAGTATATTGTTAGCTGATTGGAATTGGGCAAGCATGAAATGGAAGTCAGGTTAATATTGATCCTGCTCTTTAACAGCCTGTTCTACCTCCGGGTGTCCTTGCAGTCTCATTTTCAGGTGAGCAGCTCTGCCCTGACCCAATGAACCCCTCTGGACAAAGATCTTTATAGCTTGTTATAAGAGAAATAGTGAAAGAGCGAGAAGAAAGGCGGAAGTACGAGAACTGTGATGATTCAATACAAGTTCAATAGAAGTAAATCAACAATGTTGATTACCACAAAAATTAATGTTAACTTGTTCTTCCCTTTGCTTATGAAAAGCAGAAAGCTTACAATGGAGGTAATTGGGGCCAAGACGTAAATGTTGACATGCTCACTATTTATGTTGTATGACCTCAAGATGTAAACAGTATGCATGTTAACATGATTATTGTGTGGTAACCTTTAGATTTTTAAACTGTGTTGTCATGACAATGTGTAAAACCCTCAAATGACTAAAAATTATGATTTAAACAATTTAAACAAATATCAGTTTTAACAGAACAAATTTAAAGGTCCACTGAAGTGCTTTGAAACGTGTTGTAACTTCAACTGAAACAGGAAAGCAGGGCGGGACATATTGTGCAGCCCCACCCCCTTTTTAAAATAGCCAATAGCGTTACATTTATATCTCCTCAGGCCAGAGCTGCTGAGCTCGGTAAAGCCATATATATATATATATATATATATATATATATATGGGTAAAGCCGCATTTGACAGCTTATGAAAATGAAAGGATGTTTACAGTGTCTGAATCGTTCCCTATCGCCTACATTGTGCACTACATGCCATTCACTATACAGAAAATACTAACACTGAACAAATGACCGATGTCAGCCGCAGCTGCTACGTCTGTGTATAATGTATGGGGGCGGGACGCTACGGATTCTAGAGAGCATTTGATTGGACAGAATGTTTGATGAGAAGCTGAAGTGCAGGGTGATGTCATCAGAATCGTTGCTTCATATTGGCAGAAGTAAGAGAATGTAAGTTTTGAATGCTTGTTTCTTGTAAATGCAAATTTTGTCGTCATTTTGGAGCACACTAGCTTATGGATAACCTTAAGGCTAACATATTCATACTAAAAGCCAAAAAAACCCTTTAATTTTGATTTCATGGGAACTTTAAGTGGTAAAAAAAATCCCCATTTACTTCCATTGTAAGAGCCTGACCTAACATCCATTTAGTCTTAAATGTTTAAAAAATGTAAGGTCATAAGAGGTCTTAAATATAGCAAAAGTCTAATTAATGTTTTAAAAGGACTTAAATATGGGGACAGAAAAACAGGCACGCCCTGTTTTCCTCCTTTAGTTTAAATAACATCAACACATAGAATAACGCTACATGTTTCAAAGCACTTTAGTGGACCTTTAAACTCCAATAAAATGTGTTTTACAGTATTTATTTTCTCAACAAACTCCAATATCGGTCGATATCTAATTAATTTGTATTAATTAATGTGTGGTGTCACACCGACAGAGGCCGGTCCCACAATAGTTGATTGACATGAGCGTCTTACCTCAGATCTGCTGTAACAGTCCGACCTCCATTGTTTCGATGCCGGAGCAGGGATGTAAATTAGACAAGAATCTCAGATTGAGCGATTAAGGTGTTGTGTTGCTGGAAGTAATAATGAACATAGTGGTTGTCATTTACTCCCGACATCTGAGCCGGTAAAGATGCAGTGGATTACGTTTGTTTGTGAAGGGAATGCGCCTCCCGATCTACATAAATGCGTCTATGTTCGCGCAAATCATTTGTGATCCAGCTTCACATATAGCAGAAGTGAGTATAAAGGTTTTTTTATGAATCTCTGCAATCACCTTTCCTAATAACGAGCTAGTTAGCAAGTTTCGTAGCTAAACGAGCTAAATGCGGCTAAAGTAAACAATCTCTCAGAGCAGCAGAGAGAAGAAAGGGGCGGGGCAAGCAGAGCTCATTTGGATTTAAAGGAACAATCCCCTCAGAATGGGGTGATTTTTGCAGAGCTGATTTTAGCAAGGTAAAAAGGGTGTTGTTTTACAAAACCATTGAGAATTTTTAACCAAAGTATATTATAGACTTTTCATTAAGACCCTAAAGAATCATATCAACTTGTGAAAATGGGCATCCGATGACCCATTTAAAACAATAAAAATTTATATACTTTTTAACCACAAATGCTCATCTTGCACCAGCCTGACCTTACGCATTAAGTAATAATGACCTTTGTTCATCTTCGGAACACAAATTAAGATATTTTTGGTGAAATCCAAGAGCTTTCTGAAAAAAAGTATTGTCGTAGCTTCATAAAATTATGGTTGAACCACTGACGTCACATGGACTATTTTAACGTCCTTACTACCTTTCTGGGCCTTGAATGTATCAGTTGTGTTGCTGTCTATGCAGGGTCAGAAAGCTCCTGGATTCCATCAAAAATATCTTAATTTGTGTTCTGAAGATGAACGAAAGCCTTACGGGTTTGGAACAACATAAAATGAAACATTAAAATGAAAAAAATTGAATTGAACCCGGAATATTTCTTTAATTAGCATGTGAAAGCATAATCAAATTAGCCCAAATATTTACACACAAGAGATCTAATTCTAAATCAGCTGAGCTGTCTGTGAAATTCTGTGCATATAGATTCCATGTGGACCTTGTAATCAGCCATATTGGGTCTGTATGTGTGATACCAAATGCTTCTCACATGAGTAAAACCATAACAAAAACTTTGCATGGGTCTCCGGTTTCGCTTTACAAAGTTGGGTTTCTTTTTCCAGAGCTGACTGCAGAATTCCTGGCGTTTGATCGATGAGCGCAGCAAGCCCACTTTGCCACATTGTTTGTCCGTGAATGCACTTATGGCACACGTGCAACATTTTGTTTGAGTTATTATATAACAGTCAACTGGAGAGACGTACATCTACACGTCCCGCAATCCCTTTTTCCGTCTTACTACATTGTGTATTTTTACAAAAGGCATCTCATCTGTCAATCCCAGAATGGAAAGATACATCAGTTGCAATTACTGCCTAAATGGAATATTATGTCATTTTTTTATTTTCCCTAATTTTTTGGCTCTTTCGTTTAAGGCTACAAGTGCGCATGACTCAAGTGGGGCAATAAAAGTGCAAGGCAAATACTCTAGAGCTTCTTCCATAAATAAAACATGGACTCTGAGCAACAATAACCAACCAAATGAAGGCCTATTTGAAGCTCATCTGAAACAGTAAAACTACTGAGCACTTAAATATTTCCACCTTGGGAGCTGCTCTCACAAACTGTAAAATTCCTTTTGCCACAAGCACTGCGCAGTTTTTCGTTTGATGTGACTTTTGAAAGAAAAAGGCCAAGTAAAGAGATCAGTGTGTTGAAGAAGTCACACAGTGATGGAATGACAGAATTGAATTGCAAACTAGGATTTCTCTTCTTTCCTTTTTTCAAAAGCTTCAAAACCCCAAGCTCTCCTCGAGTTCATCAAGTAACAGTTTTGCACCGCTGAAGGAGCTATTTTGAGCCCATTTCAAATATTTGGTTTTCATCATATTGTGCTAGACATTGGATACAAGTTTAGAGCTACACCTACTACTTCAGCACATTTTGATTTGTTTGTTATTCTACACGTATGTCAGTCAGTCAATGACAGTTCGCCGTCCCCCAGCTGTATGGATCCGATCCAAGCTTTTAGCGAAGAACATCATTCAAGTCCCGCAACGACTGGCAGTCCAGCCATCACCTGGTCTTTCTCAACCCTGCTGCGTCATGCCAAATTTGTGCCCTGGGTAACATAAACCCTCTGATGGCAGAGTGGGTGAGCCATGCTGGGCTTGAATAGCCTCACTGTTGGCCGTGATGGCTCACAGGAGTCCAGTGAGCGAGCTTCAGGGGTGCCGATAAACGAGGTGGTTGACAATACAAGTGAGGGGTTCTTTCGCATCTGAGTTGCGGCGATCTCGAGTTCCCATCAAGCCTCATTCCTAAGACTGACAAATGATCGGCTCTGTTACTAGATATCTTGTATATGTGACCATGTAGGCTTTCTATCAAAGGCTTGCCATTTAAGAGAAAAAACAGGAAGCTTCTGCACCGGTGTCATTGCTCAAAATAGGAACATGTATCACTGTGTTCCAGAACCTAGTGAGCTTTTGTAGGCAAGATTCATGATGTGAAGGATGTTCCAAAAGGTAGAAACATAATTATAGCCAACTTCCTAACTTGGCAGTGCCACATGTATTTTTTGCACAGAAGATGATGCCAGACTGCATTACAGTGTGTTTGGATTTAAAAAAAGGTATCCAAGATGGCAGACGAAGCAGGAGAAATGTAAATATACAGTACTTTGTTGAATTAAAACACACACTATTTAACCTAATATTATTGTGTGCTACATAGTGACGGGCCGTAGCCCACCTCACGTGTTTAGCCTCTACCACTGCTTATTGAACTGTATATGATGCACAGAGTTGCTGTGTTCAATACTGTTGGCAAACATTTAAAGGAATAGTTCACCCAAAAATATGCTCACCCTTAGGCCATCCAAGATGTAGATGAGTTTGTTTCTTTATCAGAACAGATTTGGAAAAAATTACCATTATATAATTTGCTCACCAGTGGGTCCTCTGCAGCGAATGGGTGCCACAACACAACTCCAGTTCATCAGTTCTGGCTAGAAGTGATGGTTTAATTTAATTTAATTTAATTTAATTTGTAATTTTTTTTAATAATAACTTGCAGGTTTTTATTTCACAAGATAGTAATTGATGAACTGGAGTTGTGTTGTGATTTTTTGCTATGCTTTTATCAGCTGTTTGGACTGTCATTCTGATGGCACCCATTCACTGCAGTGGATCCATATTTTGATATTTTTTTATATATATAAATAAATATGCAGCTTATTAGTTTTCAAGGCATGAACCGATGAATTGGAGTTGTGGAGTTGTTTTATCAGCTGTTTGGACTCTCATTCTGATGGCACCCATTCACTGCAGAGGATCCATTTGATATTTATTTTTTTAATAATAAAAATGCAGCTTTATACTTCTCAACACATTAATTGCTGAACTGGAGTTGTGTTGTGTATTTTTGCGATGCTTTTATCAGCTGTTTGGACTCTCATTCTGACGGCACCCATTTACTGCAGAGGATCCATATTTTATTTTTTTATTTATGAACATGCAGCTTTTTATGTCACAAGACATTAACTGATAAACTGGAGTTGTGTTGTGGATTTTTGCAATGCTTTTATCAGCTGTTTGGACTCTCATTCTGACGGCACCCATTTACTGCAGAGGATCCATATTTTATTTTTTTATTTTTTTTATTAACGGACATGCAGCTTTTTATGTCACAAGACATTAATTGATAAACTGGAATTGTGTTGTGGATTTTTGCAATGCTTTTATCAGCTGTTTGGACTCTCATTCTGACGACACCCATTCACTGCAGAGGATCCATTTGATATTTATTTTTTTAATAATAAAAATGCAGCTTTATACTTCTCAACACATTAATTGCTGAACTGGAGTTGTGTTGTGTATTTTTGCGATGCTTTTATCAGCTGTTTTTCATTCTGATTTACAGCTGTTTTATTTTTTATTTTTTATTTATGAACATGCAGCTTTTTATGTCACAAGACATTAACTGATAAACTGGATTCTGCAGCTGTTTGGACACCCATTTACTGCAGAGGATCCATATTTTATTTTTTTATTTTTTTATTAACGGACATGCAGCTTTTTACTTCACAAGACATTAATTGCTGAACTGGACTTGTGTTGTGGATTTTTGCTTTGCTTTTATCAGCAAAGCAATCTCATTCTGACGGCACCCATTTACTACAGAGGATCCATACGTGACGAAGTGACACAATGCTAAATTTTTCAAAATATGTTCCAGTGAAGAAATGAGAAACAAACTTGTCCACGATGGGTACATTTTCAGAAATGTTTCATTATTTAATACTGAAAAATGATGTTTGTAGCTCATGTTTACATTGAATATTCATTATTAATGATATAAAATTGATTCAGTGTGAACATGGAATGATATATTATCACCAGCGATGTTTGTAGCTGTTACTAGGGGCTACCAGAACTAGGAACTTCTAGAAGTTAGCAACAAAAACAGCAACTGACGATATGCAGTGACCAAGTCCGCTGAGACTTTATGTCCACACAGGTTTGTTTTCTTTCTTGTGGCCTTCTTGTGTAAAACAACCTAAAGCTAAATACTTTTTTAACTCACTTTTTCCCCTTCAAAGTCTCTCCATTTGCTCAGGATCATTTTCTTGTCAAAATCCGCCTGGTTTATTTTGTCGGCATTGCACTGAGGTCCTAAGCTTTATCTTGCCAGTCAAGACTGGAGCTCAGCTCCATCAGCTCTCTTTGCTTTAATGCAGGCGTAATGACGGTTTACAGAATTACGGTCTTAAGTTTCCCTCTGTCTGCTTTGATCCATGACCGCTCGCTGGCTCTGTGCCTCTAAATGTTACACGCTCCCTATTTCCGAAAAGCGGTCCCACTTCTTCCTTGGCTCTGATGAAAGCTCCTGAGATATGAGACAGAGCAGGAAGCCCGCTATGTTATTTTATTTTTTTTCTCCTCTCTCTCTTTCGCTTTTTCCTTCTTCGTCTGTGTAGTGGTGTTGACAACATTCGAACGTGACCGCTTTGAGACAAGGTACATGAACCCCACGGGAGTGTAGGGAACATTTTAAACACTGCACTGAAAAGAAACATGTCAAAGGAGTGTCAGACACTTTCTATTTCTGATAAGCGTTTCTTATTTGCTTTTTTTGCACAAAATCTCTCTGTTCTGGTATGTCAGGCAAATCTGACCTTATACAAGACGAATCCAGTGTGCAGTGACGGGCGTCAGGCCTGACTGCCATTTTCTCTCTTTTATTTAGTAATTAAAGCTGATGAATGAATCTTTTTTGTTCGATACTAAAGCGGCCGCACACTTTTTTGCATCATTTTTCTTTTTTTCCTCTGATAAGGCTTTGGTGTTATCTGCAGTCGCTTAATTGCGCTGTCGGTTCAATCTCGTTCTCGTCCGGATTTAGAGAGCAGATTTCATTATGCCTAATGAACTTGGAAATGTATAGTTTGCCTGAGTGGTTCCAAGTGTCTTAAACTGTATCAAATAAACAAAAGCATAAAACATTATAGTTTGCCTGTGGTTCCAGTCAAAATTTTGAAATAAACAGTTTTTTGACATCATATGCCAGATAGTTTATTCCTATTACGAGATATGTAGTATTTTCTTATCTGTTTGAGTTTGTGTACAGACACGGTTGACAGCTGTTAACGCACAATCATCGTTTTTGATCGACAAACTGTAATACTGTATAAGATTTCTATTCGTAATGAAAGCGTATATCTAGTGCTTTGTACAAGATACCAGCGACAAAACACAACAACGCAATCATTGGTTTGCTCATTATTAGATGAGAAAAATCATTGGATATAGATGAGACCTGAAGCCAAACCCATAAAATTTACAAATGGCCGTGCCCACTCTCTGGGGAAGAAAAAGGCAAGTACTGCTCACTGCAGAGCCGAATGGCCTCCAGCTCCCCCTCTCTTGATATCCAGCTCCACCTCTGTGTGAACTAATGGGTGGATTTCTGTTTAGGATAGGGTAAGGGGTAGGGTTAGGATGTGGTTAGGTGTCTATCTCCACCCATTACCTCCAGCGAGGGGGAGCAAGAGCTCCAAGGTGGACGAGACTTCCATTCGAAATGAAAGTATAAATCTAGGCTACACAAAACAATCACTGACGCACTTCCCCTGGTGAAAAAAACAGCATATGCTGGTAGGTATGTTTTGATGCTGGTTTAAGCTGGTCCTTAGCTGGTTTATGCTCGCCTTGACCAGCAACATGACCAGCATAAATCAGCAAAGGACCAGCTTAAACCAGCACCAAAACATACCTAACCAGCATCCCAGCATCAAAACATGCCTACCAGCATATGCTGGTTTTTTCACCAGGGTATACCGTGTCCTGACCAGAACGACAAGAAAAGATTCCAACTACAAGCAATTTGACCGTCCACACCTGACGCTACGCGACAAAATCGCTCAGATATTACAGCCAATCAGAAGCAAGAAATGCACTGCACTCGCAGCTACATGGCTAATAAATATTAAACTTTTTTTTACATTATTAAATAGTACATACTGTGACTGATACTATCTTTGTTATGGAATACACTTCTTGGCAAAGGTCACGCAAATTATATTTAAACTTGCATTTGACAGTTTTAACATTGAATAAAGCACATTATTAGTACCTAAGATTATCATTGTCATATTTTGAAGTTGTTATTCCAGCCGCGATGTCGCAGAAATAGAAACCGTTTTTAAAATAGAAACTTGTCGTGTCGCCGTGGTGGCTGGATACGGCAAAAACTCCGATTAACATAGAAAAGTTGCATTCTGTCTCGTCTCTCGGCATCGATTCACTGGGCAGTGCTAAAATCGACACCGAATGCGCAGGCAACCCGCCAAAGTAAAAGCGTGCTGATTTTATGATTTTATTAAAAAAAAAAAAAAAAATATATATATATATATATATATATATATATATATATATATATGTATGTATGTATATATATATCATTGTATTTTTACGTTTACTATAAAATAATTGTATTTTTATTTAATACTCTTTTTTATTTTAAAATATAATAGTATTATCACAATTTATTATTTTGTTTATTATTTTATTTTATTATTTTATTTAAAATTAACTAAATAAAGTGCAATAATGCTAATACTACTATTATTAATTATTTTGTTTTTTAAAGTTATATTTTGTGGTTCACACATTTTCAGTGTGAGCACCAACCCAAATCTCAAGGTGGTCTTATTCGAAACCACAGCGAAAAACTTACATGCATCCCCGGTTACAGGTATCCTTATCGTTGTTGTTTTTGGTGTGAACGGGTCTTTAAAAAATAAACCAAGTTCCTGCATTGCTTGGCAACCATAATCTGTTTATCTGTCATGGCTTATTGATTTTCCATTGACTTAAATGTGTGACCCTGGACCACAAAACCAGTTTTAAGTAGCACAGGTATATTGGTAGCAATAGCCAAAAATACACTGTATGGGTTAAAATTATTGATTTTTTTTATGCCAAAAATCATTAGGACTTTATATAAAGATCATGTTCCATGAAGATATTTTGTAAATTTCCTACCGTAAATGCATCAAAACTTTTTGATTAGTAATATTCATTGCTAAGAACTTCATTTGGAGAAGGTGATTTTCTCAGTATTTAAATTCCAAATAGTTGTATCTCAAACATTGTCCTATCCTAACAAACCATACTAATGGAAAGCTTATTTATTCAGCTTTCAGATTATGTATTTTTATGTATATTTTTTTTAAAAAATCACCCTTATGACTAGTTTTGTGGTCCAGGGTCACATATTTCTAATATTCATTGAAAGATACACAAGGACCTTGACAAGAAATCACACAACATATGCGTGTATGATAAACTACACAGTGTTATTTTTATGACTTGTGGTCACATAAGTACACATATTGCCTGTCTACAGGCCCTGAGGAAGACGAGGCACTGAGAGGGAGGAAGGGCTTCCGCGGCCAGACGGTGGTAAACCAGAATCCCGAGACGGAGCTGATGCTGGAGGGGGACGATGACGCTGTCAGTCTGCTGCAGGAGAAAGAGGTGGACAACTTGGCAGGTGAGTCAATCTATACACAATGCAATCTGTATAGAGATGGTTTTCCATTCAGCATGCATAAGTTAAGTCATGACATGACGCTTTCCTTCAGTTTAAAAGTTCTATGTGCTACATGGGTTTGGATGAACCATTTTAGACACAATTTGTTATATTAATGAAACTCTAAAATCATATTCACGCATACCTGTAGGTTTACCTGTACAGAGACGTCCTGCCATAAACACTTCATCTGAATGTCTGCATAAATCCACATTGGGTAGCATTTATTTATTTATATATCGCTTAAGCATGGCATTTTGTCAGAATGACAGTATTTGACATAGAACAGATATATAAATATATCTTACCTGTCAATCTAGAGGCAGACCAGTGTAGTTAGCGTGGTTACTTTGCATTAGGACTGTGTTTATGTTTTTCTGGCAGTATGTCTGGCAGGGTTAAGTATTGCTCTGGACAGTGTTACTTTTTTTTTTTTTTCTGCTGAATGTATATTTATTTATTTTTTAAGTCTATACTATAACGTTATTTTAAAAATGTCTTTCTCTTCTTCTTTTTTTCTCACAGCAAGTTTCTGTCCCCGGGTTTTTATTTCCAGAGGCAAGTTTGGCTATTTTAAGAGAGATTAATTTGCAGAACCGCTAATATTAAATTAAATCAAATTATTTTAAATATAAATATTATAGGATTAAATCAAATATTATTCTAACTAACAGTCCAACGCAATCAAGATCAGTATAGATAAGTTAATTATTTATATTTACAGACCTTTCCAAAATTTAATCTGCTGAATCAAACGTTATTTTTAATATTTGGAAGATAATCTGATTTTTTCCCCTTTGCAGCTAATGTTGTCTAATCACTATTCTATTTTATTTAAGGAGATTTTTTTTTTAAATCACTTGAATTCCATTATTCTCTGCAGCTGAATTACTACTGACTGGTTGTCCTCTCAGTGTTAGCTGTGCTTTGTTAACCTGGTACATTTTTATCTGCTCTGCATTGGAAGATGTTATATATGATATATGTTTTGTGAATGTGCAGCAGACATGTTATTAATAACACCCCGAATAATCAATGCCCCCGCTCGCTTCGCAGACCTTCATTAGTCAATGAAGGTTAAAAATGAGTGGTGAGATATTTATGTGTCTGTAGGAAAGCCAATGCCCTAATTTATCTATTTATTTTCCTTGCTATCTGAAGTGTAATGCTCAGTCCTCTGTGCACAGCTTATCATGTGTAGTAAAGCTCCCAGCGTACAACATGTCCAAACTCTCCAACAGTTCTGTACGCCATTCTACTTTTTTAACTCTGTAGGAATTCATTCATCAGCTCTAAATCAGGATTGCCTCAATTTCCTCTAATATGTTCCCACCAACATTAGCCAATTCAGAATCCAGGAATGCAGACTGGTGTTGCTGCTGTTCTTTTTCTTCCGTCTAAGTTAAAAGTAATTTTACTGGAATGCAATTAATCATAAATCCTGGCAGAGCTTATACTGTAAATTCCTGAAAGGTCACATGAACACCATCAAAATTAATATAAAGCATGAAATGCATTGATTTTGTGTTTTCAGCATTTAAAATGAGATACTGATTATTTTAAAGACAACTTATAAACCTTCAGTCACATGCCACTGTGAGTTTGTGCACTAGTTATGGATGACAAAGCCCTATTTTGTTTTATTCAGTATGACTCATTGAAGGTAGGCTTACCATATGGCCTATTTATCTGCTCGACATTTAGTTTTCAATTGCGTTTATGCATGTTTGCCTGTATTGGGTGTTTGTTTTGTTATAGTTGATCTGTTATCTGAATTGTGTATCTTTGCCACAAGGGGAGCAGTGCCATCTGTGTCAGTATGCTGTGTGTGCCCTGTTTCTATTTTGACAGCGGGCCTACACGCTAATGCTAGTGCTAATGAGCACAGTGTAAACAACAGGCCAATCAGCAACAGCCTTCTCACAGCCAGTGGGATGGGCTCAGTTAGACTGCAGCCAATCAGAGTACAGGAGTTGTCATGAGTGTACTTACACCCACAGCTAAACATGGACAGAATAGGTGTGATGTGAAAGAGATATACTGAATGATTATTTTTTTATTTTCTTTCTTTCTTTCACACACAGGCACTTTCTCTCTCTCTCATACTTATTCTCTTTCACACACAAATTGTAATGAGTATGTGTATGTGTTGAGTTTTAACATATGTGACCCTGGATCACAAAACCAGTCGTAAAATTGAGATTTATACATCATACGAAATCTGAATAAATAAGCTTTTCATTGATGTATAGTTTGAGGAATCTGAGGGAGCAAAAAAATCAAAATATTGAGAAAATCACCTTTAAAGTTCTTCAAATAATGTTCTTAACAATGTATATTACTAATCAAAAAATTAAGTTTTCATACATTTACAGTAGGAATTTTACTAAATATCTTAATGGAACATGATCTTTACCTAATTTCCTAATGATTTTTGCCATAAAAGAAAAATCAATCATTTTGACCCATACAATGTATTTTTGGCTATTGCTACAAATATACCCCAGTGACTTAAGACTGGTTTTGTGGTCCAGGGTCACATATTTCATATGTAGGTTTGCACTCAAAACAAATAATTGTCTTATTTTCATATAATTCCTATTAGGGCCCCTGTAGTGACAGAGACAGAGAGAGAAAACAATCATCTATTTTCCCAGCATGCCTTTGTCTCGCCACACTCCAGTGACATCACAGTCGATAGCGCGAAGCAGTCTGTTTAACAGCTGACGTCAGGACAGAGCGGCACGGCCGACTGCATACAGCTCAGATTTGCTGAGTACAACTGCACCTGTTTCATTCCGACATCCTAATCTGCTAATCCTCACTAGTTCTCCGAGATCAACACTAGCCTACATCACTAGAACATTAGCAACACAAATTAATCAAATAGGCTTAACAGGAAAAATTACAAATAACAGTCGTTTTTATATATTTTAGTATTTTGATTTACTATTTCATATTTTTGGGTGTGGTATAATTATACTATACTATGGTATAGCATAGTAGGTCTATAGCTAACCTTTATAAGAAACATAGACAGGCCTAAATGTCGTTCATTGAGTGTTAAAACAGTCGAGAAATGGTGCAGTCCCAGCGGCAGATGAGATTACATGTCATATGTGAAACCTGATCGCTCTTATTATGTAATGTGAACGTATTTTTATTTGATCCCAATTTTTTTAAAGGTCTCTTGAGGCTTTAGCGCTAATCCTCTCTGCGCGATGGATTAATGCTGTATTGTCTGGATTCACAAGTGTCCCTCTAGGCCACGTTACAATTGCCTCTTTCTCTATTAAACGTGTTAGTCTACATGAGAGGGCCTTGATTCGGATTAAAGGGTTCACTAGCTTTTCACAGGTGAAGCCATGTTGCCTTATTGAATTATTTGCGATCACGCAAAATGTTTATTCGTTCAACATAAATTGAGATGTGATGAAAATGGGTTTAATTCTTATTCCTACAGCATAATATTTGTAGTTGGTTGTATTAATAGGTGTTGGCGCCAACAAAAAAGATAGCCTACGTATGGTTTTATTCCTCGGCTACTCGAATTTTATTTAAAGTACTCAAAAACATTTATTTGCGCATGTTCATCTGTTTCGCTTAAAAACGTATGGTGAGCATACACGCGTATTGTTTATTTCAGTCTAATATGTCTTCCATGTAAAGTGCTTTGTTGCTACACAAATTGTTTTTATCATAATATAATATACTTAATTGAAAACTGGTCGCTTTTGTAGCCTAATATATGCTGGAAAGTGCAATGGCGGATGTTATAGCTGGTACAAAGGGAGGCAGAGCGGCTTTGGTTTCTACGAGCGGTCGGGGAGAGCAGTGAAGGAGTGCTCTGGGAATTGAAACCCAAATCCACTTGTAATCTTGCAACAGTATCGGGCATAATTGGCCGAGGAGAGCAGATTAAGATTGATGAGACGTTAAAGTGGCTCTTTGGAGTTCAGGGGGATCGATAAATATCCCAATTTCAAGAGCCTCTCCTCACTTCCAGGACGGACCCGTGGGCTGCTACAAGGGTGAACTAATAAAAGCCAGAGGACTGGCCAAAGAGGAAAAAATTAGAGAGAGAGAGAGAGCGCGCTCCCGCGCACTTGAGATCATCTGACCGGAGGTCAAAATGTCTGTAAATATTTTAATAATATTTGTAAGGTCAATTTTACAGGTTCCATATCATCAAAGGGGAATTTCAACGACTGATTTGATTAGGAAGCGCATAAATGCGTATCACTCACATATGATTTGTTTTGTAGCAAAATAATGAAAGAAAGTGACTGTGAAATTATTGCCGTTAGGCCTCATAGAAAATCTCACCTATTAAAATTATCGAAGGGATTTTTTTCTTCATATAGCCTAATTTCATATAGGCTTAGCCAATGCTTCAGTTTAGAGGACTGTTCGTGTAATTGCTGGAATTATTCGCTTTAACAATTTACATATAATCCCCATTTCCTTTTTATGCGCATGTTTGTGTAAAACTGCATTGTATTTACCTTTTGAAAATATTACTAAAACATTTTACTAAGCTAAATTATTTTTGGTGAAAATCAACTATTTTGAATAGACTACGTACAATTTACTTCTCAGGACACGCAAGATCACGCCAGTGCGTAAAATCTTTAGACCACCGTCATGTCTAAGTCTACAAAATTGTTTTCAAAAAGAAAACCTTGAAAAACTATTACAAACACATTCTGAATAAATGTCACAAATTGTTTAATGTGTGTGTATAAATACATCAGCTGCTAACTTGTATTACGCATCTTTTGCTTGTGACAGTTCGCATGTATTTTCCCCTGTGAAAATAAAATCTATTTCCTTGTTTTAGGCCCTGTTGTTTTGAGCACCCCGGCCCAGCTTATTGCCCCGGTCACTGTAGCTCGTGGGACTCTCTCTATTACTACCACGGAAATCTATTTTGAAGTGGACGAAGATGACCCAGCCTTCAGACGCATTGATGCCAAAGTAGGTTTCATTTGTGTTATGTATTTGTAAGCGAATGAAAATACAAAGCAGAATTGCATTTCTAGTGACATGGAATAAAATAAAATACCATAAATTAGTTAGTCATTTTACAGCTTTATTAATACCGTCAATTATTTTTTTTACGTTAAAAATAAATATTTTTTAAATCAAGGCCCAATCCTTGAATGCCCCATGAGGCCACGCACAAAGACCAATCTTGGTTTTGTTTTTAAAAAGGCTTAGAATAAATGTAGTTTTCACTAGACCTGCATTCATGACAAAATATCATTTAGAATGACGATTAATGTACAGATATAGCCTTTGTAAAATTAAAAAGCTTACGCCTTTAAAATAATTGCGTAATTCGGCAGTCCTCACTTTTGTCGTGAATTACACGAAATAACACTGAGTGAAGGAAATATAGGCTAGTCTAAAAAGGTGTAGGTTAAAATAAAATTATTTTAACGTTTATAAATGAAGGGGTGCATTTCTGATGTGTAAAACTGTCATGAAAGAATTTTATCGTTAAGCCACACATTCCTGCAATCTATATTTCAGTTCATCTTTGTCCTTCTCTCAGCAGTCACTGTTCACAAGACGAAATGTGTTCTTATTTTCTGTTTTGGTGCTTTCCCCGCTTTTTTTATTTTATATGAACCAGGCTGAATCGTGTCATTTTTATGCCGAAGATCCAGATGCTTAAACATCCCCAAAAGTCGTGCCTATTCTTGCACTGCAGTATTTATGCATCATGAATCATTATTTGGACACAAATATTAATTTGTTTTTATTAACTCTTTAAATAAACTCAGAGACAGATATAAAAAAAATCAAATCACAAAATGTTATATTCCAGTGTATTTCAAGTGCATTATTTTCAGGTATATTTTTTTCATATATATATTCTCAATTTCAGCCTTTTATCATGTAAGCAAGGTACAAACAAAAACGGTCGAATATACTTTAAATAAGAATTCAAGTATGCGTATGGAATGTTTAGGAACGTAACAAATAGTACCATCAAAATGTAAACTTTAGAGATTTGCCATTGACAATAGATTAAATCGCTGATGCAGGTCTAAATGTTTTTTCTTCTTCTTTCTCTCTTCAGAAATAATCCAGGCGAATGTTAAAACAGGTGAAATTATACTTCTATTTACGTGTCACAGAACAACATTCACAACTGCAGACCACCGGATTCACAATCTACAAATGTGTCTATTTACAGTATAAAATGTACAAGTTGGACTCTGTCACGTAGCTTCGTTTCGAAAGCTTTTAGGTAAAACGTGTTGTTGGGCAGGGCTCGTAAAAAGAAAAGAAAGAAACAGTAATACTGACAGGTAACCATTCATTTTGATTGTTGATACAATTTGCTCCTTCCTCGAGACAAATGAATGTCATGTGAAGTATTTTTAAGCGGAGCTCTCTAAAATATTTTTACAACAAAAACAGCGTGGGGTGGTTTCAACAGTGACCATTTTGTGGAAGAGTTCCTGATTAGCATCGTCTAGGCCTCAGAACTTTGATCAGTCAGACCTCCTATTCACAAACATGCCGTTTATTTTTTACCTCAGAGTTTCTCCAGGCTTTTAGGGTTGGTTAGAATTTCTCTCGCCAGTCGCCAAGTCTGTTTGGCGGCGTTTTCGAGTGCCGAATGTGGCTTTCCTTGGAAAAGGTCTAGGTTTGGCAGAAAATAATGGGGGCATCTCCTGCACTGCAAGCACGAAATGAGCTGCAATAAAATCCCGTTCAGTCGATCCCCGAGGCAGTTCTCGTCCCAGTCCGACTCGCGCGGGTGTTTCTCGCACTCGTAAGACACAAGAGTTTTCATGTGGTAGTTGTTGAGAGGCTGCCCGGGTAGTTCAAGGTGACGGTCGCGCAACGTCTTGAGCAGGGACAGGCATTTCTTCCTGCACCCTCCCAGGAGCAGTCGGTTCTCCGCTTCGGCGAACTGCAACACCCAGGCATCGCTCTCCGCCGAGCTCTGCTTCCCGTTCAACGAGTAACACTCCTTCGATAAGAGATTGAAGCCCTCGGCTTTGACTTCGGCCACCCTGTTCGGACCAGGCCACGGGATGTGCGGCAGCGGCCAGTGGGCAGCGCTGCGCGGCCATATGCCGGTGCACTTGAACGCGGGCGTGATCTGAACCACATATCGGTCTCTGATGCGTAATTTCACCTCGCTGGTGTCCGCGACCATTTTAACCACGTCCCTATAGCTGCACTTATCCACCGCCTGCGCCACGAGCGTCTGGAACCTGGAGCGGATCTTGCGGGCGGACAGGTATCCCGAAGCCGTGATGAACTCGACCCAGAGGGACATGCTTCTCTTCCGCCCGTCGCTTAGCTTGAGCACGGCGCAGCCCGGCAGAGAGCCGTCGTCCACGAAGTTGAAGACCCCCATCTGGTTCAGATACAGGACCACCTCGAATTCTGTCGGGGAGATGACCTCGAGCCCCTCGAAGCGGTTATCCATTTCGTTCAAGGAGCTGATAAAGCGGGGCTCCTGGACCTCCACCTCCTTCAGGACATCTGAGACCACCTTGCACACCTCCCGGATGGTCTTGGAGATGGCCGCTTTCCGAGACTGGCATTTCTCGTTGTAGTATTTATTGAGATGATACACCAGCTTGGCCTGGGCGGCGATCATATTTGGACAGAGATCCGGGTTGTACACCGGAGTCTCGCAGTAACCCGAGGGATCCAACGCGGCTGTTTGTACAGGAGCCAATTTTAGAGAAGAAAGTGGACTATTTAGAGGAAAAAAAGGGGTTTATGAAGTAAAAAAAATAGCTTTTTATTTGTGCGTGGAGCACATGCACACAATCGGGCAGTTAAATCATCAGCTTCTGTTTCAATTGCGACCAACAAAAAAAAAGTCAAACCCCTTGCTTAATTCGGCAATTAAAAGTCCATACGCACGGATCAGTAGTTCAGCAAACCTCTTGTATCCACTTGCGGTGTCTTTTCTCTCTTTGCAACAAGGGTTGGAAAGTGCAGGGTGCTCTTAAGTGTGTGTCCTAGCTGTGTTGGTGTGTTTAAGACTCCGAACTCACTCCTGTGAAATTATAAAGGGAGGGATTGAGAGGAGCTCGTCCAATCGCGGCTCGAGTCGTCACAGCCTTCAGTTTATTGACGACAAATTAATCCTCCGCTTTTATACACAACCAAATCGTCTGGTGGAAACACACCTACACTTTGGAGGGAGAAGATACAGGTTTATTCGCGATACATATGGGCTTTTCCTGCTGTTCTTTTTAGATATAGAATATACCTGTTAACCTGTTAACCTGTTCTTTTTTATCAGAAATAATGTAATTTCATAAGTTTGAGAATAGACTATTTAGGATGTTTAGTTTGATATATATTTTTGAGAGTTTCATTTCATAATCGTTTTAAAATCCCTATTTTAAGTTGACGCAAATATCGTTTGTATTTTTTTTCTTTTCTCTAGATTTACATGCATAATGTTTTTCGGTAACCTGTTAATTCGATTTTTCTTTCTGTGTTGTAGTATTTTTTTTTCCACGAGATGCTATTTTCAATGTTTGTATGTCTACATTTGAAATTATATTTCTACATATCGTTATATTTCCTCATAGTGTATGCTATTTAAAACTCGCTTTCTATATTATACTAATAGAGATAGTATTTTAATTATTTTGCAGTATGATAGTGGTAATGGATATAATGGTAAACATGACTCGAGTACCGAACGCCGGAATCTTTTGTTTCATTTTAAATATTTCAAACATTAATCCGTGTTATTTGTTTTCTCACAGGAGAGCAAATTAAGCATTAGGTTAATTTAGATTAGTCGTGTCGCCGTCGTCTTGCTTAGAATAGTGTATAAAAATGATTAGGTTAAGTTTTTGTGAAGTTCATTCTTAAATGAAGATGAAGGCCTTTATATTTTAAATAATGTGCGCAAAGGCGTTTTTCCTAGCGTAGCCTATTTACAATTCGGTCGCGTTTTGTGTCTAATTAGTTATTTGAATTTTAATCATTTAAAAAATAGTATTGTTTAAAGTTTTACTTTTTGCATAAGAGATAAGGCGTTCCGAAGTGCTGTAGCAAATTGAACAGGAGAAGCGAATTTTTAATTAGTCTTTCACGACAGTTCTTTAATGTTTTTAATTTAAATTAGTTCTTTATTTGTTCGATGGAAAGAAAAATATGATCTTATTAATCTCAACTTCGTTTATTGTTTCAAATTAATTTCTAGAGATGCACTTTTCTGTTCTTCTTCAGTGTCCAATTCTTTGGACATTTTTTTGGACAGTTTTAATTAGCCTACAACGTTTTGGAGCGTTCTTTCAAAACCACAGGCTTTTACAACGTACCCGTATTTTCTTTTTATTCCTACTTTTTTGTTTTAGAAGATTAAACGTTCAAAAATTCAAATGCAATCGTCAGGAAATATTTAAACGCTATTAGAAAAAATCGAGTGTAGATCTTGTTGTTCTCTAGAAAAAAATTGTGTATCATTGGGCGAAATGCAGAAACACCTTTCTGGCGGTATTATATATTACAAATCAAATAACAAACAACGAGAACACCTCGTGGCTACATGACAAGATGTTTCGTGCCCTTTTCTCTAAATCCTCACCATCACATGACGCGGCGCCTATCGCACTTATTAGGAGTAAAATAACAATTCACTTCCAAAAAAAAAAAAAAAAAAAAAAAAAAAAATCGGAGACAAGTTTGAATGTTTTAATAAATATAGACTAACATATATATTGATATACATGTTGTAGATGTATTTATACGCAAGTACATAGAGCAGATTGTTATAGGTCACTGTACTCAGGCATCACGGTCTGTTGGCTCCAAACCTCACTGTAGTCGGCTTGGCTCCTTCTGCCCAGATGATTTTGCCAACCATAATTAATAGAGCTCTGCTGTTTGCAGGCAGAGATCACACACTTATCAGTTCGCCTTCCTCTCTGTCATGAAATGAAAGCAAAGTGAAAGCTGTTTGGGCCTTTGGCAGGGATAAGTGTAACACTATATTTAAAGCAAATATTTTATTATTATTGTTACTTTTTTTAAGCATGCATAACTTGATTTAGATTCATTTAAATCTGGGCTGTTTTACGTGCATTAGGTGACAAAAAACGGATGAGATTTTTTTGTGGGGTGATTTGACACATGAGAAAAGGAGAAAAATACTTTTATACTGACACTTTGTTACACTCAGATTTTTTTGTGCTTTCTGTTTAACCCTGCTTTCTACCTCAACCAGCTCTTTCTCTCTCTCATGCACACACACACACACACACACACACACATTACATGGCAGGTACCCAACCATATCAGATCAGACGGTCTCCCTCCCTTCGCTGGTTCATGCTCTGATGTGTTCAGCGCTGCTTTTGTATGTCTGAATCAGTTGCTTGTCTATTGTTTGCCAGTGTGTTACAGTAAATAGCAGTACGGTGTTATAGTATCTGGCATAATTTCTTCTCGGATTAGCTCCTGTTAATATTTTAACACCATTTAGACTCTTACACTTGGTATTGGAAAGTAGCCTATTGCAATGTACTTTCTAAAATGGAACGGATGTAGGAAGTGTTTGATTTTACAAACACACTTTTAAAAAAAATGAACAAGAACTGTTCAGTATTGGAAACGTTTGTGCTGCATCTTAAATCATTTGAATACAAACTAATCAAGTGACTCAAGTGTCCTGTTAAGTGTGACCTGGAGGCACTTCAGATCCCCCTTGACCTCGAACCCCCTCTCGTCTCACGCACTCCGCGTCTGCACAACATTGCAATCTGTGTGTCTCCGTGACCATAACACTATCCACAGGCTTTGCTGTGATATATGAGGATGTGACAACAGTATGGGTGCTATTTCAGACCCAGCGAATGGGATGCTTGATCGTGTAAATCAATACAATGACTCGGGCTTCCGCCCCTTTTTGGACGAGCATATGACCCAGGAAACGTTTAGCTCGTTGAAGGCCTCTTTGTTCTGGAGTTTCCTCGCCAATGATCTCTTCATTTTTCTCTCTTCCCTCCCGTCTCGTTCTGAAGAGCGATTCTCCTGTCAAAATGGTCAGGCGTGCTGATAAAGGCCCTTGTCAAACACATGTACCATGTTTAACTGTCACAGAATAGTATTGTTTTTAAACAAATTGATGGTTAAATTAAGTTCTGACAGTTGTTGCAGGTTTAGTCAACGTCTTTCAAGTTTTAAAATTGCAATTAATGATTATAAATGGAAAAAATATTTCAGTATGTTTTTTAACTCATAATACTTTAATAATTCGTTTTTAAATTGTATTACTTTTTATATGTGACCTTGGACCACAAAACCAGTCATAAGGGTCAATTTTTTTAAAACTGAGATTTATTCATCATCTAAAAGCTGAATAAATAAGCTTTCTATTGATGTAGGATAGTACAATATTGGCCGAGATACAACTATTTGAATATTTGGAATCAAAATATTGAGAAAATCACCTTTAAATGAAATTCTTAATGCATATTATTAATCAAAAATTAAGTTTTGATATATTTACGATAGGAAATTAACAAAATATCTTAATGAAACATGATCTTTACTATCTTAATGATTTTTGGCATAAAAGAAAAATCGATCATTTTGACCTGTACAGTGTATTGTTGGCTACTGCTAAAAAAATATATATTTTTTAAATTTTGATTTAATATAACATGACTTTTACTGCTTCTTTGATTTCTTTTCTTGATTTTAGGTGTGTATAAGAAGATTTTAATATTTATGAAATGCATTAAATTTTTTGCATCACTGTTTTAAATTAGAATCATCAATAATCTAGCATAATAGTTAAAAAAAATCATGACGGGACAACATTAGATAGCACTCTTATGTGGCTAGAACATTGTATGCCAATATTAATAGCATCAGGAGAGTTATTTGCAGATTTGAATATATCAAGAGCTTTAGAGAGTCTTAATTGAAGTTAATAGTCATTCTCCACACTGATATTAATAATCCTATTATTCAGTGACAAAAGGAGGTCAGCTCAGCTTTATTTCATCATCATTCACAGACAGTTCTTTACACTGATCCCATCATCATTTTGCGACAGCGGCAAAAGAATAGCAAAAATGGATCTGAGCCAAAAGGCGTCGCTAGGTCAAAGCACAGATTATCGAGTGCACTTAATGGAGTGGAGAAGTCAAATATAAATCATATTAAAGGCCCTGCCATTTAAGACAAGCAATATTAGCGTGGAGCTCGGCGCTGGTGGGGATTGCATTATACAAGATGGACACTTATTATGACATATCCCTTTCAGCTTCCTGCAAATGGATATCAAAATTGTCATTGAGTTTTCTTGCGAAGCGAATTCGGTTATTCCAGGCAATATGGCCACACTGCAGGGCTCCCAGTTAATTTTCTCTTGCCTATCGGCTGTCAGCCCCCTACCTCTCACGCTTTGAATTCTCTCCCTCCATTTGTTTTGTTTTCCATGCTGTATTAGAAGCCTCCTCTCAGTTAGGGACAAAACCCACTGCGTAAAATGTAGGATTTTTTGGTATGGTGGACTAGATAGGTTCAGGCAAACATTAACCCTCAAGTGCAAGGGAAAGAGAGAGGAACGCTGGAAAATTAATCACTTTTTTGAGCTTTGCCATCGCCCTTTCTCCCCCCCCACAGCAATATGCGTTGCTTGTCAGCTTCTCTGATTAATGACGTGCATTTATTTGCATAGATTTAGCATTGATTTCATTAGTTTATTCAAAAAAGGACCTTTTGATTTCAATGTCCTTTAATCTGAAATTTTACGCATTTGAAGATTTTCGAGGCGTGTTCGCTTAGAAGCTCATGAGATGTTGTGCATTCACAAAATCATCTAGTCTGCATATGTGGGGCGAATTAAAAGGATAGTTCACCCAAAAATGAAAACTGTGTCATTTCTCAACAAGTATGACACAAAAGAAGATATTTTGAAAAATGTATTTGTGTGCGTTTTCCCCTCCATACGTAGAACATGATTTGTTGTTTTGGACTCCATTGAGTTTCATTTTTGGTTCTGCAGAAGAAAGCAAGCCATATACGTTTAGTATGAAATCCTGTGAAATCCGTTTTATTTATTTATTTATTTATTTCAAATTCCATTTGTTCCGTTTTACTTCTTCTGGATTCCATTTTTTTTTCCATTTTAATATTTCTAGACTGGTTACATTTAAAAATATTAATTTAATTAATTGAAATCATGAAACACAGTTTCACAGCGATTTATTAAAAGATTAACAAAATTAAAATTTTTATGAAATACTTTTTTTTTTTTTACTGAAATTCAGTTTTATTTTAAACAAATTCTGTGTTGTAATTCAGTAATTAAATTTCATTTAATTTATTAATCAAAATAAGCATCTTAAGCATCTCTAATGAAATGATTTTTATATAAAAATAATTTATTTTATTTAGTTTACAGATACAAATCTGGGTAAATATTCCTTAATAAATAATGTTTCAATAATAATTTTATTGTTAGTATTAGCACTATAATTATGTTAAGTAATATATCTCTTTCACAGTTTCTTCAAGTTAAACCAAACTTTTATTTTGACGAGTTGCTGTGAAGACCTACAAGTTTCTGTTTGTACACTCTTAAAAATAAAGGTGCTTCACGATGCCATAGAAGAACCTTTTTTGTCTAATTGGTTCCATAAAGAACCTTTAACATCTGAAGAACCTTTCGTGAAACAGAAAGGTGGTGAAAGAAGGTTCTTCAGATTATGAAAAAGGTTAGAAAGAGATGGGTCTTTAAAGACTGAGTTGTTCTTTGTGAAACCAAAAATGGTTCTTCTATGGCATCGCTGTGAAGAACCTTTTAAAGCACCTTTATTTTTAAGAGTGTATATGATATGACAAAAGTTTTTCTTAAAAGAAACGGTAAGATTATGTTGATATGTTCATGTACTCATATATTGAGGCAACAGAAGCTGAAAATACTTCGTAGTAAACAAAACTGCGTGTCTGCGCCATTCATTCACACATAGACACTCAGAACATGCAGGATTCATATTTAAATAGCATTTTTGCAGCTAAATGTTCACAGACACTAGTCAATATCACATTTTGATTTAAGTGTACTGACCTACTTTTGATTTATTCATCCGAAAATTCCGACATTCCGTTTTTATGACTGGATTCCGCAATTCCGTCGGCATTAGTTTAGAACATCACAAGGTTGAATAAATGTTCGAATTTTCATTTTTGGATAAACTTTCCCTTTAAATTTCTATAAACTGTTTAAACTTTCACAAGTTTTCCATGAAGCGTCATTTTGAATTCAGCAAACGCATCCATTTATTTTCGTCTGTTTGTTTTCAAGCGGCGTACACAAACCCCAAGCTCGGTAAAACACCTTTAACAAGCGGCCGTCACAAGACACCAACCTCTTCAGCTCCCTGTGATTAATCTTAATGTCTTGGAGACATCCCATGTTTAGAGGTTGAGTCCGTAATCATTCGCTCACTGACCCGATGATACTCAACCAGAACATCCTCTCAACAGCCCCGGTGAGGACAATGCCTTGATGCATTTCAAATTAATTATACCGCCCTATTCTGAGAAGCACGTGCGCTCAACAGCCGGTTCTGGAGGGGGAAAACAAAGAGAAAGAAAACGAGAGAAAAAGACTGCGTTTTTTCCCCAGGTTGGGGGGCTCGGGTAATGAAATGCTGGTGGTTGAAGCCCATGATGAAATTAGGCCATGTAACCCAAATAAGGGATGAAGGCTTCATAATTGCCAGTCCTTGAGATCTGAGGTGCTGGGTGCCAACTGTCAGAGCTGGGCTAATGATGACAAATGTCTCTCTATGCAGATTGCAAAAGGGAGGAGAAAAGGTAGAAGGGGGGAAGAAGCCGCTGCGGGAGAGCGAGAATAAACTGAAAGAAAGTGAGCAAACTGCAAAGTAAGACAGGTGCTTTCTAGCGAAACGTCTCGTGAAGCGGTAAAGACTAGATAGAGCCTTCAAGAGAGGGAGGGTATGTTTTTTAAACACTTTAAAGTATAAGAACAGTCAAATCCATTAGATAAATCACTACAGAACTCACATTTAAATTACATTTTTAATCTTTCAGGAGCGTTTCAATGCATGCGTGACCTTAACTTGCCAAAACAAAATACTAAAAATAATCATTTGTAATCCTGCAACTCTCAGCTGCGCATTTTTTATTGCTCCGTCACAAAGAAAGTCATAAATTTGTCTGCGCTTATAGGTTAGCCATTGAAAACGCAAGAACCTATAGTGATGCAGTGAGGTCCAGCTTTCCCCAATTTGTTGCATGAATGGCTTTTTGAAAAGGTTCCCACTTGCTACAAAGGAAGCCCCCTTTTTTGTTTGCCCTCTCCCCATCTGTGTCATCTGTTGTGAGGGGGGCGGTTTCTGTTCGAGGGAGGGGGGCGGGGCCGAGGGGGGCTCCCTGGTGACCGGGGCCAGTTGTTTTATGGACTCGACGTACTGGCGCAGGCAGTTCATAAGTTGCCAGTTCCTTTGTGTAAGACGACAGGCTGACACGTGGGAGGCGACACGGCCATATTGACGTATATCATTTCCATTAATAATGCGGACGAGCCCCCGCCTCGTTTCCGCCTGCTGACTTATACAGAGAATCCCTCCACAATGACACATAATTGACAATGTGAAATGGAGAGCCGACTGGCTGGGACAGATTTTGATGTGCTTTTATGGAGATGTGGTTTGAGACTTACCAAATTAATGTAAAAGTGGTGAAGTAATCAAAGTTTGATGCAATTTTGGCAACATTTTAAATGTCCGTACATGTTCCATCAAGATAAATATATCAAAACGTAATTTTTGATTAGTAATATGCATTGCTAAGAACTTAATTTGGACAACTTTATCAGATTCCAGATTTTCAAATAGTTCAACCAAATATTGTCCTATCCTAACAAACCATACATCAATGGAAAGTTTATGTATTTCAGCTTTCAGATGATGTATAAATATCAATTTCAAACATTGACCATTAGGACTGGTTTTGTGGTCCAGGCTCATGTTGTATTTATATGTATATGTATAATTATACATAAAGTTTTGAAGTGGAAAGACTCTGAAAAATTGTATATAGTTTGTTGCGGTAACATTTATTTTGATTTATTATATATATCTTAGACTATGGCTCTACAAATCTGGCTGGTAACAGAAGCAAAACTCTGTTTTCCATAATGCTGCGACATATGGAGCTAGTGGCCGGTGTTTTATATTACACGCTCATTAACACCACATGAGCTGTTTTGTGACGCTGACACGTAGCCTCAGTGAAGGTTAAAATGATTGATATCCTTACTTCTGCTTTATGTGAAAGTCTGATTTCAGGGCCAAATGAATTAGGAAGCTCATTTTATGGTCAGTGGTGCTTTTAAGAACAGGCAATGACAAAATAACCAACCAGTTAATTGGTTTGCATCTTTTAAGCAAACCCAGCAAGTTATATTTACAGTTTTGATAGCCTACAACACATTGGAGTTCTCAGAGGATGACTTTAACACACGTTTACACTCTTAAAAATAAAGGTTCCAAAAGGTGTTTTTGCAGTGATGCCATAGAAGAACCATTTTTGGTTCCCCAAAGAACCTTTCAGTGAACAGTTCTTAAAAGAACCATTTTGAAGAACATTTTAAGTGACTATACAGAAGCTTTTTGGATGTTTAAGGTTCTTTATGGAACCATCAATGCCAATAAAGAACCTTTATTTTTAAGAGTGTAGGTTTATATGTTGATTGTTAAACTTAACTTCGGAAATATGTTAGCATATTGCTATTTAGCTCTTTCCACCTGAATCACGGTGTGACATATAGATCCCAGACTCAAAGGCATGATGTGTGCAGTGGCCTCCTGTTCTAGTGTTTTGTTGGATTTTTAGGTTCCAGCTTGTGGTGGTTCATGGCCGGTCTCATTACTGTAGTGTAGGTTGAGCTAGCCGGCTTCCTAAATCAAAATTCAGTATGTGTGCAGCTCCTGCTGAAACTCCTGGAGAGGGCAGGGGAAGAGCTGACATGCCGCTTCCTGCCTTGAGGGCTCTCTCTGCACGCTGGAACAGCCCTCGGGCTAAAAGAGCCATCCTGATGACCACGTGCTCTCCCTACGATAAAACATTCAGCAGCCTAGTCGTCTTATAGTCTGCTTTTTTAAAAAATAAATAAATAAACATAAAAAATGAAGGAATGAAGAAAAAAATACAGTACAGTAACATTTATTTACAATAATAATTATTGTTATTAAAAAATAAATCTAATTAAATCTAACTGGCTAACTATTAAATACTGGTGTTTATATATATATATAATTAGAATTAATGTTATTATTAATAATAAATTACATTTTTGGAATATTTGTGCATTTATGTCTGTCATATTGCTGTTGTTGCTGTTTTTATTTAAAAGCACTAAGACAGTTGAGAGCCTGCATTTATTTGATTAAAAAACACTAAAAACAGTAATATTGTGAAAAATATATTACAATTTGAAGTAACTGTTTACTTTTTGAATATATTTTAAAATGTAATTTATTCCTGTGATGGTAAAGCTGAATTTTCAGCAACCATTACTCCAGTCTTAAGTGTCACATGATCCGTCAGAAATCTGTGTCATAATCTTTGCTGACTTGTTTTTGCAGAAACCAAGATATGTATAATTTTGGGATTCTTTGAAGATTTTAATGCATCCTTGATGAATAAAATATATACACTCTAAAAAATCCTGGGTTCAAAACAACCCAGCACTGGGTGAAATACAGACAAACCTTGTGATTGGATTGTTTTTGACCCAGCGGTTGAGTTAAATATTTAACTCATTTAACTCAACTATTGCTTAAAAATTACTATATTTGATGCTTAAAATGAACCCAAAATAGGTTGGAAATTAACATGTTCAATAAATGAACATTTATTAATAAGTTGAATACATAATAATTAAATAATAAACATTTTTTAAATTGCTTATTCACAAATGTTCACCTTTTGATTATTGGTGATGCCAATATAATATAATATATAATATAATATAAGCTAGCCATACAGTAATTTTTGAACAATAGTTGAATTAAATAAAACCACTGGGTTTATATATACACACACACACACACATAAATATATATATATATATATATATATATATATGAAGAGTTTATTTGCAAAAACAGATAAAAAACTCAAATTTCAAAAAATATGTTTTTTATTACGTTATCATGATTTTATTGTGTTTTATTGTGTTAGTGAGCCATATTTTTTTGTTATTTTTACCTTTTTTAAAAATAGTTAAAAACAGGGTTATCTCTTTTTGCAAATCAACTGTTCACACACACACACACACACACACACACATTATATATATATATATATATATATACACACAGAGAGACATACGCACACACACACTTGGCCAGTCTACAATATATGCTTTGACTTTTTGCACTACACTGTGCTGAAATTCAAATGGTTTTATTATTGTGTCAATTTAGCAGTTGGCGGGGCTGAGCGCGCACAAAAACAGGCGGAGGTGTTGACACCATCTGACGAACGCGGATTAGCCGTTTACAGAAGCTGTAATATGATAGGTCAAGGCAAGGAGGCGCTTCCTCTACGACTCCGGCTTGGCGTAATGAATGATTGACAGGAGAAGGAGAAGCTGCCAGTCGCCGGCAGAGGTGCAGGCTTGATGGCTGCCGCGGAGCTCCGTGGATCCCTTGATCACGGTGGGCCGCTCCCCTTTCATCCGCGCCCACAACCCTGCCAGGAAAAGCTGCTTTTCCTCCCTCCACCTCTTTTTGATTTTTTTATTCCCCCTAATTTACACATTTAAGACATTTTTATTTGCTTATTTGCAATTCTCTTTTTATTTAATTTTTTTTTTGGGCTACAGAAACTTCACTCCCACTTTCTCTCCGCCTTCCCTCCCTCCCTCTCACTTTCTCTGACTACAAGCCTTTCTCTTTCTTCTCAGTTTGCCTTTGGGCGATGAACTAATTTCAGGCTCTGTAATTGCAGCGTGTTGTACACCTGCCTGCTATTAATTCTCCCCCGTCATTCACTCTCTCCTTCTTAATGAGATATTATTGTAATTATTGTTATTATGGTGTTTGGCGTAATTAACGTGATTGATGTTGGTGCTAGGGGAGGGTTTATTTTGGCATTTGAATAGATGAGGGGATACTCTTCGATCACACAAAACGCGACCAAGGTGCCCTGGTTCATTCCTTTAGTCGTACATAATAGATGTAGTAAAGTTGAAGGTTATTGTTTCAGAAATATCACATCCTCGTAAACTATTATTCACGAGGATGTGAACCAGTCCTGGTTTAAATGGCGCACCGCATGTTGCTGTTTTAAGACTAGACTGGTAAAAGGCCAACAATGGCCAGTGTGGAGCTTTGTTTCGATATGTCACTTGGACCCTGTGAAATTCAAATGATCCCCATCCTTCGGACGAAGGGCTGAGGCTTTTGCCCGGTCCAATTCTAGTCAGCCTGTTGTGTTTGAGGGGAACAAAAAGTTCTCAGTCCATTTGATCCCAATCCGATTGTTTTGGTATTTTGTGGCTGATGGGAATACAAAAGGAGGAAAGGCAGAAAGCCCAGAATCGTTGCTTCCAAGAACTGGCAATCCAATTAGAGGTTTGATAAGGGTCAATTTAAGGGGTCTTCATGCTAGAGGTTTTTGTAGTCTGTGTGTGTATACGTATGTCCTCCAAAAGTGAACCCAAACTGACAAAACCCGGACTTATTTTCTCAGAATTGCATGATACAGACTCACAATTCTGACATTTTTTCTCAGAATTTTGAGATCTAAACTCACAATTGCAAGCTTTAGAATTGCAATTGTGAGTTATAAAGTTATAAAGTATTTCAAAATATAAATGTTATATATACATTTATATATACATATCCCAAATTCAGACTTTTAACTCAGAATTGTAAGTTTGTATCTCACAGTTGTGACTTTTTTCTCCGAATTTTAAGATGTAACCTCACAATTGCGAGTTACAAAGTCAGAATTGTGGGATATAAACTCACAAATGTACGTTATAAAGCCAGAATTGCAAAATATAAACTCACCAATCTGACTTTTGTTTTCCCTTGTGAGTTTATATCTTGCATTTGACTCTTTTCTCAGAATTTTGAGATTTAAACTCACAATTGTGAGTTGTAAACTCAGAATTGCATGATATTAACTTGCGATTGCAAGTTCTAAAGCCAAAATTGTGAGATATAAACTTTGTATCTGAATTTTTTCTCAGAATTGCGAGTTTGTAAATTAGTTTTTTTGTTAGTAAATTTAGTCTTTTTTCCTTTATATTATATATTTTTCCTTTATCAGACTTTATAACTCGCAATTGCGAGTTTACATCTCCCAATTCTGAGAAAAAGTCAGAATTGCGATATTTTATCTCACAATTCTGACTTAATAACTCACAATTCTGACTTCGTTTCATAAAGTTGTGAGTTCATATGAAAAAGTTGCAATTACCTTTTTTAAATTTTTTTATTCAGTAGCGGAAACAGGCTTCCATAGATTACTCTATAGAAGTTAACTTTATATTAAAAAAAATAATTTTGTAAATCCCCCAAATTCTTATTTTTCTTGTAATAAAGGGCAGTTTCATAGCTAAAGGGTTGAGCGCAAAATCTAGGCAGCATTACAGCTATGTTGTTTTTTGTATATGTGTAAGAGGGCTATAGTCAAAGCAATATGTGTGGACAGGTGTTAGATACCTGCTGTTTTAATAAGCAGATTTCTCTTGAGGTCTCATTATAGCCCATAGTCTAGGGCAAAAGAACAACCCCATCTCTCAGTTATATTCCCGTACAGCAGATGTCCTTGCTTCATATTTATATAACATTTTGTTGAAACCCAAGTCTGCATTCCATAAGTCCTGAAGTTTAGATACCCAAGACCTTAGGACTTAATGAACAACATATTTCAGGTTGCCTGGAGTTGCAGGGACCCTGTTCTTGACATTGCATGTGAGCTCTGGGGCTCGCGAATAGCAGGGGCTTTTGTTTGTCCTCTTCCCAAGCCGTGGATCTTTGAGTGGGTGACAGCCATTTAACGCCACACGACCTGCGTCTCAAGAGCCACCGTCAGGGCCCTCTCCAATCCTGTTAAGTACAATTACCATTCATGCACTTTCCATGCTGCTTTGAACTGCTCCAGCCCTGTGTCCCCTGCAGAGTTTGGTTTTGGACAAGAAACACATTTTACTATAAATTTAGGCATATAAAAAACAGTCTTCGATACAATTAAGAAGTTGATGTCGGCTTGTAGTTGGAGCTGCAGTACTTCACGCAAACCAGAACTTCCATGTCAATTTTTAAGCTTTACAGAGGCTTTCTGTAAACTTGTTTGGTCAATTCGACACCACAAGTTCTGTGGCAGTCATTTTTTATCTTTAAATATTTCTGTCATCATGTTTCCTCCTCAATAACTCCAGTCTTTCTCCTCTCAGAGCCTATTGAACGCCCCACTGCATTCAATCGTGTTCAAAGAGAGAGCTGAAGAAAGGACGGAGCATAATGCTTAATAGGTGCTTTAGTAATTCTGAAGTTTTCATAGCTTAATCTGTTCTGAAAAGCTCGGCAGAGGGAGAAAGGCCTTGCAAATGGCCCTCAGAGTTAATTTGATGTGACTTCTGTACAATAAGGCCGGCGGAACGCTAGAAGTCCATTCTGCCACGTTACCTTTTCTTCCATCCTCCTTGGACCCTTGGAAACCGCTGCCTAAATGTTTCATAAGACAGCCTGTGTAAGCCACTCAAGTATTCTTTTCTTACAATGCCTACTTTAAGACTATTATTACACTGCGCTTGAGCCAGAGGAGAGGATACAAATAGCAAAGCTTCGCTCTCTCTTTGTTGCAAGTCTGGGATTGATTTAGCACAATTGGGAGAGTCGTTGTGTTCTAAACACACTCATTGTACGCCTCATTTCTCCCCTTTTGCCTTTGTTAAGGTCTCGGCTTCCATTTTTGTTGATAGCAGAGGCCCAGACACAGTGTGTGCTTACTTTGGTGATTGCATATGAATAGATAGCAGGCCCCATGAGAACACATTACTTTAGGACTTTGATTGCTAGTAAGAATTTCACTTAGTTTTTGTACATTTTAGTAAAATTTCTTATCAAGCGGGTTTCCCTGAATGCTTTCTTCCTTTTGCTGTTGGTCAGGGTAACCAATAGTCCCACCTTCAAACTCAGGCCATTGGTTGAGCCAATGCTGATTCTTAAACAAACAAAGCAAAGTTTTCATGTTAAGGAGTAATTATATAAATGTCTTTTTACGGGCAACTCTGCACATTAAGGTAATGTCAGTTTAAGCTTCCCCCCAAAAATCTTCAAGCAACACATGGTAGTGCTGTGTCTGCTGAAAGAATCACTGTTTTTTCATTAGTCGGTTGATTGAAAGATTCAATGATTCTCTCGTAAATTAATCAATTTTGAACAGAACTGTTGAGTGAGTAATTCAGTGACTTACTTACGAGGCTGTTTCTTGTATCATTCCTTTACAAAACGACTCGATTGAATGAATTATTCAATGAATCGTTCATAAACACAATAACTTTGTAACCTGCAGAAAGGCTGACTGAAAAATCCCAACCACTTGAACTCAGCCAATTTTGCATAAAAATGCACACTCCACATTCAAGTAGTACTGATTTAGAAATATGTCTTACACACATGCTAGCAAGTAATTACTTTTGGAGCAGTCCCAGAATTTCTCAAGCGGAAATGACCAGAAAATAAAGATTTTAACCTGTTTAAAGCAACACACGGTAGTGCTGAATGAATTATTGTTTTTGCTTTCATTGGATGATTAAAAGATTCATTGATTCCCTCATAAATGAATCTGTGTTTTGAACAAAATTTGTTGAGGAAGTAAGTCAGTGACTTACAAGACAGTTACTTGTATCATTCCTAAACGAATCTGTTTTGAACGAATCAACTGAATGAATTATTCAATGAATTGTTCTTAAACACAGCAACTTTGGAACCTGCAGAAAAGCTGACTGAAAAATCCAACCACTTGAACTCAGCCAATTTTGCATAAAAAGACACACTCCATATTGAAGTAGCATTGATTTAAGGATATGTCTTATGCACATGCTAGCAAGTAATTACTTTTGGAACAGTCCCAAAGTTTCTCAAGCCAAAATGACTGGAAAATAAAGATTTGAACCTGTTTATAGCAACACCCAGTAGTGCTGTCTGCTGAATGAATCACTGTTTTTGCGTTCATCGGTTGATTGAAGCTTCAGCGATTCTCTCATAAATGAATCCATTTTGAACAAATCTGTTGAGTAAATAATTCAGTGACTTACAAGGTAGTTTCTTGTATCATTCCTGTACGAAGGCTGACTGTAAAATCCCAACCACTTGAACTCAGCCAATTTTGCATAAAAATACACACTCTGCATTCAAGAAGTATTAATTTAGATATACGTCTTACACACATGCTAGCAAGTGAGTACTTTTGGAACACTCCCAGAGTTTCTTAAGCAGAAATGACCAGAAAATAAAGATTTTAACCTGTTTAAAGCAACACATGGTAGTGCTGTGTCTGCTGAATGAAGCAGTTTTTGCATTAACCGATTCATTAATTTCATAAATCAGTGTTTTGTTGAGTGAATAATTCAATGACTTATTTACAAGGCAGTTTCTTATATCATTCTTAAACAAATCTGTTTTGAACTAATCAACTGAATGAATTATTCAATTAATTATTAATCAACACAGTAACTTTGTAGCCTGCAGAAAGGCAGGTTCTGCTTGAACTTGAAGCCAATTTTGCATAAAAATACACACTCCACATTCAAGTAGTATTGATTTAGAGATACGTCTTACGCACATGCTAGCATATGATTATTTTTGGAACACTCCCAGAGTTTCTCAAGCGGAAATGACTGGAAAATAAAGATTTTATCCTACAGACTAAACCTCTCCTGTGTGACTCTCCGCCATTAATCAAGATCTCATTTCAGCACAAAACCTCAATCAATGAGGAAATGCCTATGATCCAGCTTTGGGGAGCATTTACTCTTATGAGTAATAAATCACTTTGTGAACTTGCTGTCTTTTGTATACTCATATTACAAGCATTTCCTTTTTCAAATCAGGGATTGAGAAAAAGAAACGGATAGAAATGTTAATCTCTGTATTCTCCTCTTATGGCCTTATGGGGGTTCAGAAGAGACAGCATGACTTAGGTCTCCAGTTGCTGACGAACCAAGACAAAGACGTGAAGCCACTTCTTTTTTCATTTTTTTGCTAAAGAAAAATCTCTCTTCCTGTGAGCTTAGCGTGTGTTGGTGCTAGCATGTCTAGGTCACTAACCCTGGAGAAAACAGCTTGCATTAATATGCTGTAATCCAGTGTAATTAGTCAAATAGCCACACGCCAAGCAGATTGTCACAGGCTGTCAGCTTTGGCAGGCTTGCAAGATGGTCCGCTGTCCCGCTGGCCAGCAGGGATACCACCGAGAGCATATACACGTACGTAACACCCACATGCTTCAGCTTAGCAATCAACCACGGGTCATCAAGTGAGATCATTTTTGTCTGACTGCAACATAATGATCTACTTATTTCATTTCATTCAAGTCTGAAAACAACACGCATGGCAAGATTTTAAAACAATGCATGTCTCAAAAGCATTGGTGACTCTGAAAAAGAAACTAAGTTGTGTTTAAATTATTACGAAATTGCAATTAATTGTGAGATTTAACTGCAAAACTTGGTTTTACCATCAAATGCGTTTAGTTCCCCCCTCGATCTTGTTCCTTTCAAGACTTCCTCCACCTCCATCTCTTCCTCATGGTGGGGAGCGATATGCAAAGTACGTGTGCGCATGAAATAAACACAGTCAAAATAATTATATCAACACCAGTCTTCTCCTCCCACTCCCGAAATCCTCTAGGAAGCGTTTGACATAAGTTGACGAGGGTTGTCCAACAGCCCCGTCAACGCCGCCCGAAAAACGTCTCCATGCGGCGCTGGATTAGCGAGGGTAAAAAGATTTAAACTATATAATTACAAGGGGATCAAGTGCAAATTATCTACCATGCTCAACAGCCAGATTACCCTCCACTGTTTCCATCTTACTTGCCCCTGAGGATGAAAGCAACACCCCTCCCACTCAACGCAGAGACTTCCTAGCATACGCACTCTAGTGCAAGCAGCATTTTTTTTTCTAGGTCTTATTGTGCCAAAATATATATTTTATTTTATTCTATTTTATATATTTTTTATTTTATTTTATTGTGTATTTTTTATTTTATTTTATTTTATTTATTTTATAGGAAGGTTTTGATTCCGCCAATAATTCCTCAAAGGGCACTGGGTAGGAAACCTTTGTGGTCTCTTTGTGTTTTGCTGTAAACAACATGGAGAAATCTAAAGGGGTGAGTGAGTTTCTTGGAGGACAGAATAATAGATGAAGGTGTGAGTTTTACAACAGCCGAGTTCGGGCAAAAGTCTCATATATCATAGGATGCAAAGACCCCTCATACTCTTATTTCCAAATGCATTTTGTGCAATATATCCTTAACATTATCTACATTCAGTGCTAGTAGTTGTAGTCTATTACTGATTGCAGATTATTTATTAACTGCACATTTTTTCTGAAATTAATCATGATTAATTGTGATTAATCCCAACTAACATTAAAGTTTTGGCCTGACAACATCTCATCTGACCACAGACCACTGTTGTTCTACTAAAGCTCCCTCGTCACTTGTACTGTTTCCGCACTCATTTGACTAGCTAGCAAAGGATTACTTTTGGAGCAGTCCCAGAGTTTCTCAAGCAGAAATGACTAGAAAATAAGGATTTTAACCTGTTTAAAGCAACACACAGTAGTGCTGTGTCTTCTGAATGAATCACTGTTTTTGCATTAATTGGTTGATTGAATGATTTAATGCTTCTCTCATAAATTATGTGTTTTGAACAAATTTGTTGAGTGAATAATTCAATGACTTACAGAGCTGTTTCTTGTATAATTCTTACACAAATCTGTTTTGAAAAAATCAACTGAATGAATTATTTAATGAATTATTCATAAACACAGTAACTTTGTAAGTTGGAGTGCTTGTCTGAAAAGTCTCCAGTTTGATGTGGTCATAAAGACCTTCTGCAACTAAATAAATGCACTTCTTGTCAAGAAAAAAAAGAGACAGAAGCAGCAGTTGTGTATGGGGTGGCCAACCCTAGCTCCACCCTGCATTAACTGCATGAAATATTTGTAACGCCGGAAAAGTTAATTGCCTGTGTTAACGTGCTTTTTTGAAAGCACTACTGATTACATAATGAAAACTGTAGTTAGTAACATCATTTAGCTTACTCATTTTAGATAATGTATTGTGATTACTTTTTAGATTACTTTTGTTTTAAACGTAGCATTAAATGCACCATATTGATATAAAAAAGCAAAAAAAAAAAAAAAAACTATATATATATATATTCAATTCTGTTGACATGAACAACATAAAATGCATTAAACATTGCATTAAACCATTAATTAAACACTTAAACACAAAAATAATAAATATTTAATTTGTTGACTGGCATTTCAGTGTGACCATTAAGCGACATCAAACTGTAAACATGCAAATGTGTTGTTAAGGTATTGAAATATTACATTATTACATAAATACAACATACATGGCACAATTGCATGATGGGTGTTATTTCCCTTCGAAATCAGAAGCATGATTAGCAAATTTATTTACACGGCATTTGTGAATATTAAAGGGAAAATCAATAAATTCTGAATAATTTACAGCCATTGTGTGAATAATATGTGACCTTGGACCACAAAACCAGTCGTAAGTAGCATGGGTTAGTAATATGCACTGAGTAGTAATATGCATTGCTAAGAATTAATTTGGACAACTTTAAAGGTGATTTTCTCAATATTTTGATTTTTTTTGCACCCTCAGATTCCAGATTTTCAAATAGTTGCATCCCAGCCAAATATTGTCCTATTCTAACAAACCATACATCAGTGGAAAGCTTATTTATTCAGCTATGTATACAAAAATAACCCTCATCACTGGTTTTGTGGTCAAGGGTCACATATGTAATCAAGTTATCCATTAAAAAGTAACTGTAATCTGATTACGAGCATTATAAAATGTAAAATGCTCTAATTACGAGGACTTTTTTGGATTACGTAATCCAGATTACATGAATTTAGTTACAACCCAGCTCTGTGTACAGTACACCAATATGAGCTTGTTGAACGTTTGATTTCAAAACCATTGGCCTTAATAGAGACTTTGTTCTCCCTTTGCAGCAATAACAGCTCTGGAACGGTTTTCCACTAGATGCTGGAACATGGCTGCAGGGATTTGTTCGCTTTAACAAGCATCAGTGAGGTCAGCTGTTGAGAACCCATCCAAAAGGTGTTCAGGTCTGGCTTTTGTACAGCATAGGCTAGTTTTTCCACAGCAATTTCTGTAAATCACCTCTGTGTGGACCTCGTTCGTGAGAAGCGCATTTTGATGCTGAAAGAGCAAAGATATGTGCAGTTCTACAGAAAAAAATAGTCTGAGATTCGTTTGTGTTCGCTGGTAGGGATCTCCACGTATTCTTGGTCATGTAGTTTATCTCTTTACTGTGAAAAGCACAGTGCTTTGTTTGCAACTTCTCTGTGTCAAGCTGAAGAGAGGCTATTCATCAGGCCAGTGCGATTCTTGTCATCTTAAGCGTGATGAGTCTCTTAAGAAGGGCCATTAGTGTTGGCTCAGCAAATGGACCCCATAGAAAATTACACTCCGTCTTTTTAAAAAGCCCTTAACACAAGGCCTCTCAAGCTGTTTATCTAGATTAGTGTTAGCTGCATGTGTACATATGTGCCAGCGGGGACGTTTATGTGCCTCTTTCTGCTCATTGTTTCCTTTTGTAGCCATTTTGTTTTTTTGATGAGCTTCTCATTTCCACACAAAGCATTATTTAATGAAAAACAAAATGGCTCAACCGCATGAAGATTCCACCATCAGTAACATATCTGTTTTCATGGCACGCACAACCTCAAGAGTACGCCTGAAATACGGCCCTTGCAGCAAAACCATTATTGACAAACTGGGTTGGACATATTAGGCAGTGATCTGAGCAGCGAGCAGAGCTCATATTCATCCGTTTATCACCGCGGTCTCGCTTCGCGACTGAAACCGTGTCACCCCGACACACGCTCTCACACACCCTAAATGTATGTTGACAGTGATTATGCAAAAACCACATCCTCTTTCCGGAGATACCTGCTCTGGGAGCCATTTCCCTTTACTGGGGCTGAAAAATGGATTCCGTGAGGAGCGTCCAATGAGGGGCTTCTGATAATCTGAAGGAATTTTAAATTTTGCTTATTTTCACTCCTTAAAGCACATGTCACAAATAGAAGAGATCAGATGGGAAATACATCCTTTGATGTGTGTGTGTGTATGTGTGTGTTTTCCTTTCACTTGAGTGTTTTTCATCTTTTAAAAGGGTCTACAGAAACTTCTGGTAAACAGTTTGAGATATAGATCGATGGATTTCACTAATCGTGCTTTATTTTTGTTTATTAACATGGTTCTGAAAGAGTCCAGTCTTTTATTCATTTCTTTAAATCAGCCATTGTGCATTAAATTATATTAAATTACACTTGTGCTCAGCTATGTTCCAGATGCCCAACTTTAAAGTGTATTCAGCAATTTTTAAGTGAAATAACTCACTTCTTAGATGTTTGATCAAATATAGAGTAAAGCAGTAATATTTTTGAACTTAAAAGATATGCTTTCTGATTTAATATATTTTAAAGGCACAATATGTGCTAGAACAGTGTTACAGTTAAAGTCAAAAGTTTACATACACCTTGCAGAATCCGCAAAATGTTAATTATTTTACCAAAGTAAGAGGGATCATACAAAATGCATGTTATTTTTATTTAGTACTGACCTGAATAAGATATTTCACATAAAAGACATATAGTACACAAGAGAAAATAATAGTTGAATATATAAAAATGATGCTGTTCAAAGTTTACAAACGCTTGAATCTTATGTATTCTTACCTGAATGATCCAGAGCTGTGTTTTTTTGTTTAGTGATAGTTTTGTCATGGTTCCTTTGTTTGTCCTGAACAGTTAAACTGCCTGCTGTTCTTCAGAAAAATCCTTCAGGTCCCACAAATTCTTTGGTTTTTCAGCATTTTTGTGTATTTGAGCCCTTACTAACAATGACTGTTAAATTTGGTAAATGTGAAGATCGGGGTAAATTTGACTTATTTTGTCTTCTCGGGAACATGTAAGTATCTTCTGTAGCTTCTGAAGGACAGTACTAAATTTAAAAAAAAAAAATATTTAAGCAAAATAAAAAAAATGTACACATCCTCATTCCTTTTCAAAAGTTTTCACCCCCCGGCTTTTACACAAAAATGCTGAAAAACCAAAGAATTTGTGGGACCCGAAGAACAGCGGGCAGTTTAACTGTTCAGGACAAACAATGGACTCATGAACAACTGTCACTAAAAATAAAACAAACCCGCTGTGGATCATTCAGGTAACAACACAGTATTAAGAATCAAGTGTGTGTAAACTTTTGAACCGGGCCAATTTTATAAATTAAATTCTTATTTTGTTTTGTGGATTATATGTAAATGTATTTTATGTGAAATATCTTAATCAGGTTAGTACTAAATAAAAAATGACATGTATTTTGTATGATCTCTCTTATTTTGGTAAAATAATTAACATTTAGCAGATTCTGCAAGGCATATGTAAACTTTTGACTTCAACTGTATTATGTGAACTGGTGTATGTAACATTATCCCAGATGTTTCCAAGAATGTTAAAATACAGAGAAATATGCAATTTAAACTAATGTCCTGTACCTTGCCATTGCATCGCCTGCCAGTGAGGTCATACACCCTCGATTTCCGTTTTTTTTTTTTTTTTGAATTAACTTTAATATGTTATGCGTTTTATTAGAGTTGCTTAATAACAACTTTCAACACACTCAAATGTATCTAGTATGATAAAATCGCCCTGCTTTACCCCACATACGCATGACTGGAAGCGGTCGAGTTTGGCATAATAAAAGCTCCGCTGCCTTTGAGCGGTGTGGCGCGCTGGTCTCTCATTAGCAATCGCTCCAACAGCCTCGTTTTGCTTCTGTGACTTTCAGCCTCACCCTACGTCATACCACAGTAACATTAATAACTCCTAAATACATTAGCTCATTCATGAACATGATTTCTTCCCGAGTTCCGTCTGTCGCAGAGGTAATCAAACTACGACTTTTTGGGTTTTTTGTTTTGAATATGTGCCATCTACTGGTGAAAATACATACTGTGCCTTCAAAGCTGAATTTTCAGCTGTTCTTTGTGACACAAACATTCAGAAATCATTCTAATGTGCTGATTTGGTGCTCAAGAAACATTATTTATTATCAAAGGTAAGAACAGTTTTGCTGCTTAATATTTTTGTGAAAAATATAATCCTTTGCAGGCTTTCAGAATGAACCCATTTATGGTATGTTTGATTACAAACACTTTTTTGGAGCACATGTTGACCAAAAAGACAAAAATTAGTTTCCTTGTGATGTAAATTGAGGTTGAAAGGGCAGCAGTGGCTCTGAGGAAGAAGTATGTAAGAATGAATTTGGCAGCGACAAGGCTAGGTGAGAGGGCACACACACACACACACACATTCATACACATGGTGGACAGACTGGAGTAGTCACACCTTGTCATCCTGTGCTATTTCTCGTGAAGCCAGTAGCCAGCAACAGCCGGCGGTAAACAGTCCAGACCCCCACCTGTTCACAAACACAGCCTTTGGTAAAGACTGTCACATACTGTGCTGGTCTTTCCTCTCTATGACTACAGTGCCACAGCATGTCTGCTTTCAAACTCAGCTGCCCCTTACAGCAGACACACTTTAGCCTGCATGCAGTAAAGGCCTTTTACAAGCTACAAAAGTCGCTCAGGCTTTTCGTAATGTGTCTGTTGCTGCTGTTGAGTGGCAGGGATTGTTTTAAAGGCCTCTTTAATTTCTGTTTAATACACCCACAAATACAATTTGTCATCAGTTCACCCATGACATGTCACAGCATTTTTGTACCAAAAATTACACTTTAAAAAATAAGCTGCTTCCCTAAATATTTAAGTGCAATCAACTTTACAACTTACATTACATTAAAATTGGCTTCAAAAAATGAATTGAACCTTGTATGACTTATTTTGTCAATTTAAAGTACTGTAAAAACACGTCACAACTTAATGGCCATATGTTTTTTTTGTTTGTTTGTTTTACTGTGTATTGGTTCTCACACACGTAATTAATCACAATGCATTTAAGTTTTAATGAGATTTGAGAGCTAGTCAAGATTAGGTTAAGATTTGCAGTGAATAAGAATTTTGATTTGATAATATAGTAATAATAATAATAGTAATAATAATAATATAACAGGAAACAATTTAAATATTTAAAAAATACATGTTTATTAATATTAAAACTGTAACAACAACACCAACAACAATTATTATTATTATTAATAGTAGTAGTAATAGTAGTAGTGGTAATAAACATTTATTAAACATTTATTACAATGTAAAAACTATTATTATTATTATTATTATTATTATTATTATTAAAAACCTTTATTCATTTATTTTCAGACATAGTCATATAAGCTGTACATTTATGGTAATTTAATTTTTTTTTTTTTTTAGGTGCTTGACTTTTAAATATGTCATGTACATTGTTTGTTTTTTCAGTGTTTTCTTATTTTTAGTAATAAAAACATAAACATTTATTAAATAGAGAAGCTATAATAATAATAATAATAATAATAAACCTCTATGGTAATTGTATTCATTTATTTTGTTTGTTTGGGGTTTTTTTAGGTGCTTGACTTCTTTCGAAAATGTAATGTACATTATTATTATTATTAATATTATTATTGTCAGACATAGTCATATGGGCTATTTATTTATTTATTTATAGGTGCTTGACTTTTTAAAATGTCATGTACTTTTTTAGTGTTTTATTCATTTTAGTAATAAAAAATGAACATATATTAACTTTAAATTATTATTATAATAATAAAATTATTATTATTATTATTATCATAATTTTTATTATTGTTGTTGTTATTATTATTAAACCTCTAGTCATTTATTTTCAGACTTAGTCACATGGACTATTTATGTATTAATTTGCTTGACTTTTAAAAATATCATGTACAAATGTAAAAATGAATGTTTATTAACATGTAAACATTATTATTATTATTATTATTATTATTATTATTAAACTAATAGTCATTTATTTTTTTAGACAGTCACATGGGCTGTACATTTATGGTAATTTAATTATTATTATTATTATTATATTAAACCTACATTTGTATGTATGTATTTATTTGTTTGTTTATTTAATTTTAGGTGCTTGGCTTTTTAAAATGTCATGTACATTGGTTTTGTTTTCAGTGTTTTATTATTTTTGTAATAAAAAAGTATGAATATTTATTAACATAGAAACTATTATTATTGTTTATTATTAAACCTCTAGTCATTTATTTTCAGACATAGTCATTTGGGCAATACATTTATGGTAGTTTTATTTGTTTGTTTTTTTTTAGGTGCTTGACTTTTTTATAATGTCATGTACATTGCTTTTGTTTTCAGTGTTTTATTATTTTTAGTAATAAAAAAATTAAGAACATTTATTAACATGTAAAAACAACATATGGGTGAGTAAACAATGACAGAATTGTCATTTTGGGTGCACTGTTCCTTTAAAAGTATCTGTGTGCAGGTAAAATGACTGTTAGGCTGTGGGTTTGAACCTCTTTAGCTCATATATACATTTTCTCTCACGCACCATAGGGAGTAGTCACCATTCTTGAGACGAGACAAGTGCTCTCACTTTCTGGACACATTTTCCCCTCTCTCATTCCACACACACACACACACACACACAGAGACACGTTCAGTCCCAGCAGTGGAAGCCTATTAGACAAATCTGCAGAGAGCCCAGCAGAGGTGCTATGATGGCAGGTTGTCAGTGCGACAGACGACCGGCTTTATAAACATATCAGTCATGCTGGCTGTTCTATCCCCGGCCAGACTCAGCACACATTTGACATGGAGAGGGATTGCACTCATCTCTCGAGGGGCTGTGTGAAAAATTGTGTCCGGTTTAAAAATGACGGATCTTTTTGATGTATTCGCCCCTGTCATAACGTTCCATTCGGCGGGCGTCTTTTGAGGAATAAAAATGGTGAAAAAGATTTGGCTTGGATGTCATGCTTAATAATAGCTGTTAACAGGAACACAACAAGAAGAAATGTGGGGCCAATCATCAATAGGGGCCCAGTGTTTATATACAGGTGCCAAATTTCAAAACAATTGCATTATTCCGAAATTGCATTGATGTTAATATGCATCTGTTAGGAACCTTTTGCAACCCTAACAGCTGCATATACAGCACATGGAGCATCCGAACGTGGACTAGGTAGCTGTACGGCCCCTGTGTGTGTGCTGACAGGCCGTGAGCAGTGAGGTAAAAGCCTGGAGCCTGTTCCTGCTCGGCTGCTGCTGGTGTGATTAGATTGGGGCAGAAGCCTCCAGCTGGCAGGCCTGTCTGGGACCCGGGGCCGCTCGTCCCTGACACTCGTCACCGTTGTGACACCTCTGACAGGCAGCGGACAGCCCAGCCAGACAGGTTCATTAAGCCCCATTTTTTACAGCTGGGCCTCCGTCCTTCTCTCTCGCTCTCTCTCTCCTTCTCTCTCTCTCTGTTTCTCTGCTATGAGAACAAAAAGACGGGAGAGAATAACGACTGCACTTTGTCAAAGACCTCTGTGTCTACAGGGGCACTGGCTTGTTGATGTTTGATGTGCCAGCTCTGTTGTTATGACAAATTTTTTTCTGATGTGACCTATTTTGAGACGCTTTTTCTCCTGCAGTATCTTTTGTTGTCGGCTGAACCTTTGGCCTGCGCTTTGTCACAGGAAGAGACAGGCGAGGGCATGTGTAGATGCATATGAATTTGAATATATGCCCACTGAAACAAAAAGAGCTCTTGTATTATTTGGTTTTGTTTCTGTTTTTCTTTGTTTTCTTTTTTATTGTATTGGGTGCAAGCACCTTTTACTGTAATTACATTTTGTTCAGATATAAAACAGCTACTACAAAAAGTACTACTTAGTAATCATTTTATTTGTCATTATTATTAGTAGTAGTAGTAGTAGCAGCAGTAGTAGTATAATCGTTATTATGTCATCAATTACTACCCCTATTGATAATAATAACAGTTATTAATATATATTTATTTTTAGTATATAATATTTTATAATATTATTTTATATATTAGTATTATTATAAAAATATTTTAATGTACAATAAAAAATGAAATACTATTTATCATTTATTATTCATAATAATTAGTTTTTAATGTCATTAATAATAATAATATTAATCATTATCATCATGATTATTACATTCAATTATTATTAAAATATTATACTCTTTATCATTATTATTATACTATTTATCATATTATTGTTTTTATTATTTATTATTGTTTCTGATTGACTTTTTGTCATTGTTATAATAAGATTATTATTATTATTATTATAAAATAATAAAATTAATAATGAATACAATTATTATTAGTGTAATTTTATTTTTATTTCTTTTTAATTATCTTTATTGATGTAATATTTTATTTTTATTTTGTATTGTTTTTCTTGCTATTGTTTAGTAATACACAGTTGTTTTTATTATTACCAATAATATTTTTTATAACTGTTGTTATTTATTATTTGCTTTTCATTATTATTATTCTTATTCTTCTTCTTATTATTATTAATATTAATTGTTTTTGTTGTTTATGGCTGATTTTGTGTCATTGTTATAATAAGAATTATAACAATTATTATTATTATTATTATTATTAATACAATGGAAAATTTATAGAATTATTAGTAATATTTTTTAATCATATTTAGCATAATATTTTATTTAATTAATATAATATTGAATATTATTACATTATATTATACAATATTATAATATTATTTTATATTATTTTTTGTGTCTTAATGTTTAATAATTCACATTTGTTTTTATTATTAACAATAATTTTTATTACTGTATATTTACTTGTCATTAATAATAATAATCTTAATCATTATCATCATTACATTATTATTAATTATTTTTTATCATTATTAGTAATACAAAATAATAAAAATGATATAATATAATATAATAAAAATAAAATAATATGGTAATATAATGTATAATAATGTAAAACAGTTAATAAAATTATTATTAGTATAATATGTATTTATTATTATAATTGTTAGTGTACTATTTTATTTGTATTATTATTCTTGTTATAATGTTTAATAATACACATTTGCTTTTATCATTACCAATAATAATTTTTATTGTTATTTTTTATTAATTTGTAATTATTTTGTCATTAAATAACAATAATATTATTATTGTGTTTTGTATTTATTTATTTATTGATTTATTGATTTATTTCAGATTAACGTCATGGTTTCCCTTCATTATTTTTTCTGCTGTCGTTCTGCTATTGCTCTCCCCATTGTTCGCTCATATAGACAGTTATTGAACTTCTAATACCAAATGTGCCAAACCTAGTCTAAATTCCAATCCACTGTTTTTCATACAACCTGTATCTATCTCTTTGCGTTTAGGTCTACTGATAACAGACTTTAGGTCTATGGCTATATCAAAGAGGAAGGCAATCCTATCTGTGCATCTAACATTGGTTGTTGGATGTTTGTATGAAGTGAGGGTACCTATGATGGTGGATGGTGAGCATTTTGATATAATCCATTTTTAATTAAGCCCCAGAGACCCGGAAGTGACAGGAGGCTCTTCGGTGTCAGCGTTGCACAATATTCCAGAGAGAAATTAAGCAAGGCCAGTCTGGTTGGTGGAAGCTTTCAGTTTCTCTATCAGCTTTAGGTGCTAACCCTACCCGATTCCCTTTCACACAGTTGCTGTACACAATGTCCCGAACCTTTCCTCACCTCTGCACCCACCTGGAATAGGCTCTTATCTATATGACACAAGGCATTCTCTGTTTTGGGCTTGAAGTGTGTGAGTATGTCTGTGTGTACGCATGCGTTTGTGTACCTCAGGTCCGTTAAAGCGGTGGTAGGTGGGGAAGGAGTTTGGCTCATTCTCACTTGTCAAGATGAAGCTCTTGATCCAGCATACGAGGTCCCTGGGGGTCTCCGAGGAGAAACTCACTAATGATCCCCCTCTTGCCCCAGCACCATGTTAGTATTGATTATTTACGCCCGCCTTACCCCCACAGGGACTGTGTTCCAACAGCACGGTGAGTGCGTCGGCCCCACAAGAGAAAGATGTGTCAAAAAAAATGGAGGAAAGGTAGAAAGACGGGCCTTTGCATCATCAACAGAAAGCAGTGGCTTTTTACAGATGCCTCCATTTTGAGATAATCAAAGCCTGGCCTGCCGTCACTCGATGGATACCAGCCAACATTTTTGACGGGAATGGAATGTTTCGCAGCGCTCCGTCAAAGTGGCTTCATGGCACGATGATTGGAGTGACAATCAAACTGCGACTACGGAATGTGTTTCCCGAGCAACGATCATAACACGTGTGACAACGTATTGAAAAACAGTCTGGAAAACTTTAGTTAAAGTACCTCTTTCTTTCACCTGCGCGTAGGTGCTGGTCTACTCCGAGGGGCTTCACGGCAAATGGATGTTCAGCGAGATCCGAGCTGTGTTCACCAGACGCTTCCTGCTTCAGAACACAGCGCTGGAGATCTTCATGGCCAACAGAAGTAAAGCTGTCCTATGTGTTTAACACTGTGTGAATACAAAAACAATGGGAGCTCAAAGTAGCGATTTCATAACAAAGAAATTAAGATCACTGTCTTGCACTCTTAGAATAAAAGGTACAAAAGCTGTCACTGGGAAGTTAACTTATTTACAAAGGCTGGGTTTTGACACAAATTTCACGATTCTATTAGATTCTGATTCACAAGCTTATGATTCGATTTTTAGTTCAATTCGATTATTTTGGATATATATACTGGCCTCCAAAAGTTTGGGTTTTGGACAATATTGGCATGAATCCTTTTTAATTTGTGATAATTGTGCACTGATAAGGGACCACACAAACTACGAAAACATATTTTATTACATAAACATGTAACATATGTTTATACATAGAAAAAACTTACATTTTTGATTCATCAAAAGTATTCACCATTAGCAGCTATTACAGCTCTGCATAATCTGGGCCTAAATTCATTGTATTCTAAACTTAATTGGCAATCAATTGTTGAAGTTATTAAGGTGTGCTGACCCAAAAATCTTTTAAAAACCTGGGCCAAGTTTAAATCAGTAACCAGGCATCACAGCTGGCAAAGGGGCGTGTCTGACTTTGACATGTATATATTGCCATTATTATGTAATCAAAATAAAAATTAATATTGCTGGTCTTCAATGATAATGTCAAGTTACTTTAATGTATTTGCACCAAAAAATGATAAGGATTTATGCTAATTTCGTCCAAAACCACACTTTGCCAGGGGTGTTTCCAAACTTTTGGAGGGCAGTGTATCAGGTACAGTACATGCCAAATTTTCTCAAGGAAGAAGAAAATCTCTCAGTGCTGTAAAATATGCTGAGAGTTAGTTGGTGCTACATTACTATAACATTGAAGGTTACGTTTAACTGATTTGTATACAAACGCTTAAATTACACTCATAATAAAGGTACAATTACATAATTATATTTCTACTCCGATTCATTTTTTGAAATGTAAACATTTACATTGAGGTTTTTATAAAAACTTGACGGATTTATTTAAACATAAATTAAACAATGAAGAACAGTAAAAATAATGAATATGTTATCTGGTGCATATATTTTCACTCTAGATTTAATTATTCTAGCTGACTAACGAGTTGGTCACCGAATATGTTTTTTCGGAGGTAAATGTGACGTTACCTGACAAACTTTTATTTTGACATCTTTGTGCGGTTGAAACACTGATTGAACGATTACATGAGACACGGATTTCGGTAAGTTGTACTCTTTCTTTTAACCGAACGTTTCCTCCAGATGTTTGTTCATATTTATTTCGTTCTAAACTGGTATTAAAGTGGAAGACACAATCTGTTTTGCCACTTCTCTTGAACTGAGGCGCAAATATGAACTACAGTAAATATATATGCCAAATTTAAGATATATGTTATCTTTTAGGCGTAAATAATAGCTTATTTACCCCATATTAATAGCTTTTGAAACCGTAGCATCCCAGTGACAGACTTTTTACCTTTTTTTCTGTTACTTAACCAGCAAAAACTTCTTGGTCAACCAGCTTCAAAAATGGATGACCAGGTTTTACTGGTAGGCCAACACTTTACAATAAGGTGCTTTAACAATTAAGACTAGCTAATGCATTTTTAGATGTCATGAACTAATAATGAACAGTTTGACAGCATTTATTAATCTTGGTTAATGTTAGTTTAAAAATTATACTATTGTTCATGAATTTTCGGTTGTTCATAATACATTGATGTTAATTCATACTTAATATTCACTACAGTTAAAAAAGTTTGGGGTCAACATCTTTTTTTTTTTTTACAAAAAAATGTAACTTTTATTCAGCATGGATACATTAAATTGATCAAAAATGACCCTAAAGACATTATAAGTTTGCAAAAGATTACTTTTTCAAATAAATGCTGTTCTTTTGAGCTTTCTTTAAAACAAATCATAGTTTCCACAGAAATATTAAGCAAAATAACTTTTCAACATTAATAATAGAAAAAAAAGAAATGCTCCAAATCAGCATATTAGACTTATTGGTAACGCTTTAAAATAAGGTTCATTAGTTAACGTTAGTTGGCTGCATTAGTTCACATGAACTAAGTAAATGAACAAGTCTTAGTTAATGTTAATTTTAGCATTTACTAATGCATTATTAAAATCAGTTGTGTTTGCCAACATTATTTAATGCACTGTAAATTTACATGAACAAACAATGAACAACGGTACTTTTATTAACTAACGTTAACAAATGTTAGTAAATAGTGTAATAAATCTGTGTTATTTAATACATTAACTAATGTTAACAAATGACACCTTATTGTAAAGTGTTACCAAACTATTTTGAAATAATCATGTGACACTGAAGACTGCTAAAAATTCAGCTTTGCCATCACAAGAATGAATTACATTTTTAATATTTTAAAATAGAAAAAAAAAGTTGTTTTAAATTGTAATAATACTTAACAATATTTGCTATATTTTTGATTCAGATAATGCAGATTTTAGTAACCATAAAAGACTTCTTTTAAAAACATACAGTACAAAAAAGACCTAATTTGAACAGAACTGTATAACGTAACAATATTTTAGTATGTGCAGAAGTTATTGTAATTAAATTATTTTAATAATATTGTTCATTATTAGCTCATGATACCTAATGCATTAACTAATCTTTACAGACTGAACCTTACTTTAAAGTGTTACAGTTTCACTGGAGAGTAGCATGGCTAACATGGGTTTTTATTTAATTTTTTATTTCTTAATGGATAACGTGTATTTAGATCAAAGAAGAGTCTGAATTTGAGTGTGAAATTTGATATCAAATCAATCGAAATTCAACCAAAAAGCTTTTAAGCCATTTTTTCCCAGATTCAGTGCTGGCACAGTTTTATAGTGCAACATAGTGCCTCCCCATTGGCCTTTTTGAGATATGTTCTGTTCTTTATAAAAGAATTTATATTATGGCCGCAAGAGTTAGAATAGTGTGAGACTGAACGATTGCTAAGCAGCATTTGTTTACCTGTTCTGAAGTCTTTGTGTTGTTTGTGGAAACGTTTACTCGTAATTGGATGTACTGTACTGTAGGCCCTTGTTTAACATGTGATGTCATTCCCTCCCTCAGCGTCCGTCATGTTTAACTTCCCCGATCAGGCTACAGTGAAAAAGGTGGTCTACAGTCTTCCTTGCGTTGGCGTCGGCACAAGTTACGGCCTTCCGCAGGCCAGGCAAGTCTGTTTCTAGTTCGCTGGAACACCTGCACGTGGTTGCCATTCAAAATATTGTTCAAAACAATGTTTACTTCGTCTTTATTTTGTTTAAAACTTTAGCATGATGACCACATCAAATGTCAGAAACGATTGATCCTGAATGTACTCCTTTGCTGTGCAACTGTTTGGAATACTTTGGAGGTAGTGACTTGCGGCATGGGCGTTTTTGCATGTGTGTCCCTGGCTGAACCTACCAAATGATCCCATATTTGTTTTGGGGGTTTCAACTCAAGTCCGTGAAGTCATAATTAGTGCAGAATCTATCTCTCTATCTGTCTGTCTATCTATCTATCTATCTATCTATCTATCTATCTATCTATCTATCTATCTATCTGTCTACCTATCTATATGTCTACCTATCTATCTATCTATCTATCTATCTATCTATCTATCTATCTATCCAAAATTAACACTTGCAACACATCAAATGAGAGTAAAAATTTGCAATGGTGAGTATATGAAGCAGTGTTTTTTTTTTTTCTAAAAATCCTTGAGAACATGATATGGATTAGCATGATTATTAAATTGCAAAGTCTGTCCTTTTTTAACATTTGAAGAAATAAATAACAAATAAAAATAAAAAGCAAAGAAGTAAACTAACATAAATTATAGTAAAAAATAATAATGATGATTATTATTGTTGTTATTATTATTATTATTAATTACATCACAAGTATTATAGTGATATTTTATTACTGATTTTTATTTTATAATTTGATTGAATAATAATAATATTAATTAAATAATGCACATACAGTTTTATGGCTGATAAAAAATATTTATGGCCAGTAAGTTGGCCAACACATTATTATTATTAAGTACATCTCAGTAGTATTATATTGATATTTTATTACTGATCTGTTTAATTTGATTTAATAATAATAATAATAATACATTGCAGTTATCTGCAATGTATTATTATGTGTAATGTGCATACAGTTTCATGGCTGATAAAAAATATTTTTGTTCTGTTAGTTGGCCAATATATTATTATTATTATTATTATTATTATTCAAAATTTTAAATAAAACCAGTAATAAAATATCACTATAATAACTGATGTAATTAATAATAATTATTATTTATATAACAACAGTACAACTATAATTTGTTTATTTATTATAGTGATATTTTATTACTGATTTGTTTGATTTTTGTAATTTGATAATAATAATAATAATACATTGCAGTTAGCTGTTTTTAATAAAATACATACAACACAAACAGTTTCATGGCTGATAAAAAAATATTTATGGCCGGTAACTTGGCTTGTGTATATATATACTTTTCATAATATAAATATTTTTTATTATTTATATACTTACAGCAAACAAATTGTACTGTAATGCACTTTGATTTGTGACTATGTTTGATGATCTGGATATATATAGCACTACAAGAAACTTTACTGTTCCGCTGCATGAATAAATAGTTAATTTAGCAGATATTATGCAGATCTGATGACTTAACGTACATTTTATTATGCCACACTACAACTCATTATGTGTGAATGCATTTAATTTTGAAAATCTGTCATTTGGTGCTTGGTTGTATTCAGGAATGTATTTCTGGTATCATATCTAATAATAAGGATTTTACTTTATTCTTTTGTTCTTAGTCAGAATAAGTGCAAGGAAGGTTCACATATTTATTCAAAAAACACAGAAGATAAAAACATGACACAAGAAAAGACAGTGAAGTCCTGCACGTGGATGAGAATCCCTGAGAGAGGTCCGATTCAGGCTCTGCACCAGAATTTCTCTGTTGTTCTCATATTTTTAGCATGTGTGCTGCGTATACTTCAAGAGCAAAGGCGCATTATGGTCATCTGCAAAGAATCTCTTTTGCTGGAACTGATGCATTCATTACACACCACAGTAAAGAGCGTGACAGCCTTGCGTGTGTGAGCTGGTGTACTCTTTTGTCTTTTTTTGGAAGCTAAATGTTACAATGTCATATTTTGAGTTATAATCCATCTGCGGAACAAGCCAAGTCCACAATAATCAAAGTAAATGAAAGCAAATGTCGAGCTGGACTTGAGCCCTACTTATTGGTACAGTTTTTTTTCTGCAGGCGGATTTCTTTGGCCACCCCACGTCAGCTCTTCAAGTCCTCTAATATGACTCAGCGCTGGCAAAGACGGGAGATCTCCAACTTTGAGTACCTGATGTTTCTCAATACCATTGCAGGTCAGTTTTGTTTTATTTTATTTTATTTTATTTTATTTTATTATTTAAATGGCATTATCCATTTCTCTGTTTCAAACAAAAAGACTCTCTGACAGAAATCTACTGTCTCATTATTTATTTAGAAGCTATATTTTCTCTTTACACTCAGACGCTCTATTGTTGCGCAAAAGCGAGAGCCGTGGACTCTTTGGGATAATTAGTGTGTCTCCGTGAGTGTGTGCAGAGTTGAAATATTCTGTTGCAAAGTCTCTGATGTGAACTAGTGAGAACTCTGGCGCGCACACACACCTCCTCTTGACACTGAAATGTGTCATCCCTGCTCGCGCTGCATATTCATGCATATTTATATTTAGCTCCGGCGTGAGTTCGAAACATTATTGTCAGCTAATTAGATGTAAGGCAGAGTTGGAACGGGGTAAAATTCATTAAAGGCAGGAGTGGTAATGACCTGTGCTGACAGAGGTGTCAGTGAAGCCCGGGCCCACCGACAGGAGAGGGAGAGGGGTGTTAATGTGAAGCCGGTCCGCTCCTAATTAAACACTATTGCGGTGATATTAACATCTTCCACCCGGGCCTCGGTCCTGTCAGCTCAACCTCCCCTCATCGCAACCTTTTTCCTCTGCTCGGCCCCACTTCACCATGTGGCATTAACCTGGTTAATCAAGTCTACCTCATCCTAGACCTGGCCTATCTCAAGATCATTATGCTAAGGGTTCGGGAAGGATTTGGTGTCAGTGTATGTATCTAAAAACTAAAAGACTGTGCTTCCCAATTATTTTAATTTTATTTTATTTTATTTTTACATTTTATTTTTAAATTCTATTTTATTTTATTTTATTTTATTTCATATTATATTATATTATATTATATTATATTATGTTATTTCATTTCATATTATTTTTAGGGCTGTCAAATGATTAAGCGCATCGAAAATAAAAGTTTATGTTTACATACTGTATATATGTGTGTATTGTGCATATATATATATATATAAATATACATATAAATATAAATATAAATACACACACATAGATGTGTATATATTTATGAAAAATATTTTAGATTTATATATAAAATATTTGTATATTATCTAAATTATATACAAGTAGAAATGTATATACATATAAAATGTATGTGTATATATACATAATAAATATATACAGTAAACAAATAAAGTACGTAAAGATAAACTTTTATTTTGGATGTGATTAATTGCAATTAAATGTTTCAATAGCATTTTTACTTAAAATCATCAGTAATATTATTATTATTATTATTATTATTATTGCTTTTTATGGGGTGAGATAAAAATATAAATGTAAATTAGAATTAATTATTAATGAATAAAAATATATTTCTTTGTTATATATTTAGAGAGGGAGAGAGAGAAGAAATAAAAAATGTAAATAAATTAATGAGTTATTCTTAATGAAAAAAGAACCTTTATTTTCCCACAAGCTAGCATTATTACTTAAAGTGATCAGTAATAATATTATGTTTATCGTAATAATAACAACAGAGTAATTAATGCCATGTTTGTTTAATTAACAGCATTAAAACTAAACTGCTCGTATTGTATTAAACCACTTGAGGGCTTTATAAATCATGGAGATGTTTTATCTTTACTCTGTAAGAGGCTGTTTAAATGGAAGATTAATGACAGTCATTTGTGATGGCTCTGGTAATTAGCCCACACACGATATCATCTCCAACCATCATGACAGGCCTGAAGAACCCAGAACCAAACCCAGATCGTCAAAGTCTCCACACCCTCCGCACACATGCTCTCATTCTCAGGCAGTTATCTGAACTGAGATGCCCCTGTGGGTTAGTATCACCTCAAGGATTTTTACTAAGGTCAGGATCAGGTTTAATTTGTGCCCTCCCCGAGTTCCACAGGAAATACCAGGCTTCCAGTCCTTGTCTGAGTAATCGCACTGTAAAGATGAAATAGCCCCAGTGTATCTCTTCTTTAAGAGGATCTATATATCAGCACGGCTAAGCCTCAGTGGCGTCCTTACATCTCCAGATCACAGCGGTAGCCAGACGATCTGGAAACTTTTCTGTTCACGCAGTGAGCACAAATCACGCCAGCACCTTTGCAATATCACAGGGCTATATATCAGATTTTATAGATCAGGCATTTTCCGAAAATCCTTTTTTAGTTTCTTTGTGCATTCAACAGCTTCAGGTTTAATTTTTGGCTGCAGCTTTCTTTGTGGAAAATTCTATCTATCTATCTATCTATCAATATATATATATATATATATATATGTAGATACAGATATAGATATATAGATATATATATATAAAAGGTTGGTGCAGAATCTATCCACACAGAAATTGGTTTATATATACAGTATGCGTGCATGATTATACTTTTAAGTTTATTCAATATTTAAATATATTAATTTTTACAACTAATATAATGAGTTATATTATATTGTAATTTTAACTAATTTAATAACTAATACAATTATAATTGAATTAATAATTTATATAATGTAATAAAAATGAATAAGTGTACTTGAACTAATTTAACTATATATATGTGTGTGTATATATATATATATATATATATATACGTGCATATATTGAATAATTAAATTTATTAATTTGTTTCTTAAAGTTTTATACATATATAAAAAAAAATAAATATACTTATATATTTTAATTCAATATTCAGATGTATTTTTTTAATGTTTCTTGATTGATTATATAGAGAGACAGACAGAGAAAGAGAGAGAATAAATAAAAAATAAATAGTATTAAATAAAAAATAGATTGAAATTATTTTAATTATTTAAATAAATTATCTATAAATGAATTTATTCAATATTCTATAAATTATCACTATTAATCAATTTGACAGCACTAAAATTCATCTTTATGAATCATATTTATTCATAATTTCCCAATTACATATAAATGAAATTAAAATTAAATAGAAATTAAATTACAGCCATATTACAATTAAATAGAAATGAAATGTAATTTTTATTTCATTGAAATTAAACTGTATTTAACTAATAATTTATATAATGTAATAATAATTTAATAAATGTCATTAAAGTAATTTAACTATATATATATATATAATTTGTTTCTTAAAGTTTTATACATATTATATACATATATACAAATAAACGTACATTTTCTAGTTTTTAATATTTTAATTCATTATTCAAATGTATTTTTAATGTTTCTTGATTGATTATGTAGAGAGACAGAGAGAAAGAAATAAAAAAAGAAATAGAATTAAATTAAAAATATATATTTAAGATTGAGATTTCAAAATTAAAATTATTTAATTTTTTAAATAAATTATTTATAAATTAATTATATGCAGTAAATTACTTAAACTAATTTATGTTTCCTAACTTATTTCATAGAGAAAGAGATAATAAACAAAAAATATAAATTAGAATTAAACAAATAATTTCCAAATGAATTTTATACTAGAGAGAGGACACACAAATTTAAATACAAACTGATTTAATAAAAATATAAATTTATTTATAATGAATAAATTACATCACAGTTACATATTATACAAATTGGATGGATGGATAGATAGATAAACAGATAGATAGACAGATAGATTGCCACTTGTGTCCACTTAATAAGTTAGCATCCATAGCCTTTTATGAGTCTTACACATCATATCCAGTGAAAACTCTGTCATCTGAGAGAAATTATAGAGCATTTAGAAAAGAGGCAAGCCATTTTATAGCTCTCTTCTAGTGATTGGTTCTCCTGTGACAGTTCTTGCCATCTGAAATCCATATTCCTAGCAGCAAGGAAACAGACGCAGAAAGAGAGAGAGAGAGAGCGAGAGATAAGGGAAGATGAAGAGAGAGAAATGGAAGGAGAAAGAGACAAAGCCACATCTGGCGTCTATTGCATTGCCGCATATGTGCTCTGTCATGGATACTTCATATAGGTCTCCATGGTTACCACAACTCTCTGGCCAATCAGAGGAGAGGCCTGACTGTGCCACAGGGAGGGGTGTCAAGGGTACAGTGTCATCTTCTAGAAGAATTTGCATGCCTTTAATTACACCCACGCCACAACTTCACCGCGCAATTTTCACTTTCAGGAAACTTCAACCAAGAAAGTAGTACCACGAAACCTTTTCTAACCCTGCACTGCTGTAATACAGCCATTAGGCTCGGTGACAGACAACCACACCAACATCTGCCTCTTCATCTTGTTGAAAACTCTATTACTGTACATGTTATCATGGAAACCTGAGTTGTTTTTATCCCCTTCAGCACGCAGTGGGATGCGATGTTTGTCATTACACGCAACACGCTTCTTCCTTTTTATAAACGAGGCAGTGATGTCGTCAATCATGTTTTCAAGTTATGAATTTATGGTGTCCTAGTAAGTCTTCTCACACACTTTTCATCAAGAGACAAGCACAATAACCAGTAGTCATGAGCACTGCAAAAATAACTTGGACCAAAATGATAATGAGTCAACATTGCTGGTTGCCCACCTGCCTTCTAGTAATTTCAGATACCACCTTTATTCTTTCAGGAAGGACATATAATGATCTGAACCAGTATCCTGTTTTCCCATGGGTTCTCACAAACTATGAGTCGGAAGAGTTGGACCTCACAGTTCCTGGCAACTTTAGGGATCTTTCAAAGGTAAAGCATACAAATATTTTTTTCCACCGCGGTGGTAATGTTTATTTCAGTCTACAAAACACTAAAGTTAATATCAAAGACATTATACAGTTAAATAAGAAAGTAGCCAAAATAACAGTATATATTAAACAAACATTTGTTGCAGAAGTTCGTAACAACCTCGCCCAACCCTTGTCCGGCGGCTCATCCAAATTACCGGCCCGAGTCCGACTGGACCCCGAGTCTTTTCTCTCGCTTTCCCATTACACTGTTGCATCCATTAAAATAGCTCAATGTTGTTTTTAATAGGAACGTGGTTATATTTCATTTCGTTTCTTTATAAAGTTAATTTAGAAATATGTTTGGAACATTTTTTGTTTGTTAAATTAAGGTTTTTGCTTTTTAAAGTAACGACCAAGCAGCCAGAGGCAGGCAGTGAGTTGATCACAGCCTATCTTTGATCAATTTTGCATTCTCAAATCATCACGACTTGCCTAAAATGAAATCTTCAAGCACCTCATTTTTGTTTTTAAACGTTTAACTTAGATAAATGCACGCTTTTATGTGCATACAATCATTTGTTGGAGAGTGGAAGCTAAATGTGCTTTGCAGGACATGGAGGCGCCAGCGCAATCGCAAAAAAATTGAAATACGCCGTAATCTTTGCTCATAAAGGTAAGCGTAATATATCATCCGGAACTGTAAAGGGTCTAATTTTATTTGCGTGCACTCACAATATCAACAAAATGTTGTGCTTTTGTAAAAATAAAGAAAATAAACAAGAAGCGCTTTCTGATGTCTCGGCGTTGAACAGGAGCGCTGCACAAAAATGAAACGAAACTCAGCGAATACTTGCCTTATAGTCAGGATAAATATGTCTATAGAAAGCTTTAAATTTTTACTTTGCTACTTTAAAACTAAAAAATTCGAATTGAAAACAAAAACTCTTTAATTATAAAATCCGTAAAGATGGATTTCTCTCTGAAGGCGCGTCCAATGAGCAGATAGCGAGTCAGGATCGTCATCTTTGCGAAACTGGCTCAGAAAACACTAGTATGTCCTTATTTCCCTCCGACACATTCATGGTAATTACTTTTCCTGGAGCTTTGCAAGCTTTAGCCTATTGTGTGAGTACGAACGCAGATCTCTACCACCAGCTGTGAAGGCACTTGCGCTCGCTGCTGCGAGTCTTCGATGTGCACATTCGCAAAAGTACCACGTCTCATCTCATAGCTTTATAAAATTAAGTTTGAACTGCTGATGTCAAATGGACTATTTTAACAATGTCCTTACTACCTTTCTGGGCCTTGAACGTGGTAGTTGACCTTCTATTGAAGGTCAGAAAGCTCTGAGATTTCATCAAAAATATCTTAATTTGTGTTCCGAAGATAAACGAAGGTCTTACGATTTGGAACGACATGAGGGTGAATAATTATTGACAGAATTTTCATTTTTGGGTGAACTTTCCCTTGAAATACAGCAAACACATTCACAGAGTTCAATGTTTTAGGTTTGTATGTTTTAGAGGTAAATCATTTGCATTTCTGTTTCCACTTCTCTCCAGCTACTCTATACCTTCATCAGGTTGTCACGTTCTCTCTGTCTCATGCGCTCATTTGCTTACGTTTACATCTCACAAGCTCACTGACCTGAAAACAACCACATTCCTGTCTGAGCATATCTTTCTACCTCTCTCTCTTCCACACCCACTCTCATCCTCATTTCCAAATCATTTCTGAATCTGCAGGCTAAAAGACTATTTCGCTATAATTTTGCTGTTTTCTCAACAGCCATTTTTGGAGACTAAGTGGACGGCTTGTGGTCAGAATAAGTTAGTGAAGAAGACTGATAGTTATTGGCTGTGCAAGATTGTTTAACCTTAGTTATAACACTTGCCCTTTCTTCATTCAGCATCAGCAATATCTGTTTGAAATCTCTTCTCCTACAGTGCTGTGGTCCCTGAATATGTCAGTGTGGCACCAGGTGGGCAGAGGAAGCCCCCTGGCCTGAGGAAGACAGTGATGTATTGTAATGTATGCTTGTGACATCCACCCTGTGCTGTTTACCAGCTTGAGCTGCCTTCATTAGCAGGAGTTCACAGGCCTGCGGCCGTCCTGACGCATGTCCTTGGCCAACCTGGGGCTCTAACCTCTGAAGGTTCAGCGCTGCTGAAACAAAAACGGGGCTTTAACCTCCCTCCTGAGTCCCTTGCTGTGAAGACCCCTGCCTTTGTTCAATAATGTATGGAGGGGTGTGCAGCCTCGGGGTGAATGTGCGTAGGAGGGGAGTGTGTGTTATTGTAGATAATGAGGTAGGCGGCTTTTTTGGCTTTGTGGTGAATATGCTTTGTTCAGTTCCTCTTCTTTTTCACCCCAATGTAGCCAAAATGTGTGTTCAACCATGCTACAGATTAACAGTAGGGTTGGGCCTAATTCAGAACTGAAGAATCGGCTTCCTTTGAATTCACGTGTGTATTTTAATTGAATTGGACGCATACTACAGGAAGTTGAGTTAGAGTTTGAACTGGAATAACAGTCTGTCATTATCTGTCTATCATCCTTCTATCATTCTGTCGTTCTATCTATCTATCTATCTATCTATCTATCTATCTATCTATCTATCTATCCGTCTGTCCATCCATCCATCCATCCATCTATCTATCTATCTATCTATCTATCTATCTATCTATCTATCTATCTATCTATCTATCTATCTATCTATCATTCTGTCGTTCTATCTAACGTTTTGTCCGTCCGTCCGTCCATCTGTCCGTCTGTCTATCATCTGTCTGTCTGTCTGTCTGTCTATCTATCTATCTATCTATCTATCGTTTTATCGTTGTATGGTTGTATCGTTTTATCGTTCTATCTGTCGTTCTATCTATCTGTCTATCTATCTATCTATCCGTCTGTCCATCTATCTATCTATCTATCTATCTATCTATCTATCTATCGTTTTATCGTTGTATCGTTGTATCGTTGTATCGTTTTATCGTTCTATCTGTCGTTCTATCTATCTGTCTATCTATCTATCTATCCGTCTGTCCATCTATCTATCTATCTATCTATCTATCTATCGTTCGGTTGTTCTATCTATCATTCTACCATTCTATCTGTCTATCTATCTGTCTATCGTTCGGTTGTTCTATCTATCATTCTACCATTCTATCTGTCTATCTATCTATCTGTCTATCGTTTGGTTGTTCTATCTATCGTTCTACCGTTCTATCTATCTATCTATCTATCTATCTATCTATCTATCTATCTATCTATCTATCATTCTGTCATTCTATCTATCGTTCTGTCTGTCCGTCCATCCCTCCGTCCGTCTGTCCGTCTAACATCTGTCTGTCTGTCTATCTGTCTGTCTATCTATCTATCTATCCATCCATCCAGCCATTCATCCATCCATCCATTTGTCTATTCAACAGATCTCAACATTGTACTGTAATGTACACACATGCAAACTTGGTCCTCAATATGTGTCCTCAATAAACCCAAAAAGCACATATTGCCGTCTCGCATTGCAGACGTGTTTTGGAAAACATACAAGTTGGGCTGCCGGTTCTTCTGAACACACCCTCAAATTCTCACCTGCCATTCTCACACAACTCCCTGAGCCCCAGACACGCAAACCATGTACCGGCGTTCCGTGAGCCGTGATCACGTGACCTGTCCGGCAGGAAACAGCTGCCAGTCATACTGGTGAGAATGCCCTGCAGCGCTGTCCTGATAGGCAGCATTGTGGAGAACTGCCGAAATATCCCGCTTGATATGTACCATAATTCCCCTCTCAACCCCACCTACAATACACACCTGAAGTTATTTCACCAACAGTGTGTGCATTCAGCTGTACAGCGAATAACGAAAAACAGGTCTCTGGGCACCCCGGGGCTAAGACTAGCACATTTTTGCATGGCAGCTACATTGACATGGCGGACAGATTTATTAGAATCTAATGATTATTTCCTTTTTGACGGACAGGTGGCTGATAGAAAAGGGAAGCCGTCTCGCTCGCAGCTATTAATTGGCGCGTGCTAATGCGAAGCCCTCATACGCTACACCCGCGCCAACTCTCTGCTGCGATACCGAGTTATTCCAGTTCTTTTGTGCAGCTTTGACAGGAAATTAGATGAAGTGTCTCTAACGGATCTTTTCGAGTGGGCTAGCGAGGTAGAGCGGAGAACTGACAGCAAACATAATTACCTGAGTTGTGCAAATCTCTTGTTATGAATGTCTGATTGTTCAAGCGAACATAATTCTAGTTGACTGGACTTGCGTTCACACAATTATCTCGCCAAATATGAATCCCCATGTATCAGTCAAATAGTTCTCACGAGTTGTTTATCATGTTTGCACATTATAACTTATAATATGTAAATTATGGAAGTTCAGTTATTCATTGGGTTGCCAGTTCTTTCTACAACTTATAATATGTAAATATAAAAGTTCAGTTATACGTTGGGTTGCCAGTTCTTTCTGTCTAAATGAATTTACTTGTTTAATACATAAAATATAATGCCTAATGCTTGCTTATTTTATTTTATTTATTTATGTATTTATTTTTTAATTAAACGTGTCTAATTACATTTTTGGTCCTTTATGTAGACAATTAAAATAAAAAGAATTGGAGGAGACTTTTTCTTAAACCTGAAGAAATTCCCATGTATCAGACAAAAATTTCAAATGTAAAGTTATTTAAAGTTTTCACATAACTTTTATATAAAAATAATATACATTTTTTCATAAATGTAGAATTTCTGTTACGTTGGGTTGCCAGTTCTCTCTCTAAACATATTTATAATGCATTTGTTTAAAGAGTTTATTTATTTATAAAAGGCGTTTTCTTAAGTCATATATATATATATATATATATATATATAGTCAAATATTTTCATAAGTTGTTTATAATTTAACTTAATATGTAAATATATAAGTAAATATATATATATATATATATATATGTATATATCAGTTATACATTGGGTTGCCAGTTCCTTCTGTCTAAATTAATTTACTTGTTTAATGCATAAAATATAATTCCCAATGCTTGCTTATTAATTTATTTTTTTTTTTAAATTTATTTACATTAATTACATTTTTGGTTCTTTATGTTGAAAATTAAAATAAAAAGAATTTCAGGAGACTTTATATTACACCTTTTAAAAATTCCCATATATCAGACAAAAATTTACATCAGTTATTTAAAATTTTTACATACATTTTATGTAAAAATAATATTATTTTATTAACAGTTCAGTTTTACATTGGGTTGTCAGTTCTTTATATCTAAATTAATTTACTTGTTTAATGCATGAAATTTAATGCCCAATGCTTGCTTGTGAATAATTGTAATATTCACATTCTAATTGTATTTTTGATCCTTTATGTTGAAAATTAACATAAAAAGAATTGGAGGAGACTTTTTCCCACACCTTATAAAGGGTCGAAATTCCCTTTATCAGTCAAAAATTTATTAAAAAATTTCACATAACTTTTACATAAAAATAGTGTACATTTTTGCGTAAATATAGAAGTTCAGTTTGGGTTGCCAGTTCTCTCTATTCATAATGTATTTGTTTATTTATTTGTTTATGTATTTATTTATTTATAAAAGACTTATTATATAACATTTACATAAATATAGTATAAATTTTTACACAAGTGTAGAATTTCAGGTAGTTGGGTTGCCAGTTCTCGCTCCAAATTTATGTATGTATTTATTTATATGTTAAATATTATTCTGATTGCATTTTTGGTCCTTTATGTTCAAACTTTAAATCAACAATCATTGGAGAAGACGTTTTCTTACACCCTGCCTTCCAGCTGTTTACCAGCTCTCCGCAGAGAAGTGCATTATGGGTAACGCCGAGCGGGCTTGCTAAAGACCCTGCTGCATTCGCTCTCAAGATGCCATATCTGTTTTTTCTTCTCTCTGCCACCATCCTCATCCGCTTCCTCGGTGCTCGGCAAGTCTTTTTCAGAGCCGCATCTGCTTTGTTTTGACTTGCGGGAGCTTGATTGCATTAGACCGAAGCTGCACATTGTGCTCTCGCAGGCTGACGAGGCCAGTGAAAACAAGTGCTACTCCTCCTGACAGCGCACTGCCGGCACACACATCCTTAATGCAGTTTTCTCTGATATATGAAATACAGAATGAGTGTCTCCAGGGGGAGGTAGTGCAGATTGCACCAAATGACGGCACTATGGCACGATGCTATGGATATAAATGACTGGCTTATCTTTTGAACATGAGAGAGTAGTCCACTGAATGATAATTGTTCTTGAGGCTGTAGTTTGTATGCAGCAAAATGAGGTAAACCGAGTGAGAGGAGGACTTGTTTTAAATGTTGTTTTGTGGTTAGCTGTCATTACGTTTCAAGAGCTTCACAAAGCAGACCTGTCAGAAGCAGTTTTTTGCTATTTTATACCAGAAGACTTTTTTTGACAAAGTTCATTTTAGCTGCTGCCCATACTGCTGTAGCTTTGTGATTAGAGTACGGGTAAACTGTAATGACAGCGTATTTATAAATTGTCTCATGGTACTTGTTTTAATTTCCGTAAGCACGGGCAACGGTTGCATTCATAAAGAAGAAACGACATACACATCCAGTGCGATTATCTTAAACTTAATGTGCAATGTTAGACTCAAAGCCTGCGTTTATATCATTCCAGCTCATTAGTAGAATAAATCTTTGCATCTTCTTTTAAAAAATGTGACAGTCATTATATATAGCTTAACCCGAAGTCAAATGCTTTTCTTTTATAGAGACTGAATAAAATCTCATTGTCTCTTATACAGCAAATAGCTTTTTAATTTGCAGCTAATTAGCTTATTGAATAGATATTGTCCCTACACAGGTGTCTCTGAGGGTTTGATTAAATTAGGCCACAAGGGATATGCTCATATTCTTCATTAAATACTTGAGTAATATGTGTGATGTGATATATGCATTGGCCACCTTTATTTTGTGCCCACAGATGTATGTGTCCTAATTATAATTAATGAGTAAAAATGAGCTTCTGAGGAAATTTTCAGATATCACACAGCCGTAGAATTAAATATTTGCTGTTTCTTATGTATATATACACTGCTGTTTTTATGTTTTTTTTAAAGATATCTCTTATGCTCATCAAAGTTCTATTTATTTGATAAAAAATACAGAAAAAAAGTGAAGTATATTTGCAATTTAAAAGATCAGTGTTCTATTTTAATATACTTTAAAATGTAATTTATTTCTGTGATGCAAATTATTATTATTTCAACATGTCTATTTATTTATTTATTTATTTATTTATTTATTTATGTAATTATTTTTTGGTCCTTTATGTTAAATTGGAGGAGACTTTTTCCCCACACCGGGAGAAATTCCCATGTATCAGACTAAAATGTGGTATTTAAAATTTTCACATAACTTTTGCATAAATATTATTATTTTTTGTGTAAATATTAAAGTTTATTTTTATATTTGGTTGCCAGTTCTCTCTAAATGTATTTATACTGTATTTATGTATGTATTTATTTATTTAATTAATTAATTTATAGAAGACTTTTACAGTTGGGTTGCCAGTTCTTGCTCTAAATTTAAAAACAGTTGTGCTGCTAAATTTTATTTATTATTTTTTTTTTTTTTGGAAAACTGGATTCTTTGATGAATAAAAAGTAAAAAAAAAAAAAAAAAAAAAAAAAAAAAAAAAAAAAACAGCATTTATTCAAAATATAAATCTTTTCTAATAAGTCTTTGAAATCACTTTTTAGCAATTTAACACATCCTTGCTCAGTAGAAGTATTAATTTCTTTAAAAAAAGAAGGAATAAAAATTTACTGACTGTTAAACGGCACTGTATATTGTTACAAAAGGTTTCTATTTTCTAAAGACTCCTTTAAAAAACATTAAAAATCTTACTGATCCCAAACTTTTGAATGGCAGTGTATATATATATATATATATATATATATATATATATATTATAAATATATATATTATTATAATATTACTACAAGTATTGTATTTTTGTTTAATAAAAATGTGTGAAGTATTACAACTTCTGATACATTTTTTTATGTGTCACATCATGATGTTTAAGTATGTTTTGCCAAGTTCCAGAATTCTCTTTGCAGTCCTAGGAGTTTCTTTTTTTTGTTAAATAATTTTTGACAGAAGATTTGTGTAACTTGCTTTTTTGGGGGTTGAGTTCTTTATCGGCTGCCCTGCTCTCACTATTAGCATCTGGTGCAGGGTGTTTCCCCAGATAACTCGGGGAACGGGAGTCTGGAAAGGCTTAAATTTACACCAAGCCCTGTTTTTTATTTAAGACCGATTCCCTACAGGCTCTTGCGTAAGACAATTACATGGTTCTTTGTTCACCCTGTTAAGTGCACTGAGCATGTCATTGAACTTTGAATAGGAAATAGTAAATTGCTAGATGGCTAGTGCGGTTAGCATAGATGTTTTTTTTCCCCCGTGTTTCCCAAAAAAGGACAGTAGCAGCTTTGTCGCTTGTTAAAATAGTAAAAGTTACACAAAACAAATTTTATGTACAGAATGTACAAAAAAAACTGAATGTGGATTTGTTTTCAGAGTGTTAGCTGCTCCAGAAGTCGTCACAGTGCAGTTTTAAAACAACTATATCTACACAACCAACAACAAAGATGGACAGTTTTGCTGCTATTTGACTCAGCGCTGGAAAACATTTGTGTTGCCTGTCTGTTCCACAGCTGCTGTGCTGAACCGGGCAAACACTCCATGTCATGCCAAGCACAATATTTCCCTGGTTAAGTGGGTCTTTTTGCTGCTATGAGATGGACTCATCTTGCAGCCAGCGCCGGTCCCACTCAGAAGGTTTTTACAGTGTGCTAGACTTCCTGTGGCTGCTCACCCAATCACGGTCAGCCTAGACGTCACATGGCAGGTCATTATCAGCTCATAAATCTCAGCAGATCTCCATAAACTTCTCTTTCATTCGCCCCAACCGTGCTAACATCGGCGTGGATGGTCATTAAAAAGCAAGGGAATGAAAGGCAGCGGGGTTGAGGAACGGTTTTGAAGTTGCTTTGCCAAAAGCGTGATCCAAGTATGCTTAGATCTTTCTGGAAAAACAGCAAATGACGAATTTGTTTGTGGTCATTATCCTCTGCATTAAACCATGCAGTGTTGTTTCCTTTCTATTCAAAAATGCCAGATATATCTATGCTCTTAGAGCTATTTGTTATGACATTGCTCTGTTATTTATGCCATGCTTTGGGTCTAGACAAATTTCCCACACTGCTCTAAACAACCAAACGCTCTCCCACGCTCACACTCGAGATCTCGGGGAGTATTGATCTCCCTCTAGGGCTGGCGCTGTCCTCCTCGTCAATAACACGTAGTATATTAATATTGACTGCCCAAGTACCTGCGTCGCCTGTTAATTGAAAAGCTATGGAGGCCAATTTGTTGCAATCTAAAAGTTTCTTAATTGAGTGATGACTGCTTATTTTGTTAAAAATTAGGGATCTGAAAAGCTCGACTGACCTTCATGAGCTCATTTAAAGAAATATTTTACTTGGTCGCAGTCTTCGTTTGCAACAAGGTCTTATGCTAGAGCCAATTTCCCTTGTGGTAAAATAAAATATTTTGGTCATTAATAGTAATGATTATAATTTTGAAATGTTGTAATTTCTTTGTATTTTCTAAGGGCAGTAGATGTTAGATGTGTGTGTGTGTGTGTGTGTGTGAGTGTGTGTCTAAATTTTACTGTGTGTTATATTTTTGTAGTTTACAGCATAGATAGATAGATAGATAGATAGATAGATAGATAGATAGATAGATAGATAGACAATGAAAGCCAGAACGACAAAACAATCGATCGATAGATAGAACGATAGAATATTGTATGGATAGATAGATAGATAGACAATGAAAGCCAGAAAGACAAAATGATCAATAGATAGATAGATAGATAGATAATGAAAGCCAGAACGACAAAACCATTGATAGATAGATAGATAGATAGATAGATAGAAAGAAAGATAGATAGACAATGAAAGCCAGAAAGACAAAATGATCAATAGATAGATAGATAGATAGACAATGAAAGCTAGAACGACAAAACGATCAATAGATAGATAGATAGATAGATAGACAATGAAAGCCAGAACGACAAAACGATCAATATATAGATAGATAGATAGATAGATAGACAATGAAAGCCAGAACGACAAAACGATCAATATATAGATAGATAGATAGATAGATAGATAGATAGATACACAATGAAAGCCAGAACGACAAAACCATTGATAGATAGATAGATAGATAGACAATGAAAGCCAGAAAGACAAAATGATCAATAGATAGATAGATAGATAGATAATGAAAGCCAGAAAGACAAAATGATCAATAGATAGATAGATAGATAGATAATGAAAGCCAGAACGACAAAACCATTGATAGATAGATAGATAGATACATAGATAGATAGAAAGAAAGATAGATAGACAATGAAAGCCAGAAAGACAAAATGATCAATAGATAGATGGTTAGATAGACAATGAAATCTAGAACGACAAAACGATCAATAGATAGATAGATAGATAGATAGACAATGAAAGCCAGAACGACAAAACGATCAATATATAGATAGATAGATAGATAGATAGATAGATAGATAGATAGATAGATAGATAGATAGACAATGAAAGCCAGAACGACAAAACCATTGATAGATAGATAGATAGATAGATAGATAGATAGATACACAATGAAAGCCAGAACGACAAAACGATCAATATATAGATAGATAGATAGATAGATAGATAGATAGATAGATAGATAGACAATGAAAGCCAGAACGACAAAACCATTGATAGATAGATAGATAGATAGATAGATAGATAGATAGATAGATAGATACACAATGAAAGCCAGAACGACAAAACCATTGATAGATAGATAGACAATGAAAGCCAGAAAGACAAAATGATCAATAGATAGATAGATAGATAGATAATGAAAGCCAGAACGACAAAACAATGATAGATAGATAGATAGATAGATAGATAGATAGATAGATAGATAGATAGATAATAAAGGCCAGAATGACAAAACGATAGATAGATAGATAGATAGATAGATAGATAGATAGTAGATAGATAGATAGATAGATAGATAGATAGATAGATAGATAGATACACAATGAAAGCCAGAACGACAAAACCATTGATAGATAGATAGATAGATAGACAATGAAAGCCAGAACGACAAAATGATAGATGGATAGATGGATAGACAATGAAAGCCAGAATGACAAAACAATAGATAGATAGATAGATAGATAGATAGATAGATAGATAGATAGATAGATAGATAGATAGATAGATAGAGAATGAAAGACAGAACGATGATGGATGGATGGATGCATAGATAGATAGAAAGATGGATAGTTTTGTTTTTTTTGGACTGCTGGTAACTGCTATAGGACTAATATTTCATGTGTTTACATACAATGAGCTAATGTAAAGTTGTTTTTATCATTGGGGAGCCATGCAGATGTTCTTGTACAGATGTTACCCAGAGAAGCAATTACAGTCCGAATAGCGCTTATGATGTAGTTGGATACATCCACTGTCTAAGTTTGACTTTCAGCCATTACTGGATTTAGAGAAGAGAGACTGTTACAAATTGTTTACGTTGTATGATGACAGGTTTATCAACATCCGTATGTGTGTGAACGAGAGGGAGAGAGAATTCCAGGCCTCTGAATGCCAGTATGACTGTTTACTCTAGACATTGTGCAGGATTTTCTAGAGAGGTTTAACAGCAGAAGGATGGTCAAGGCAGAGCAGTGTGGACGTACAGGGTGTAAATCAGGTCAGACAGGGTTAAGCCAGGCTAGATTACTCGCTGTCTTTAGCTGAGGCCCTTCAGATTGCCTTAGACACACATAAACACATAGAAACACAGACATGCAGGCAGATAACTCCAGTATAGATGGATTTTCACAAGCGAGCAAGCAACATTCTTCTGTCTAAAATATCAGTACTGTTAGTATTAAGGATATGTAATTAAGTATTAGTTCACTCAAAAATTGAAATAGATATTATTTACTCAATTTAACTTAAAAATTAGCTATTCACTGAAAATTTTAAGCATTTTGTGCCATGGAATAAATAAACTATGGAAGCACCTTTTTGCCACTGAAGAGAAAAATAAAAAAGGTAGTTGCGTCTTTTTATCTTACATTTCGGACTTTTTCCTCACAGTTGCGAGTTCACATCTCACAATTCTTTTTTTTTTTAGAATTCCATGTTACAAACTTTAAATTCTGACCTCTTTAAGTTTTTTTTTTTTTTTTTAGAATTTTGAGATATAAACTCACAATTGTGTTATAAAGTCATATATCTCGCAATTCTGACTTTATTTCTTGCAATTGCGAGTTAATATTACATAATTTCTAAGAAAAAGTCAGAATTGTGAATTCTGAGAATTGTGAGTTTATATCCTGTAATTCTGACTTTATTTCTTGCAATTGCAATTTTTTCGATCCCGCAATCTTGACTTTATTTCTCACAATTGTGAGTTTTTATCCTGGAATTCTGACTTTATTTCTCGTAGTTGCGAATTTATATCACACAATTCTAACTAAAAAGAATTACGAATTGTTTGTCACGCAATTCTGACTTTATTTCTCGCAATTGCGAGTTTATATTCTGCAATTCTAAGAAAAAAGAATTTTGAATTGTGAGTTTATATCCCGCAATTCTGACTTTATTTCTCACAGTTGTGTTTATATCACACAATTTTGACTTTATTTCTCGCAATTGCAAGTTTATATCATGCAATTCTAAGAAAAACAATTACGAATTGTGAGTTTATATTCCAGAATTCTGACTTTATTTCTCACAATGAGTTTATATCCTGCAAAAAAAGAAAAAAGAATTACGAATTGTGAGTTTGTCATGCAATTCTGACTTTATTTCTTGCAGTTGCGAGTTTATATTCCGCAATTCTAAAAAAGAATTTCGAATTGTGAGCAATTCTGACTTTATTTCTGACTTTATTTCTCACAGTTCAGTTTATATTCTGCAATCTTGACTTTATTTCTCACAATTGTGCATTTACATCACAATTCTACGAAAAAAATTACAAATTGTGAGTTTACATCACACAATTCGGACTTTATTTTTCGCAATTGCAACTTTATATCACGCAATTCTAAGAAAAAAAAATTGCGAATTGTGAATTTGTCACGCAGTTCTGCAAATTAAAGTCAGAATTGTGAGTTCATATCTGACAATTATAACTTTATAACTTGCAGTTGCAAGTTTAAATTTCACAATTCTAAAAATAGGTCAGAATTTTGTTTATATCACAAAATTCTGATTTTTTTCTTGCAATTGCCAGTTTATATCTTGAAATCTGACTTTATTTCTTGCAGTTGTGACTTTATATCTCTATATTCTGATTTTATTTCTTGCAATTGCGAGTATATATGTTGCAATTCTGACTTTCTCGCAATTGTTCTGAGAGAAAAAAAGCCAGAATTGCTAGATGTAAACTCACAATTGCCAAAAGTCAGAATTGTGAGATAAAAAGTCACAATAATCTTTTTTTTTATTCAGTGGCAGAAATTGGTTTTCAGTCAAAACCAGTCTGACTCTTGCAACAAAAAAAAAAAAAAAGTAGTACAATTCTTCTTTTTTTTCCCCCTATTGTACCATGGAATAAATAAACCGATTTGGAAAAACATGAGGCTGAGTAAAAAGTCTTTTTTTAATGTGAACTGTACTTTTTAAAAAACATACGAGCATAATAATAACACATAACAGATCTGGCACACCATGCTGAAACATTGAAGTTTACTGTATAATGTTTACTTATGTGTACTTGTTTATATGTCCTGCATTTCTAAATTCTGTGCACCAGCAGGCCCAGGCTTAGAGTACCTCAAACTAAGATTACATGGGATAGTAATACTGCGTGACAGACAAACCTCAAGAAAAATCCACTAGTTTCTCCTCAAGGAGTTCTGCTCAGCCTTCTCCATCAAACATTCATGAAGAAACACACACGCACACACCAATGCACGCAAAGCTCTCAGCTCCACCGATGTAATGTGCGCTATAAGTCTTTTTTATGTGACGTTTGGTTATCGTTCGTGTACAGAAAGTGCACGGAATGAGAACAACATGGCTTCTGTCAACGTAACAGTTTGTGGGGAATGGTTTGTTGTCATTCTTGCGCACCTATTATGCAATTCAAATCAATCAGTAGAGTTTGAAAAAAGAAAATGTGCTTAATATTGCTTACGTTTAAAAAAAAAATGCATGTCAAGATGGACAAACTTCCTGATTTTTTTTTTTACATCTGTTTGTATCCTCAGCCAATCGGAGCGCTGAACCCAAAGCGTGCTGTATTCTACGCCGATCGCTATGAATCATGGGACGAGGAAACTCCACCCTGCCACTACACAACCCACTATTCCACAGCAGCCTCCACCCTCCACTGGCTTGTCCGAATCGTAAGTCCCATTGATTGGATGGATGCAAGGAATTTGATACCTTCAACATCTGGGAAGTACCTAGTTCTACTGGATAGTTAACCGAGCTGAGCTGCTTCTGGCTCGTATTATGTCTTCTCTGAATGTTAAATCACATCGTGCAGGTCAGGTTTTTTTATGGGAGGAAGTATGAATATTCCAGTGGTTTCAGTGCAAATTCCCCTTTTTACTGGATTTGAAGACTTGCATTGAACACCATGCAAAATCTGTCCAAAAATGGAATATTTTTTGAAACATGTCATGCCTGTACTTTGGAAATGATACTGTCAAGAGTCTGTGTATACATAAAACATTTCAATTCGATAACCCCGAACCCAGTTAGTGGATCAAATCACCGTCAGTCAAAACGCACGTTAGCGCGTCCTTTCGCCGCGCACGCGAATCAACCCCAACATCTCAATCCGCGAGCTTGATGTTCCGCTACAGAGAGCCGGTGAGTGGATTTCACAGGCTGGTAAACAGGCATATGTGAAAAAGAAGTCAAAAACCTTTGCGTAATGATTTACAGGCTGGTACGTGACAGCTTTATGCCTTTCAGACGGCACGTGGAGCGCTGGGAAACATGTCCATCATTGTCTCCTGCTAACGTCCTCACTTGCCCTGAGTCTCAGCGGAGGAAATGAAGTTGTTCCTAAGGTTGAGAGGAGATTGGGTTTGAGTATCTCCGGATGCTTTCGTTTTTTCCACATTTGTTACATCATACAACTAGATTTTACTAGTCTACAATGGTAAACATTGTAACACTCTGTTGTGTTTTGTTACATAATTTAATTTTTTCACTGCATAAACATTTAATGCCAGAGCTCAAATCAGTCATGCGGAGTGTTTTGATTAGATCTGCATATTTGTTTTAGTGTCAGATGCTATGATAAATGCAATCTAAACCAAGTGTAGTTTGTGTACAAAGCAATTTTTGTATGTAATTTGATTGAAAAGCTATTAAAGCTCATTATTTTATTCGTTGTTGTAATATCAGACCTCTTTTAATGAGGAGTATGCATAATGAAAACTTAGTAATTGGCTATTCCAAGACGGCCTGTTGCGTTGGTGATGATGATCTGGAAGGTTTCCCTTGGCAGCTCTCACACCAGGCTTGACTGAGACTGTAGACACCATCATCTTTTCCTCTGGCTGATCCAGCATCTCCATGTCAACTCCTCGTACTGCCAGCCCAGACTGATGACCCTGAATCTGCCAATTAGAGCCGGAGCTGAGCTCCTCAGCCAACAGGCCATATAATTAACTCCGCCTCGGGCACTGTTACAGAAAATGAGAGGACAAAAAAAACCTTCCACAAACTCTTCATAATCTGACAGATGAGTCCCTACATTGAGATGTTTGTGCAAACGGAACGTTTCCCAGAGCGATGGAGAAGGACTCACATCACGAGATTGAATCCAATTACCATAGAAATGAATATAGATGAATTTACTTTCTTATTCTACTTATGTTTGGGGCTGCTGAATAGCATTATCGCTTTGCAAAACAGCGTCTAATTAGCAGCCAGAATCATGTGATGCCTCCTCACACATTAGTACAGATGTTTTTGAGCTTATTTAGGTGAATAAAAGTGACAGTGTTGTTTTTGTCTGCTCAATTGCAGGAACCTTTCACTACATTCTTCCTGAACGCCAACGGCAACAAGTTTGATCACCCAAACCGCACTTTCTCCGGCATCGCCCGCTCGTGGAGGCACTGCCAGCGCGATACTGCAGATGTGAAGGTAATATCAGTTTTTGTACACCGTAATGTCTAAATGGGCTCGGAAAGTAGTCATTAGCGCCTGACTGTTATGATGATACGGGCCATTCTGCAGAATTGGTGCAAACTGCTGTCCCGCTACCAAAAACACTTTTAAAAAGCATTTGAGTATTCAAATCTTAGATGTTTATTAAGATCCTTCGATTATCTTAAAATATTAGTAATCTTAATATATGTAAAATCATAATTTATTGGGTACTTTCAATTGGGAGGTGGCCGTCCCGAACCCTAACCCCTAAATTTCAACTTATGAAAATAATATTGAAATAATTTTTGTATTTTTTTCCATTGTTTTTAAAAGTATCTTTTTGATTCTTTTAAAAAGTGAAGTTCCAAAAATATATATTTATTTGATATTTTGTAAATTATTAAACTTTATGTACGGAAACAGTGTATGTTTTAGACCAGGGGTCACCAGATCCGGTCCTGGAGGGCCGGTGTCCCGGCAGAGTTTAGCTCCGACCCTAATCAAACACACCTGAACCAGCTAATCAAGGTCTTACTAGGTATACTTGAAACTTCCAGGCAGGTGTGTTGAGAATAGTTGGAGGTTAACTCTGCAGGACACCGGCCCTCCAGGAACAAGTTTGGGGCCCCTGTTTTAGATCAGAGGTCCCCAACCACCGTGTTGCAACCCACTACCGGGCCGTTGAAGAATAACACAAAAAAACAGAAACAGGACTCGATTCGTTACTTACGCTCTAATCTTGCACACACCCAAAGCGCGCACAAGCATAGAGATGCGTTTTAAACAGCGCAGCATACCGAGTTGATTCCTCTTTCATGTCTCCCCGCATTTAAGATTCATACACATGGGGGTTTGCGGTTACGTCACGATATTGGAAATATTTCTGTTTTAAACCACGAAGGCGAGTCAATGGATATCACACAAGAAATGTAAAAACTTTGCGCAGTGTTATGCCAGTGAATGTCTTAACTTCAGTCAATTCACTATACAGAAAGCGAAAGTATAAAAAAAATTGACGTAGTTTTCGAATGCTGCATCAACGGTGCCTATTCTCTCAGAGACGACAAGAGACGAATCTACTTCAACATATGCCGATAACTGTGCCCATAACAACTGACTATAATATATAATAAAATAGACAATAACTGTCTAAAATATACACCCCCTACCTCCAAAAAAAGGTTGGAGACCACTGTTTTAGACTATATGCCGAGACTGATTTTAACTAAATCCATACATTTATGATCAGGAAATATTCCTCTCTCATAGCTACAAGGTGTGAGTAGATAGGTCTCAACATTTTGAGTGTGTTCAAAAGTCTAAAAAGTCTGTGTGTCATTTTAAGGTACGTCACTACCGAACACCTTTTTTCTGCAATTAACCACACTTTTTTGGGAGTTATTCCATAACATTTAGTTTTTATATGTGTACCACTGTTCACAACTGTGCTAGCTAACCATGTGCTGATTAGCATCTTTGAGCTAGGTTCAAAAACATCTAAAATTGTCACTACTGAAACAGCCACAACTGAAATATGTCGTCATTGTTACGGTAGTGACAAAAGGGAACACATAATCCTCATATTTGGGGGAAATAAATACAATTTTAGTACAGTTATGCATTTTTGTATTTTTACTATGTTTTAGTGTTTTAGTATGTGAGTTCAAATTCTGTAATGTGATGTGGTCACTACCAAAGCATTACTGTCACTACCGAAACATGGGACGTTTTGTCAAAAATAAAGTGTGCAAAAAAAATATATATTTACAATCTAGATGTAAGCAAAATCTTAATAGGTCAATATAAACCTTCTAATTATCTGTGTTTCGGAAGTGACAAATTTGGGGAGAGGACAAATATTCCAAAACTTTATGAAAATACAATATGAGAGTTAACTGCACAATTACTAGAAGTGTGTACCTTGGATATTATATTATTTGCATAAATACAATTTTTTGGGGGAAAAATATATTTTTTAAATTTCAACCAATTCTATAGAATGTGCATCCAATATTACTAGCTGCAGCTGTGAGGATCTGAATAAACAGAATAGTTTGTTTCTTTTTAGTCCAAGCAATCAACCAAAACTGTTATCATCCAGTTCCCCCAAAAAAACCCAAATAGGATTGCATTGTTGATTTGCAGCAATATTTAGTTCCTGTAGCTTCCAAGCTGCATCTTTTTTCATTTTTATATGTGGGAAATTAGCGTTTTTCTTCATAAACATTTAAAGTAAAACATCGTTCAGCATGCACATATTTCAGAGAGGCGTCACTTCATCAGCGTAATGGTTGTTCCCCGTTGCCTCCGTTCCATTTCAGCCCCAGCGCTGCAGCTCAGCAAGCGCACTCGAGCTGACCTAAAAGTGTCATACTTTTCCAGCACACTCGGTGACGGGTTAGCTTCGCCCCAGGCAATTAATAAAGCATTAATGACAAAAGCTATTTAAAATGTAGTCTTTTATGTAAAGGCAGGGCTTTTTACTACCCCAGGCTGGGGAACAGCATCCAACAACATGAGGTGCAGGCGATATGCGCGGCAAGCGAACGGCTGTACAGGGAAACGCTAGATATGTTAGCAAATACAGGCCTTGCGGAACCACTACGGGTGTCTGTGTGGATCATGTTAAACACGTTTAATGGTCAGCAAGCTGTTACGAGAGAAAATAGGGATTTTTTTCTGTTTTCTTGTGGAGCAGGAGGTGATTTTTATTATGTATGAGCAGCATTTTCATCATAAAAGTCTAGCTTTGTATTACCTGTAGCTAAAATGAATTTTAGGTTTTAACCAGTTAACTATCCAACTCACTAAACTTTAATTTCATGCTTTTATTTTATACTTCCACATTTAAAAATATAAAAATCACTATATATATATAATCAAAGATGTAAATATCAAATCTTAATTAACTGACTACACACACACACACACACACACACACATATATATATATATATATATTAAATGTGTATATGTATTATTTAAGAAAGAAAGGAAAAAAATATATATATATATATATATATATATTGTATATGTATTATTTAAGAAAGAATTTTTTTTTTTTCCTTTAGTACTGTTGCAGTGGCCATGAGTTCATTCTGCATCGCTTCACCCTAAACTTATTCATTACCCACAAGTCTCTCTGTAATGATCCCATGCAGCTTAAAACAGCTGAATAACAGCATTAAAAGAGCAAATCAAAGTTCACTGGCCATTTGGTCTTTGCAGACCACTGCCTCAGCACTGGCCTTGCCTTGTAAAGGTCATTGTGATGTATCATAGATCTATTTCTGTTAGAAATATGTGTATATGTACAGATCTGTCTATAGATATTTTAGTTATCTATTTCATGCCAATCTGATTATGTATTATCATTTTTAAGGTATCAGAATATGCTTTTAAGTACTGTCAAAACAGCCAGCAAGTGATCAGCTCAGCACTCTGGCCTCCTGCTAAGAGCAAAAGAGTAACTTTCCCTCCAATCGTCACCAGTTTCTCAATAATCTGTTGGCGGTGCTCTGTCTGAAGGAGTGGGATGAGGCAGTCGTGCCCAGTGACAGCTCTCCAGGAGGGTGTCATTAGGGCGAACGGTGTAAAGCTGAAGAGTCTGAGTGTGATTGACTTGTCAGCCCATTATGAGGCTGTAGAGGAATTATTGGCTCACGAGCCGAGCGGGCTGAGGACGTGGATCACGACGCTAGCAGCCCAAACTGTTCGCGACTGAGTAACTGTCTGCAAAGTTTAGAAACCAAACCTCCTGTGAGAATAGAGATGGAGCTCTGTCCAATTTTGATTGTTGCCCCCGAGGTTGGGTTTACACTTGGCTTTAATTTTGGAGTCAGTATGGTACCGTCAGGATACTTAAGTTGTTGTGTGATGATAATGAATCTTTTCAACGTTTAACATTCACACAAAATGTCAAAACTAGATTGCTCATAATCAATAGCGGAATCTACACTGGATTCAGTGCAACTTATTTCTATTTTGGGTGCACTGCAGAACTACTGCAGCTACTTTATGTTTCCCATCCATCTGAAATAAGATGATGGTATTGATATGTTTTTGCTATAGATTTTATCTGTTATCAGGGGTGTTTCCTCCAAGGCGTCAATGGAGGCAGTGTCTCCTCAAAATAATGGATTTGTAGTACAAAAATAAAACAACGGCAATATTACAAAATATAACAATAAAAAGTGTATTAATCACTAGTTTTTCTAAAAAAAACATTGTCCAACAGTGACACCAGACATTGCCTCTCCTGAGCCCAGTGAGTTTTAACAGACCCGCTAAAGCGTGCAGTGAGTTTGGTGAGGAGTAATTAAGAATGAACGATGGAAAGTCACATGAGAGATGGTTCATGAAAATTGGTTCATGCAGTAAATCCCGCTTCTTGTGTTTGTGCTCATTTGTGAATCAGTCTGAATGTACAATATAATGACATTAATGGGAGTACAAATTTTAAAAAGTAAGTGAACAAATTACTAGGGCTGCCCCCTAATAATCGACTAACCGTTAGTCGAGGAGAAGAGGCTTGTTTGACCAAAATTTTATTAGTCGCTTAGTCACAGAAAAAAAAATCCACAGGAAGTGGCAAGGCGAAGTCACGCAGTCCGTGACGGATAGATCGTTAATGGCTGTCTGTGTGGTAATATACATCGGGCAGGAGATCCAAATGCTCACCTATCATTCATCGACTTCAAATATGGGTTTTCATCTAAAATATGTAAGTAGTAGCAACTTTACATGGCCGCTCAGTCTAATGTTAACCTAGAAAAATGTATGCTATTCAAGTGTCTTTGCAGAGTGTGGAAGCTGAATAGTAGCGCACTCACTGTATGACAGATGGAGGTGCCAGTGCGCCTTAAAATACTATGTTTATTTGTATGCACTTGGAATAACAACAATACGTTGCACTTTTGTAAAATAATGAAAGCAAACTGGATGTGATTTCTGCCATCTCTGACTCTGTGAACTTCTAAACTCTGTGTATACTTGCCTTACAGACATGAAAAATGTATCTATAGAGAGCGAAAAGTCTACTTTTAGATGAACCAATTCAAATAAAAAATAAATATTCTCATATTATGTAACCCATATGAAACATGCACACAGTCAGTATCGCCAACTTCTTCTCTTAAGCCGAAAACTAGAAAGCAATAGTTTATTAACAAATTATTAAAACGTTAATGCTGTTTTACCATGACACATTCATGATTGTTATATCTGCTGGTGCGCTGTGGCAAACTTTTTAGCGTGCACTTGAGCGCTTATTACGCTATGTATGCAATTAATGGCTCGTTATTATGATTTATATGGTTTATTAATAAATGTGCGACTAATAGACAAATAATGCTTAAAATGAACGACTACTAATTGACCAGAAAAATCTTTAGTCAAGGGTAGCCCTACAAATTACACAAATATAACGACTTTGTTATTTAAAATAAGGCTACATGATCTGTAGTGAGTTTAATTCATTTTTTAAAGTAATTCTCCATGTCTGTGATGAATATTTACAGATCTTTGATGACCGATGATCTGAAAAATTTAAAAATAAGTAAAAGTTAACTATTATAAAGAATAGCTGAACATAAGTTCACAAATAAAACATATTGTTTACATTGTTACAACCTTGAGTTATTATTTTGGAATAAATGTAAAATGCATAAAAATACTAAATGAATGAGATTCATACTAGATTGATGTAATAAATATTGATAAAAATTGAGATTGATCTGTGTTAGTGGATATTCAGAGAAGACACACAGCTTTAAATATTCTTCTGCTGACAGTTTATTGGTGGCTTACAATGTAGACATAAGGTTAGCATTTTAAAACTGTCTGGTGTGATAGAAATCTTAGACATTCTGAAGGATTATTGAAATATTGGGGCTTAACGCTCATAAAAGAGAGTGTATTTTTAAAACTGACCCTACGGCAAAAGCATGCTGTGTTTGATTGTAGGCATACTGTTTCTTGTGACCCTCCATGTGAAAGTCCTCTGTTTTATGGTGCTTTAAAGAACTCTCTTATACACACCAAGGGGATGTAGTTAAACAGCTCATTTCAACAGACGCTGTGTAACACCAACTTGAATCCAAAACAGCAGCATCGGGGAGAAAACATTCAACCTGTCAACTTCAGATGTGTGCAGGCAGAATGAGGTCTTAAATGATTTTAAATGGTTTTAAAGGTTCTTCAAAGGCAAGAGCTTTTGAGTGACACTAAACGGGGAGGAGGTCACATTCCTCGTGTGCACATGCCCCAATGTACAGAGGCGTCTCTCACAGGGAATTATGGGTAATTTGCACTGATATGGCAGTGAGAATGGAGAAGGATTGGGAATGTGGCAGTTTTAGTGAATGTAAGAGACTATCAGGGTCAGGGATGCTTGTAAAAAAAAATTAAGCAAAAAATGCCCTCAGATCAGTAGAATGATGAAAACTTTTAAAGTATTTGTGACCCTGGACCACAAAAACAGTCATAAGTCACATGGGTATATTTGTAGCAATAGCCAAAAATGCATTGTATGGGTCAAAATTATAAATTTTTATTTTATGCCAAAAATCATTAGGATATTAAGTAAAGATCATGTTCCATGAAGATATTTTGTAAATTTCCTACCATAAATATATCAATTTTTTTTAATTTGTAATATGCATTGCTAAGAACTTTTAAACGATTTTCTCAATTTTTTATTCTATTTTTTATTACAATTTTTTTTTTGCACCCTCTACAGATTTTTAAATAGTTGTATCTCGCCAAATATTGCCTTATCCTAACAAAACATACATCAATGGAAAGCTTATTTGTATAAATCAATGTGAATCAATTTAAAATAAATCTATAAATCTCATCAAATTGACCCTTAAAACTGGTTTTGTGGTCCAGAGTCACATTTGTGTATTTAAACTTCTAGAAGCACAACTAGGGGTTAAAATGGGTTGTAATAATACATAATGACGTTGCAACACCTTTAAAAAGAAAACGCTAGACGTTCCAGTCCAGTTTTTGTTTTATTCAAAACATAGTTGTCACCTTTTATGAGTGTAATCATTTAAAAAACTATAAAGTTTGTTGTATTTAAGCGTTATGCTTCCCTCTGTCATTTTGAATCATGGTTACTCAACCAAAAATCAGTTTAGCCTCTAGGCACAACAAAACCAAACCTGCTTCACGTACTTCAGCAGATCCATCCATCGGCTCACTTCAAACATTAATAAAGTTTTCTGTCATCTCTCGTGTTTCCTTTGTATTTTCACCCTCCCCCATCTTCGTGCGTTTGCTGCATTCCCACACTCTTTGAGTGTTTTTAAATGTACTCTGATGGTCCTTCACTAGTCTCCTGAGGTCGTTTTCCATGGCCGTCTGAAACATAGCCAACATTTTGATTAATTGAACCTCAAAACATGCAATGTTGAAAGCATTGGTATTTTTGCATGTGCATATGAACTCCCCTGTTCCCTGTATTTCTATACAATATTAATAAATCTGTTTTGGAAATGTTTGGATTTGATTTAAGTTTCTTGCTTGTTCTCTCCCTCCTGTCCTCTTGCTCGTCACGTCACAGGAGTTGATCCCTGAGTTCTACTACCTGCCGGAGATGTTTGTGAACAGTAATGGCTACTGTATGGGTGACAGGGATGACGGTGTCCCTGTTTGTGATGTAGAGCTACCAGCCTGGGCAAAGAAACCAGAGGACTTTGTCAGGATCAACAGGATGGTGAGTCAAGCTCGCTACCTAACCACAACAACTCTCTTCTTCACATGGCTTGTAGATACAGTAGTGGACCTTAGTGAGCCTTTCTCATCTCAGAGCCCAAGACAATAGTTGTCCTCCTGACCATCTCTCTCTCTCTCTCTCATCAGTTTAGCTTTGGGAATATTGGGAAATTATTCAAATTGGAATTTTTGTAGTGCCTTGCGAAAGTATTCATACCCCTTCATTTTTTTTCACATTTTATGTTGCAGCTTTATGTTAAACTGCTTTAAATAATATTTCTTCCACATCAGTCTACACTCCATATACTATAATGACAAAGCAAAAAACAGATTTGTTTTGCAAATTTATTAAAAATAAAACACTGAAATAAGTACATTGCATAAGTATTCATACCCTTAACGCTGTACTTAGTTGAAGCACCTTTACAGCCTCAAGTCTTTTTGGGTATGATGCAACAAGTTTTGCACATCTGCATTTGGCAGTTTTCTGCCATTCTTCTACCTCATATTCACCTCTCAAGCTCTGTCAGCTTGAATGGGGGCTGGCAGACATTTTCAGGTTTCTCCAGAAATGTTTGATTGCATTCAAGCCCAGGCTCTGGCTGGGCCAATCAAGAATATTCATACACAGAGTTGTCTATAAGTCACTCTTGCTGTGTCCTTTGCGTCATTATCCTGTTTAAAGGTGAACCTTCCGCCCAGTCTGAGGTTCTGAATGCTCTGGACTAGGTTTTGGCTATCTCTATATTTTGCTGTGTTGAGCTTTCCTTCTACTCTGACAAGCTCATCAGTCCCTGCCCCACATCATGAGGCTGCTACCACCACACTTTACTATTGGGATGCTGCTGTGCAGGTGATGAGCAGTGCTTGGTTTCCTCCAAACATGATGCTTGGAATTGAGGTTCATCAAACTAGAGGATCTTGTTTCTCACAAACTGAGAGTTCTTTAGGTGCTTTGTTGCAAATTCCAAGGGTTTTCATGTGTTTTCACTGAGGAGAGGATTGAGTTTTGCCACACTGCCATAAAGATTGGTGGAGTGTTGCAGTGATGTTTGTCCTTCTGTAAGTTTCTCTTCCCATCTGCATATATGATCATGGAGCTCAACTAAAGTGACCATCAGCTTCTTAGTCACCAGTCTAACCAAGAACCTCTCCATTGAATGCTCAGTTTGTCCAGGAGGCCAGCTCTAGGAGAAGTTCTAGTTGTTTCAAACTTCTTCCATTATGGACAATGGAGGCAATGTGAACCTTCAATGCAGCTGAATTTTTGCTGAATTCCTTCTAGATTTGTGGTTTGATGCAGTTTTATTTCTGAGCTCTACAGACTGTTTTTTTTTTACCTCAGGGCTTGGTTTTTGCTCTGATATGCATTTTTAGCTTTTAGATCTATTATTGAGAGGTGTGTGCCTTTTAAAACCATACCCATTCACTTGAATTTGCCACAGGTTAACTCCACTTATAGTGTAGTAACATCTACAAGCAATATGAATGCTCCTGAGCTAAATTTCAAGTGTCCAGAAAAGGGTATGAATACATATGCAATGGAATCATTTAAGTGTTTTATTTCTAATAAATTTGCAAAGTTGTTTGCTTTGTCATTATGGTATATGAAGTCTAGACTGATGTGGGGAAAAAAAGTTATCTAAAGCAGTTTAACGTAAGGCTGCAACATAAAACGTGGAAAAAAAAAAGAAAGGGTATGAATACTTTCGCAAGGCACTGTAGGTCCCCCAAAAATGAAAATTTTGTCATTAATTACAAACCCATAAGACCTTTGTTTATCTTCAAAACACAAATTAAGATATTTTTGATGAAATCCGAAAGTTTTCTGACCCTTTATAGACAGCAACACAACTGACACATTCAAGGCCCAGAAAGGTAGTAAGGACTACTAAAAATAGGCCATGTGACATCAGTTGTTCAACCGTAATTTTATGAAGGTACGAGAATACTTATTGAGCGCACAGAAAACAAAAATAGCAACTTTATTCCATTTTTTTTCTTGTCTTCTGTGTCTGCACTCACTAGAGAACCATGACGCATTTCCTATGCGCACAACATAACTAATGTCATATTGCTCTGCTAACTATTACATCAATTGATGTAATGTCTGTACAAAATCTGCTACTGTGTCTTAAAATCTTAGTCTAGTATTTAATCTGTAATCCATTTGCTTTTGTCCATTCCCCTGAGATCACACTCATTCGTTCATATGAAACAGCATCCTGGTTCTCTGCAGGGCTTTGCTTGCTGCTTTTCCACAGTGAAGGTCGTAATGTAGTGCACTGCTCGATACTAATGTAATCTAGCGCTGACCTGAATGATGTCACGGAGGACAGGTCCGGCCACTGTCCCTTATAATGTTACCCTAATGCCGGCTTCATCAATCATGATTTGGCTCGCAGCAGACAGGATGTGTGTGTGTGTCCACCAATCCCCCTAGACTGCGGTGGGCTCGAAATTGTGTTCTGCCTCTTACACACATACTCAAAAAAATGAAAGAACCGCAAGGAGACATGGGAATTGTATATGCTGCAGGATGTGTAAATTGTGTGTTTGTACTTTTAATGCCACTGATTGTGTATCAAAACTTCTGCCATGAAATATTTAGGATGTGTTGTGGCCCGTGCTGCCTGAGGAAGAAGTGTGTGGGTGTGTATGTGCACTACAGGAAACACACTTGACCTTTTCAGATGCGGTGACAGTGCTGGGGTGTGTGTGTGTCTTGTAGAGGTGACCTTTCCTCCGGCCTCTTTTTTTTTTCTGGTTCAACACATTCAGCTATTGAGACACATGCACTTGCACCTACACATGCACATATCCAAAGATCACACAAGTAGCTGTCTGTTAAAGCGAGATTTCCTAAAAAAAGGGCTTGAGGATGTCAAAACACCTCAGACATATCAAACTACTTGACATGAGCCTTGAATGGTGCAAAATCTGTTCAGGTTTCGCAGTTTGGTTTCCTCTTTCTGGTAAAACTGATTTTTGTGACCCAAAATACAGCGTTTTTATAGGGCCCTATGATTTCCCTGATGCGGAAAATGCGGACAGAATCGAGTCATAAAAATGAAATTTACTGTATAATGCGTAATGTCACGGAATTTGCGGAATTTTACAATGGATTAATAATATTAATAAATCAGTACTGCAGGCCAGTACACTTAAATCAAAATGCAATACGGACTAGTGTCTGTGAATATAGCGCCACAAAAATGCTATGTAAATATGAATCCTGCATGTTCTGCAACCTGTCAAAATAAAATTTTGGTTTAATTTGAGGAAACTCTGACAGAAATACATTACCCAATGCAATAGTACTGCTACTACTAATAAAATAAAACATAAAAAAAATTTTAAGGAGTATTTACCAGAAAAATGATTTACCAGAATTTATTGACCAGAAAAATGTAAATACTCAACACAGTATTTCTGATAAAAAAAAAAATAATAATAAATATATTTTTTTATAAATTGATTATTTAGTTATGCTTTTGATAATTAAAATTGAATGAAAATGGAATCTAGAAAATGTCTGAAAAACAAAGAATTTAAAGCTGAATTTGAGAAAAAATAAACTTATTTCACAGGGCCTTAAAAGATAATTTTGTTAAATGTTTAATGTATTGTAAAATTGTGTAAGTTTCATTATTTCAATCAGTTAGACATGCTTATATATGCTTATACATACATATATATATATATATATATATTTTTTTTTTTTTTTTTTAATTTAACCATTTAAAAGAAAAATTAAAACCATCAAATGTAATGAATGTCTTCAGTCCGGTTGTAAAGAAATTACCTAATGACAATATTGTCATAATTTACCAGTTCTGATCCAGTTTGACTTTTTTCTTCCATGGAACAACAAAGAGGTTTAGTAGAATGTCCTAGTGCCTTTTCCCATAACAGTTCTATTCCTCTTAACAATTCCAATTCTGTTTGAATTTAAATTTTTGAATTCACTAAAAAGAACTGACTCTAAAATTGACTAAAAATTGAATTGTTTTAGTTTCTGATTTTTTTTTTTTTTTGAAAAGTCACTGAAATTCAGGAATAAGAATTCTGATTCATTTTAGGTAATGTTTTCATTTAAACAGTTTGTGTAAATAAACAATTGACAGGCCAAATAAATGACTCAATGATTCACTTCTGTACATATTAGTAACCCTTCTCAGATCGGAACCAGCAAAGCACCATTAAAATATCATAATATTGGTCCATACATCTGGTGTGTGTTGCAAGTCCTGAAGTCGTATGATAATGTTTTGTGAGGAACATATGAAAATATACTTTAATATTTCCTGAAAACCTTAACCAAATCTTATCTGAGATTGATCTCGTTTGATCCCACTGACGTCAAACATGCCGTGGCGTATTGACGAACTATGTTTGAATATTTATCTCGCCATATTTCCGGGTCATTCTGTAAAATGTCTTCCTTTGTGATCCACAGCAGAAAGAAAATCATGACAAGTTTCATATTTAGGTCTCTTTATTTCAAACACTAGACATGCAGGAATACCAACACAAATACGTAGTAATTTTTTTGTGGCTTTGTAATTGTTAGGTTTGTTGCAGTGACTAGTAGCATCTTAGGTTAGTTGAGCACATCCATTTTTAAACAGGCTACGGCTTGATTTTGTCCTTAGATCCTGTCCTTTATTTTTATCTCTCTGCTGCTCTTTCTCTCTGTCTCATTTAATCCTCTCTTTCTCTCCTTGTCTTTGTGCTCCCTTCCTCTCTCTCCGTTCCCCTCCTGCCATTTCTTCCTCTCTTTCTTTCACTTAGTGTTCCCATCTTTGCATGTGTCACTTTCGATTGTAATGACATGCCCTGGGGGGAACTCAGCCCCTGCGCTCCACGGCTTGCTCTGTTGGTAATAGCTGTTGTTTCTGATGTGAGAGTGAGTGTGTAAATTCCAGCAGCGCTGCCCTGGGTGTGTTTGTGTGTGAGAGGGAGAAAAAAAAAAAGTGTATATTTGTGCCATTCTGTGTTATTTGTTCATTCGGGGGTTTTTTCCCCTTTGTTATCTCAGTATGACAGTCTTTTGATGGGTTTTGATACCTATAATAAAACACTTCTGTGCATCTTTAAGCTTTAACAATCTGAAGCAAGCAGTATCCAGGCCTGTGTTGGAATGGAATGATGTTTTGAATTCATAACTGACCATTGTTTTGAAAAAATGTTGAGGAAATGCTCAATGCAGGTACTATAAATGGTGTGTGTGTGTGTGTTTTTGTTAATTGAAATAATGTAAAATGTATTTAAAAAAAAAAAAAAAAACTTAATATTTTTTATTATTACTTCCATATTTTTTCCAAATGTACAGTTCTGAAATAACAAAACTAAAATAAAAAAACTATACAAATTAATATAAAATAAAACAAAATAAAAATAAAATATTAAAAATAAATAAAATAATATATTAAATAAAATAAACATTATAAAAAGTATTGAGGAAATATATATTATAAATAATAATAATATAAATAATATATATTTATTTATGGTTTTATTACTTGAAATAAAATAAAATGAAAAAAGGCATAAATGATGTACTGTACTAAAATAACAAACTAATTATATATATATATATATATATATATATAATTTATAAGAAAATTATGTATATATAAAAATGACAAATTTGATATATATAATTATATAAATTATAGAAATATTAAAAATATTACTTGATATATAAATATTATTTGAAATAAAATCAGATGAAATAAACAATGTATTGTAGTAAAATAACAAAACTAAAATAAAAAACTATTTATTTATTTATAAAAAACAACATATAAAATGGCAAATTCTATATATATTTTTATTTTATATTTTTTTTGTTTTATTTTATATTAATTTGTATAGTTTTTATTTTAGTTTTGTTATTTCAATACCGTACATCTAAAAAAAAAAGTAGTAATAAAAAATATTAACAAAAAAACATTGTTTCATTACTTGAAATAAAATAAAATGAAATAAGTGATGTATTGTACTAAAATAACAAAACTAAAATAAAAAACTATATATATATATATATATATATATATATATATATTATTTAAAAATATAAAAATAAAAAATACTACAATTGTGGAAAATTATTGAGGGTTTTTTCTGTTTTTTGAACAGTTTCATTAAACAAAATTTCAATTCAAAACTAAAATAAAAAACTTTTAATTATTTATAAAAAAAATTACACATATATATATATTTACATATATATATAAATATTTATATATACTACATGTGTATGATATAAACTAATATTTTTTTAAAGATAATTTAATAATTATATTCAGCACAGACACAAATGTGTCAAAAGTGACAGCAAAGACATATACAACTTTTTCTTTTTCAAATAAAAGTTGTTCTTTTGAATTTTCTATTCGTCAAAAAATATTCAGCACAATTGTATTCAAAGTTGTTAAAAACAAGAAACAATTCTTTTAAAATGTACTAATATTTTACAATATTAGTATGAATTTTTACTGCTTTTTACTGCATTAATAAATACAGTCTTTGTGAGTCATGAGACACTATTTCAACTGACCCCAAACTCCTAATCAGTTTTAATCAAACTTTTTTAGTTTTTTGTTACTGGGTATATAGTTTATCTGACAACAACTGCACGTTTTAAGTGTGTCCAAATAGTTACATTTCAGCCTCATATTTTATTGAATGACAAATGTTAAAAGCTCGAAAACAAACTTATTTATCAATGTTTTGAACTCTTATGTCAATCTAAGGCCATTGCAGTCTTCTAAACCGAGAAGCATCGCTCCGAGTGTATGTTTATCTGTGCATGTGTGTTCGCGTCTCTACGTCTTTGTGTGTTTGTGTTGTGTATGTGTACCTTTCACCTCTAATTGCCCCGCTCTTTTTGACAGGCCCTGGAAAGCGAGTTTGTGTCGTGTCAGCTGCACCAGTGGATTGACCTTATTTTTGGCTACAAGCAACGTGGGCCCGAGGCGGCACGCGCCCTCAACGTCTTTCACCACCTGACCTACGAGGGCTCCGTCAACCTCGACAGCCTCGCCAGTGATCCCCCGTTGCGCGAGGTAGGTCGCCGTGGCGGCGTTGCCATGACGACGGCAACAGCCATTCAGAATTCTCTTTTTTATCCATTTTGATAATTGAACCGTGTTGGTAGAGAGTAAAATGCTTTATAAATGTCACCACTAGATGGACTACTGTCTATGCTAACATTAGACTGCTAAAAAAGTGGGGTGATTTTAAATTGATATATTTGCAGAATTCCAGATGCAACATGTTTAAAAACAATGGCATGAAATTCGCAATATCCGCATTCGTCAACCGCCGTTCAAGCATGAATGAACACAGTTTCAGTTGAATATCTGACTGTCAGTATGTGTCATTCAGATCTTGCCATGCAAATATGTCCTCTGGGAAAGAGAAACTCAAACAGCTTACTCATGTGCTTTGAATCTCCTGCTCTGAAAAGTAGTAACCGTAAAACGCTAGGTACAAATAAATATTTTACCTTGATCATGTCTGTGCCAATAAAGGCATCAGACAGAATTGCCCATGCCAAGTCAGCACAACATGGCAAGAAGTTGTGGGTGATTGCCATTGTGTTGCTAAGGTGTTGTCTGTGGTTTCTGCCTGGTTGCTTCCTGTCAAAGGCTTCCCAAAAGTTATTCTGGGCCCTGCATCATTGTATATATATATATATATATATATATAATTTTTTCAGTCTGTTTTATTGTCCACCAGGCAAAATTTGTAAATATGATCATAAAGGAAAGTAGTATTACTCTTTTTCACAATAAATCACGATTTGAGATATTATTCATGTCCATAACACAAACCAGCTTTATTTTAATATTGTTTTATAAAAAAAAAAAAAAAAATGTTTTCTAAGTTTTTTTATACAAAGATTATTAGTGTTTTACAGAAACAATAATAAATAAATCAATAAATAATTAAATAAATAAAAATTTAAAAAAATATATTAGTGTGTTTTACAAAAATAATTAAATAAATAAAATAAAAAATTAAAAGTTTTAAATAAAACAGAGATTATTGGAGTGTTTTGCCAAATATATAAATAAAAATAAAACAAATCAAAGTTGTTAATAAAAAAAAATTTATTGGATTGTGTTTTACAAAAACTTAAATACATCAGAGATTATTAGAGTGTGTGAGTGTGTGTTTTAGAAAAATAATTTTAAAAATGAAAAATAAATAAAAAATGCAGAGTTGTAAATAAAACAAAGATTATTAGTGTGTTTTACAAAAATGAATAAATAAATAAAATTAAAAAAATCAAATTAAAAAAATTCAAAGTTGTAAATAAAACAGAGATTATTGGAGTGTGTTTTACCAAATAAATAAATAAAAAAAGCAAAATTCAAAGTTGTAACTAAAACAAATATTATTGGATTGTGTTTTACAAAAAAGTAAATAAATCACAGATTATTAAAGTGTGTGAGTGTGTGTTGTTTTACAAAAATAATTTCCAAAAAAAAAAAAATGCAAAGTTGTAAATAAAACAGAGATTATTGGAGTGTGTTTTACAAAAAAAAAGTAAATAAAACAGATTATTACAGTGTGTTTTACAGAAAAAAAATCAAAGTTGTAAATAAAACAGAGTTTCCTAGAGTGTGTTTTACCAATAAATATATAAATAAATAAGCAAGCAAATAGATAAATAAATAAATAAATACAAATTCAAAGTTGTAAATAAAACAGAGATTATTAGTGTGTTTTACAAAAATGAATAAATAAATAAAATAAAAATAAATAAAATAAAAAATTCAAAGTTGTAAACAAAACAGAGATTTATGGAGTGTGTTTTACCAAACAAATAAATAAAAAAAAAAAAATTCAAAGTTGTAACTAAATCAAATGTTTTTGGATTGTGTTTTACAAAAAAGTAAAAATATTAGAGTGTGTGTTTTACAAAAATAATTTAAAAAATGAAATAAATAAATAAATAAATAAATAAAATGCAAAGTTGTAAATAAAACACAGATTATTGAATTGTGGTATACCAAAACAGAAAGTGTATATTTTAAAAAAATAAATAAATAAATAAAACAGATTATTAGAGTGTGTTTTACAAAATAAATAAATAAATAAATAAATAATTCAAAGTTGTAAATAAAACAGATTATTGGAGTGTGTATTACTAATAAATAAATAAATAAATAATAAACAATGTCAGTTTTTGTACTTCAACATTACTTTGTTTTATGTGTTACTTGCTGTTCTTTGTAACTGTGAAATTTACTGGTAATTTCTTGAGTGAAAACTCTTTCTACACCAAATGTCTTCAGTGTATGTAATTAAAAATATTTATTAATATATTTTTTTAAAAAATAGTTGAAAAATGAATTTATTTATTTATTTATTTTAGTAATTCCATTATGTGCTGTTGTCATTTGTGTTCTGTTTTTTTTTTTTTCTATTTAGCTTTAATTGATTTTATTTAGGTTTTAGTTTGAGTCATTTTAGTACTTTAACTTAACCTTATTGTAGTTATGTTTTTCATGCAACATTTATAGTTTATTTCAGCATTATTCAGTTAGCAAAAACATTAAAAGTTTTAGAGATTCATTTAAAAACACAATTTGGCATGAAATGTAGTATTTACGCATTTTCTAGTTACCTGCATTCATCAAGCCATTACGATGAAAATCAATATTATTGATTCTCCTCAAAATACTCTTTATTGACTGGTGGAAGTTTTGAAAATGACTTAATTGCGTTTGTGGATATGACTCCAATTCAACAGCAGCAGCTGGTAGGCAGCGTGTCTGTAGCCGTACGAACCCCATTCCTCCCTCCCTTCCTGCTCTTTTTCTCGCTCTCATTCCCTCTATCTCTCCCGCTCCCTGTGATACCCACCATCTGCTGTCTGCAAAACAAGTCATTTATATACTGTCACTTCCAGGACTGCCTTTATTTGTCAAGTGACCACTATGCAAATCACTCACGGAACAGGGGGGCTAATTATCAAACAATATGGAGAAAGCTTTGCTTTTCATCATTCGCCTCTACATTCCAGACAATAGCAATTATGTTTCTTTCATGTGGCCGCGTTCTTCACAAGCAGTCCGGCACTCGGAGAGCAATGCTAGCTGACAGCAAGGTTTGTTAGCCTCGGAAGAGCCAGAAAACCGCCTTTTATTTGTCAGTTCTGGAGTTTGAGAAGCCTTTATGTTCCATTCGGTGTATTAATAAAGTCTATATTGCTTTGGCGTTCAGACACTTAAATGCTGAGGAAAGCCGACCTCAACTTGACTCGTTAAATGCATGAAGGAATTCATGAGTTTGTGCTCTGTTTGTCCAACTAGTTAACCAATGCCCCTCTAGCTAACCTCGAGTAGGCTAAATTCACTACCGTTTCTTAAGGTCTCTCGGTCTCAACCCGAGGCGGCAGACGGAGAGGGAGGACGGCTCACGGTATCTCGCTCAGAAATGTGACCGTCACCTTCAGGCTATTGATTCATTCTCCACTGACAGGTGCATCCACAGCTCTGACATTAAGCACTGCAATTACGGCCTTAAAATGTCAAACTCTGGAGTTAAGGGTCATAACTCGTTCCAGAGTCAAATCAAAATGGCAGCAGATGATGATGGAGTCACAGGACTCTGGTTGGCAGGGTTGTGTCACAGGGAAAAAACAGCGTTTATGGATGAAGAACATGCCAGTAATCTTTTGATGCACATTTTTATTGCGTGTAAACATAATACACAGCCTGAGAGCACTGCTTGTGGATTATTATCCGTCACTAATGAGCGTTTTAATTATACGTTCATAAATGAGTACAGCATGTCAGTGTCAGAAAAGACAAGAGTAAGGTGCATTTGTTCTTTTCACAGTTTCTTGTGTTTAAAATAACAGATGCAAACTCCTTATTTCCAAGTTTGAATTATTATACTGTTATTTATTTATTTATTTATTTGGTTTATTTTTTTAAGTCTAAAATTATTTTTTTAATATAAAGATTGTATTTATTATTATTTTAGTACTTTTTGAAGCCTATTTTATTGTTATTATTATTATTATTATCATTTTTTTAAGTCTACATTGTTTTTTTAATATTAGAATGTTTTTTTATTATTTTAGTACTTTTTTGGAGTATAATTAGTATTATTACTACTACTGCTACCACTACTACTACTATTATTATTGTATTATTCATTATTATTATTCATTTTTGTATCATTGATTTTTTTTTTTTATATTGGAATGTTATTTATTATTATTTTAGTACTTTTTTGGAGTCGGTTTATTATTATTGATATTATTAATTGTTTATCGTTTATTGCATTTTTTAAGTCTACTTTTTTAATATTAGAATGTTATGTATTATTATTTTAGTACTTTTTTTGGAGTGTTTATTATAATAATAATAATAATTATTATTATTATTATTAATAGTTTATCATTTATTTAATTTTTTTATCATTTATTTTTTTTAAGTCTACATTGATTTTTTTTTCAATTGGAATGTTATTTATTATTATTTTAGTATTTTTGGAGTCTATATTATTATTAATGATTACTATTGCATTACTACTACTACCACTACTACTGTATTTTAGTACTTTTTGGAGTTTACATTGATATTTATTATTATTATTACATTTTTATTCTTCATTAAAAGTCTACATCGATTTTTAAAAATTGGAGTGTTATTTATAAATTATTATCATTTATTTAAATTTCTAGCATTTATTCATTTTTTTAAGGCTACATTGATTTTTTTTTTATTGGAATGTTATTATTATTTTTTATTTATTTATTTATTGAGTCTGTATTATTGTTGTTGTTGTAGTAGTATTGCTACTATTACTAATATATTTTAGTACTTTTTGGAGCCTACTTTGATATTTATTGTTATTCTTCATATTATTTTTTATTATTTATTTAGGTCTACATTGATTTTTTTTATTGGAATGTTATTTATTATTATTTTAATACTTTTTGGGAATCAACATTATTATTATTGTAATATTTATTTATTTATTTATTGGAGTTTATATTGATATTTAAATATGATTATTGTTATTTTATTTATTATTTATTATTAGCGTTATTTATTTATTTTAAAGTGAAAGATTTTGTGTTTTATTTTTATATTATTATAATATAATATTATTCCATAATATTAAGTCCACATTGACTTTTTTTAAATTGGATGCTAAATGGTTCATTCAGATGTCTGAATGTTTTTAAGATAATGACTTGGCATCAGATAAGGTGTGAATAGTTTTGTGGTGAAAACTTGTTAGTGAATTTATTTTTTTTGTTTTATCATCATTTTAGCCTTGACATCAACATGTCTTAAGGCACTATATTCCACACAGGTCTACATGCAAATATAAAAGGCCTACCTTTTAGTTTTAAATGTTCTTTAACTTTTTATTCCAGGGTAGCTAATGCTACCCTACATCCCATCACTAAACTAACACCCTGAAAAATCCTTAAGGTTCTCTAAGAGCCTGAGATGATCATCAGAGCTTTGACATACTTGCACAGCCTGACCCAAAGATGCAGTTGTGATTGACATGCCACAGGTTATGATTGATGTTTTATGTCCATCTAAGCATAGCGGCTTATAGCTTTGGTGGAGACGATCAGCGTACAGCTCATGCAAGAGGTGTTTCTTATCAGCCCTAAAGAGCAGGAGCTTAAAGTGGATTATAGTAATGAACTGTCAGTTAAGGGTTACAGATTTCTGTTTGTGATAAAGGGTGTTTTTCTCCAGAGCTCAGATGAGCAACCAGTTGACACTGTGGGTCTGTTGACAACATTGAGATGATTTAAAGGACGTGCCCCTCACATAACCTTAGCCTCAGCGTTGACTCTAGACATAACCTGACAGAATTGGATGTATAACAAGGTACAGTTGGTACATTCTGGATGTTAAAATGCTGAGCTGTAATTCTCAAATAAATTAGTAAGGGTTAGAAGGTTAAGAAATGTATACTTTCATTTAATTTATTAACATTTGTATTGGTTTTCATAGAAATATTAAGCAGAATAACTGGTTTCAACATAGTAATAAAAAAATGTTTTATGAGCATATTAAAATGATTTCTGAAGGATCATGTGACACTGGAGACTGGAGTAATGATGCTGAAAATTCAGCTTTACATCACAGGAATAAATTACATTTTAAAATATAATAATATAGAAATCTGTTATTTTAAATGCAAATAATATTTCACAGTATTACTGTTTTTACTGTATTTATTATCAAATCAATTGAAGATCATAAAAGTCTTCCTTTAAAACATTAAAAAATCTCGAGCTTTTGAACGGTACTGTATATATATATTGTTTTTGATATGGACATTTATATTCATATTGCTGGACTTTTAGAAGGAATTTTTCCCTCGTTTTTCTTCACTGTTGGAAGGCAGAAATATAGTGATACTTTCCACATGGCTGCCTGTTTCTCTCAGATCTTCAGATCAGATTACATTATTTGAGCAGACATTGTGACCCCTGTTCCTGAGTCTACCCTAAAATAGCTATAATGTGAGCGCATTATTATTTGACAGACAGCATCGTAAAGCGGCACAGACTGACGTTTAATTGTTACCAAATGTGATTGCGCTGAGTCGTGAGAGCTCTGCTTGTGTCGAATTTTGCCACCAGGGTCAGGCCAAGATGATATCCTTTGAAGGAGAAGTTCATTTCCAGAACAAAAATGTACAGATAATTTACTCAACCCTTTTGTCATCCAAGATAATTTTTCAGTTGTAAAAAAAATTCAGGAATGTTCTCCATATATTGGACTTCTATGGTGCCCACAAGTTTGAACTTCCAAAATGTAGTTTAAATGCAGCTTCAAAGGGCTCTAAATGATCCCAGCCATGAAAGGAATTATCTCAAAATTATCTAGGAAACGACTGGTTAATTTCTAAAAATATTTACAATTTATATACTTTTTAACCTCAAACGCTCGTCTTGTCTAGCTCTGCGTGAACTCTGTGTATTCCGGTTCATGACAGTTAGGGTATGTCAAAAAACTCCCTCCCAAAAATCTCATTTTCTCCTCCAACTTCAAAATCATTCTACATCGATGTTTAACCTTTTTTGTAAAGGGTGTGTGACCCTCCTTGCGCATTCACTTTGTAAACACTGGGTCGGTACTTCTGCAGCGATGTAGGATGATTTTGAAGTTGGAGGAGAAAATTAAATGGGAGTTTTTTTGACATACCCTAAGTGTCTTGAACCAGAATACACAGAGTTCACGCAGAGCTAGACAAGATGAGCATTTGAGGTTAAAAAGTATATAAATTGTCAATTTGTTTAGAAAATCTGGATCGTTTAAAGCCCTTTGAAGCTGCATTTAAACTGCGTTTTGGAAGTTCAAACTCATGGGCACCATGGAAGTTGACTATATGGAGAAAAATCCTGAAATGTTTTCCTCAAAAAACATCATTTCTTTATGACTGAAGAAAGAAAGACATGAACATCTTGGATGACAAGGGGGTGAGTAAATTACCTGTAAATTTTGTTCTGGAAGTGAACTTCTCCTTTGAGTTTGATGACCTGTTCCTGTTTAAAATATTTCAGTGAGAACAAATATCCTACGTTTCACTCAGTTGCAGGATTGATTATAATTCTGAAGTTTCGCTGCTTCCAATGTGCTTTAAAGTCAGGTGAAATAGGATTTATTTAGAATGAATTCAGAGTAATGTGAATTAAGAAAGTACATTTTTGATTTTGTGTTAACCTAAAGTAAAAATCTCTCTGGAAAAAAGTTTGAGGGAAAAAAACCCTGATGAAAGTTAGAAGTCATTTAATATTGAACAATATTGAACTGTGATCTATGTAAACATATTGTGAATGCAACATTCAGATTTTTAAATTTAGAGCTTAAAATTCAGAATGATTCCAAATCTAAGTGTGTACTTACAGCAAATAAATAAATAAATGATAAAAAATAATAAATACATTTTTGAAATAAAGTAAATTTACTTGAAAAGCAAAATGACATTATATATATCCTTAAAACAGAAATGTAATAATAATAATTTTGTTTTTTGCATAAACTTACTTTTTTAAACTTTATTTATTAGATTTTTCCATAAAGGAGAAGTCCACTTCCAGAACAATAATTTATAGATATTTACGCACCCCCTTGTCATCCAAGATGTTCATGTCTTTCTTTCTTCAGTCGTAAAGAAATTGTTTTTTGAGGAAAACATTTTAAGGATTTTTCTCCATATAATGGACTGGTATGGTGCCCCGAGTTTGAACTTCCAAAATGCAGTTTAAATGCACCTTCAAACGATCCCAAATGCAGTTGTAAATGATCCCAGCCGAGGAAGAAGGGTCTTAACTAGCGTAACCATCGTTTTTTTTTTAATAAAAATAATACAATTTATATACTTTTTAATGTCAAACACTCATCTTGTCTTGCTCTTTCCGACCTCTGTTTTTTTCCAGTTTATGACAGTTAGGGTATGTCGAAAAACTCCCATCTCATGTTCTCCCTCAACTTCAAAATCATCCTATATCACTGTTTTACCTTTTTTGTTAAGGGTGTTTGATCTTCTTTGCATGCTCACTTTGCAAACACACGGCGAACTTCTGCAGCGATGTAGGATGATTTTGAAATGATTTTTGAAGTTGAGGGTGAAAATACGATTGGAGTTTTTCGACATACCCTAACTGTCTTGAACCAGAATACACAGAGTTCAGGGAGAGCAAGACAAGATGAGCATTTGAGATTAAAAAGTATTTAAATCGTATTTTTTTAATAAAAAAAATAACCGATCATTCCGCTAGATAAGACCCTTCTTTCTTGGCTGGGATTGTTTACAACCGCATTTGGGATCATTTGAAGCCGCATTTAAACTACATTTTCCTTCGTATATTGGACTTCAATGGAGATCAATGGATTGAAGGTCCAATTGCAGTTTCAATGCAGGGCTCTACACGATCCCAGCTGAAGAAAAAAGGGTCTTATCTTATAAAACGATCAATCATTTAAAAAAAAAAAAAAAAGAAGTATATACTTTGTAACCACAAATGTTCGCCTTGCACTAAAGGGCGTTTGACTTTCTTTGCATGTTCGCTTTGTAAACACTGGGTTGGTACTTGCGCCTAACTCACGTGTGCATGATTACGTAATGCGTGAAGTAAAGCTAGTGCAAGATGAGCATTTGTGATTAAAAGTATATAAAATTGTGTTTTTCCTAAAAAATGACCAATGGTTTTGCTAGATAAGATTATGATGAGCCCTTTGAAGCTGCATTGAAACTGCAATTTGTACCTTTGGCCACCAATAAAATCCACTATGGTGAAAAATCCTGGAATGTTTTCCTCAAAAACCTTAATTTCTTTTTGACTGAAGAAAGAAAGACATGAACATCTTGGTTGACATGAGAGTGAGAAAATTACCTAGACTAAAAGTTCTTTTGCTTTCTTGATTTAAGGATGGGTACTTTTACTGGAAACGAGACCCATACTAAGTAAGACAATCATTTTTTGCAGTGTAGGTCATGTGACAAGTTAAACATGCAGATCTGGACGGTGTGGTGACATGAATATAGCAGACGTTTGATCTGACACAAGCGTCCAGGCTTCAGAGCGCTGAGGGAGAGCTGTTCTGTTAGACTGTGGGAGGCACTCCACACGGGAAGGAAAGATTGATGGGAT